>NC_092716.1:235714864-236017327 GCF_047496885.1 Scyliorhinus torazame
TTGACCTCGGACAGGATTTCCCAGTTGGTGGGCGGGCACGTCTGGACAATTTTGCCCTTAGACGTTCTTGGGGAGAATCATGCCCAAAGTATTTATTTAGTTGCTCTGCCATTTCTTTGTTCCCCATTATAAATTCCCCTGTTTCCGACTGTAAGGGACCTACTTTTGTCTTCACCAATCTTTTTCTGTTCACTTCCCTATAGAAGCTTTTACAGTCAGTTTTTATGTTCCCTGCAAGCTTACTCGCGTATTCTATTTTCTCCTTCTTAATCAGTTCCTTGGTCTTCTTCTGAAATCTAAACTGCTTCCAATCCTCAGGTCTGCTGGGTATTTTTCTGGCCAATTGATAAGCCTCTTCATGGATCTAATGCTATCTCTCATTTCCCTTGCAAGCCATAGTTTGGTCACATTTCCTGTTTTATTTTTTTGCTGGACAGGAATGAATAATTGTTGCAGTTCACCCAAGCGTTTTTTGAATGTTGGCCATTTCCTATCCACTGTCCTCCCTTGAAGTAACATCCCCCAACCATCATAGCCAACTCACACCTCATACCATCATAGTTTCCTTTATTTAGATTCATGCTCCTAGTCTCAGAATCAACTATGTCACTCTGCATCTTGATGAAGAATTCTATCATATTATGGTTGCTCATCCCCAAAGGACCTTGCCTAAATAGATTGCCAATTATTCCTTTCTCATTACACAATACCCAGTCTAGGATGGCCTGTTCTCTAGTTGATTCCTCAATGTATTGGTTCAGAAAACCTCCCCATTCACAGTCCAGGAATTGCTCCTCTATGGTATTTTTGCGAATTTGATTTGCCCAATCTATATGCAGATTAATGTCACCTATTACAGAAGTTCCTTTATCGCATCCCTCTATAATTTCTTGTTCAATGCCATTCCCAAAATCACCATGACAGTTTGGGAGTCTATATACAACCCCCACTAACTTTTTTTGTTCCTTGGTGTTTTTCAGCTTGACTCATACTGATTCCACATCGTGAGAGCTAATGTCCTTCCTTGCTATTGCATTAATTTCCTCTTTCACCAGCAATGCCACCCAACTGCCTTTTCCTTTTTGTCTGTCCTTCCTAAATACTAAATTCCTCTGTATGTTCAATTCCCATCCCTGGTCACCCTGCAACCATGTCGCTATAATCATAACTATATCATATCCATTTCTATCTATTTGTATGCTTAATTCATTCAATTTATTGTGAATGCTCGCACATTAAGGCACACACCCTTAAGGCTTGTATTTTTAACATTCCTTGTCCCGTTCCCATTATTTTTCACTGCTGTCCCGTTTGATTCTGGCCTCTCATTTCTCTTGCCATTGCTTCTCTTATTCCCCTTTCTGTCTTTTGTTTTTTTCTGAGCTCCCCCCTTCTCTGGCTCCTTGCACAGGTTCCCATCCCCCTGCCATTTTAGGTTCAACTGTCCCCAAACACTCTAGCAAATATTCCCCAGTCCAGCTCCTACCCAAGTGTAACCCGTCAAGTTTGTACCGGTCCCACCTCTCTCAGAACCGGCCCAATGTCCCAGGAATCTTAAACCCTCCCCCTTGCAACATCTCTTCAGCCACCTAGTCATCATAATTAACCTATTATTTCTGCTCTGACTATCATGTGGCCCTGGTAGTAATCCTGGGATCACTATCTTTAAGGTCCTACTTTTCAACTTACCTTCGAACTCCCCATGTTCTGGTTTTAGGCCCTTATCCCTTTTTATTTGTTGTTTGTACCATTGTGTAACATGACCACTGGCTGTTCACCCTCCCCCTCCATAATGTTCTATAGTTGCTCTGAGACATCCTTGACCAGAAAGGCAACATACCATCCTGGAGTCTCGTTTGCTGTCATAGAAACCCCTATCTATTCCCTTGACAACTACATTTCCTCTAACTATTGGATTCCCACACGTTTTGCTCCTCCCTTGTGCAGCAGAGCCAACCATGCAGTATCAGCCTGCGGTGTGACCACCTCTCTCTATGTTCTGTCCACAATACTCTCCACCATGTGGATGCTCCACAGTGTCCTCAGCTCCAGCTCCAGTTCTGGAATCCAGGCTTCCAGGAGCTGCAGCTGACCTCGGGCATTGGAAATGTCCCAGCTCTCACATAGTGCAGGAGGAGCACTCCTCCCATTTCTTACCCCTTTAAATTAAACTTTCTGGAAAATACTTAAAATTAAAATACTCTCAATTACTCTTGGGTCTTTCATCCCTAGGTCGTGTTACTATAGAATATGACCCTTACAAACTATAGACTTTGCAAATTATAAGCATTAAAAGTAGTAAAAACTTACCTGACCGTACTTACCCAATCAGATACTTCCACTTGCCCTGCATTACTTTTGAATCCTGCCATCACCTCAGGAGCTCCAAACTCTAAACTAGCACTCCACTCTTAGTCTCTCTCTTTCTTTTGTGCTTTTATCTCCCCAACTCTACTGAGTCTCACTCTTTCTTGTGCTCTTTTATCTCTCTGGCTCTGCTCTCAGTCTCTCTCTGTCTCGCCCTCTTTTATCTCTCGGCTTCTCTCTTAGTCTGGCTCTTTCTCATGATCTTTTATGTTCCCTGTTCTGCTCTCAGTCTCGCTCTTACTCGTGTTCTTTTATCTCCCTGGCTCCTCTCCCAGCCTCGCTCTTTCTCGTGGCCCTTTATCCTCCCACATCCACTCTCCCAGATATATTTTAAGGACTAGTGTGAAACAAAAGCACCTAAACCACTAAGAATGTGCAACAAATGAATCTTGTCAGCTTCAACGCAGTGGCAGATATGGTACATGTGTTTATCGTCCCTGACTTGAAAGTTAATCATTTTTGCGGCAATAAAATTTAATGACAGGTGTGGGCCAAAAGGTGAAGAGGGTGGATTCATGTGCTTTCCATTAATGTAGCTGAGAAGTCCAAGAAAAAGATTATAAATATACTGAGTCTGTCAATCATATTTCAGGGCAAGTAGAGGGCAGGCTTGTCATTAAACATCCTCGACACATAGATAGAGATGAGATATGATGCAGAAATTGAGTGAAAACTTGCATACGCCTCGCCTGACACCACTTTTGAACTTGAACGATGCACACAACTGATGTTGAGTTCAATTACAGGAGTAAAGATTGGAATTTGAGCATTGTGTTCAGTAACTCTTGCAGGCATGGTCTACCTAAACTGACCAGAAGATCTTTTCCTGTTAACCCACTCTGCATTGATATAATGTTTCCGGTTAACCTTAAGTTCACATCAGCGACAATACGACTTCAGTTTGAATATGCATATCAAACTGCTCAGGTAGCCTGTTGTACTGTCGAAGAACATATTTCTTCTCCGTGTCGGCCATGATGGAGCCCTATGGAGGCTGGTGCAGAAGGAAGAGGTGCCCCCACGGCATAGGCCCGCCTGCAGATCGGAGGGCCCTGATCGCGGGCTAGGCCACCGTGGACCCCCTCCCCGCCGGGCCGGATTCCCCCGTGCACCCCCGAGGAATCACCTAGCGGGCTTCCAAGCCAGGACCCGCCATGATGAAACATGTCTATTTCACACCGGCGGGACTGGCCCGGAAATGACGGCGGCTCGGCCCATCGGGACCTGGAGAATTGCTGGGGGGGCCGCTGCCAACTGCCCCCGACCGGCGCGGCGTAAACGCCCCCCGCCCGAACGCCGGCGCCGGAGAATACGGCAGCCGGCGTCGGAGCGGCGGGACGGGATTCACGCCACCCCCCGGGGAGTCTCCAACCCAGCGGGGGTCAGAGGATCCCGCCCCCTGTTTCAGTTGTCTGGGCCCTGAGCCCTCAAATTCCCTCTTTAAACCTCTCTTGCCTCTCATTCTCAGTTTTCTCCTTCAAGGTGCTCCTTACAATCTACGGGCTCGAGATAACTAAATGGGAACAATGTCCCACAGCGTGCGCGTTTAGCGACGTGTTTCCTGGAGCTCGCTCTGAGCCGAGAAACACATGGTTATACACCCCGACTCATGTTGTGTAAGGGGCCTCAGCTGGAAACGCATGGCCGAAGCAGGCCCGTTTTGTACAGTGGGAAGCTCCGTTCGCCAGAACTCCCCAGTGTAGCGAGAGATTGGGATGACATTTTTATGGATCTCACGAGGCATTGTGAGTCGTGTAGATCTCCAGAGCGAGGTCTCCTGGCTTTTACCAGCCACACTGCGCCATGGCGAGCTGCTTTCCGGGTGCCGCGTGGCCATTAGATCGCGCCCCAACTCTGACCACTTTTAAGTCACCTGCACAAAGCAGCTTCCCATGTGGTTGGGTATCAAATTTTGTTTGTTCACAGGCCTTCGAAGCACGTTAAAACACATAAGAATCTGTTGGGGTTTTAATAGGTTGTTTCTGTTGGTCGGAGAATCTAAACCACGGGGGCCCAGTGTCAGGATAAGGAGGCGGTCATTTAGGACTGAGATGAGGAGAAATTATTTCACTCGAAGGGTTGTGAATCTTTGGAATTCTCTGCCCTGGAGTGTGTTCGATGTTCCGCTGTTGAATACATTTGAAGCTGGTACAGGCAGGTTTTTGGTCTCCACGTGAATGAATAAATATGTGTAGCGAGGGTGGGAGGGGAAAGGAGGTAAATTCCAGGATCAGCCACAATCACACCGAATGGTGGAGCAGGCTGAATGGTCTATTCCTGCTCCTATTTCTCTGGTCTTGCAGCATCTAAATTAAAAGTGCTATATTTATACACGGTATTGTGGTTGAGTAGCTTACAGGGGACTGATGCTTTGCCTAATTTGTTCATGATATGTGCACAGAAAACTATTACCACTGCACTGCACTTCCTGTTGCTACTGTCAGACTGCAATCACGATAATGCAGGTCTGCTAAATGCATATCACAAATGTCAACTTTAAGTTGTTAGATAGTATATATATTATATATATGGGAAATTCATTGCCATTAACAGCACAGCAAGGCAGCAGCAGGAACCCTCAAGTTGTACATGGGGTGCGTTTCAGAGGTTCCTTTGTACCCGGTGTGGAGCCAGACGTAATGGGTGAATATTTGTGAGAGCCCCAATTTGGGCTCCGGCCAGTGACCGGATCATTTGAGAGTCACCCGATTCACTCCACCCGGCACGATCTGAATCATGCCCTCGCTGGGTGAAATCCAGATCTGCATTTTCAAATGAGCCTAACGTCTCATTTAAATACCCAGATGCCAGATTCACCCGGTGCCCGGTACTCAACGACCGCGCCTGGGAGACCTTGCCAGGCCGCTGTTTAGTACTGGTCCAAACAAAAGTGGACCAGCCATAATGGTACCTTGGGGGTTTCCAAGGTCTTTGGAGACTGGCACCGTCAACCAGGTACCCTGGCATCACCAGACCACCCGGGTTGTACTGCCACTGTGCCAGGGGAACTGTCATGGTGGCAGACTGGCAGTGCCAGGATTCCCAGGTGCCAAGTCGGCACTGCAGGGTTCAGGCCCAGTCCCGGGGGAGGGGCGGGGTGGGAGTGGGGGGGATGCCAATTGAATGGGGATGAGGCATGGTTCCTTGGGACCTCTCCATGGCTGGGAAAATGAGTGGGAGTTTCGAATAAAACGGGGGGATGCGTTGAAAGGAAGGGGTGGCGGGGAAGGTTGTGGCCGCTGATCAAAATGGTGCCCCGATCTATGAGCAGCCTTTCCTGCCGGTGAGCTGAAGAGTGGCCTCGTTGAGAGAAACTCGCCCAGTCAAATGAAACGGCAAAGTGCCGTTGGATAACGGGATGCTTTTTCGTGCTGCAGCCACCGAGATACACCCCGAGATACACCGAGATAAACGTGCCCAACAGCGGACTAAGTTTGAAGTCCGCTGAGTGGTGCCCATGATTTTTATTTGAACAGGGTTCACTCACATTGCTTTGACTCTCCCTCACAGTACAGCGTGTCCTTCCCAACAACGTCAACAGAGAAATCTTCCGCTCTCTTGAGTGTACAAATTAAACGCAATTTTCTCCATGACTGTGTGGGTGCCGAGCCTTGCCTTCGCGCAAAACAAATCCAAGGAAGAGATTTACAAGCTCTGCGCAGAAGCAGACAGATTTTCCTGCCATAACTTTCACAAGAAAAGTAATCAGGTGAATTCTGTTCTCACTGTGTGATCTTCCCTGTCAGATTGCCCATTCTGTTTTCTACCCTGGCAAAGCTTAATATTAATGTCCATTGTTAACGTTTAATGTCCAGACAGTGAAAACGTAAACATGTCTCTCTGTGAGTGTGACAGCACACAAAGATTCTGATATATAGGAAATGGTTACATGTATTCATGCATCAGACTTTCATTTCCCAAAACCTTTCGGGGAACAAGACCATGTCGATGAGTAGCTTTTTGCTGCTACAGAATATCTCCCATGGAGAATAACCAGAGCAACAATTGTCTGAAATGTGCATCTAGTAAATCAATAAGAACATAATATAATAAACAAAATACCAGAGTCCACTCTTCCATTTAATAAGATCATGGCTCACCCTTGACCTCAACTTTCCTCTCCTGTCTGATTCCCTGACCCCATGATTTCCCCGGTGTCTAAAAAGATCTCAATCTCAGATTTGAATACATTTGTTGGGTGGGGGTTTCCACCCTTTCCCACCGGCAGTTTTTCCAACCCTGCCAATGGCAACCCCTGCCACATGCTTCTTGGCGGAAGGGGGCATGAAAAATGGGATACCCTGTTGACAGCGCCAGGACTGGAAGGTCCTGCCACCAGCCAATGGTGGGCCCTCTACACAAGTAACGTCATGGGGGCGAGTGGGGGTGTGGGGATGGGGGGGGGGGGCAGGGGCGGGGGTTGCTGGTGGAAAATCCCGCCCAATGGCTGAGATCCCTCAACCCACTGAAGGACAGAATTCCAAAGATTCACTGAATGAAGATATGTCTCCCTCTCTCAGCCTAAAATAAAATAGCTGTCCCCTATCCTGAGACTGTCCCCCCCCCCCCCCCCCCCCCCTTTTTCTCGCCTGTTCCACAGAGAAAGCAGTCTCTCGCCATCCACCCTATCAGGCTGCTCAGAATCTTACATGCTTCAATCAGATCACCCCTCATTCAGACAGCATAGGCCCAATTCTACTCAATCCCTCTTCGAACAATCCCCTCTAATCCCAGGATTCATTCACGTGGATCTTTGTTGCACCCGATCAAAGATAATTCAATCCTTCCCTCAGATTATAAACCAACACTGCAGACTGGTCCAGATCACACCACACTTCTGAACAATTGCAGCCGACCTCCATACTCATGCACTCTAACCTCCTTGTAATAATAGTTGACATACCGTCTGCCTTCCTATCTGCTTGCTATACCTGCATCCTAACTTTTCATGTTCCTTGTAGAAGGACAGCAATTTTTTATCGAAACACCAACAGTAATAATTTCTCCCCATTTAAAAAATATCAGTTTTTCTCTTATTCCCTAGAGTTTAGAAGAATGAGAGGTGATCTAATTGAAAGGTATAAAAATATTACGGTGTTATCCTCCTGATTCCCATTAACTCCAGTTTAGCTAGGGCTCCTTGATGCCACACTTGGTCAAATAATGCCTTGATGTCAAGGCCAGTCATTCTCACCTCACTTCTGAAGTTCGGCCCTTTGGTTCACGTTTGGACCCGGCTGTATTGGGGGTCAGGAGTTGGGGCCCTGGAGGAACCCAAACTGAACATCAGAAAAGTAGCTTATTGTTGAGTAAGTGGCGCTTGATTGCACTGTTGACGACATTACCATTGTTTTGCTGATGATCAAGAATGCCAGCCTGGCACTGCCATGATGCCTGTGTGCCAGAAGGAGTGCCAGGATACTGACCTTCCCGTCCCCGAACATTCGGGGGGGTTCCAATGGCCTCTGAGACCCTTGAAGTGGTCATCATGCGTGGTCTCCGCTGGTGGAGAACAGTACTAATAATCTGCGCCCAGTTGAGGCCTCGGCGGTACGACAAGTGACCCCCAGGTGCCAGGAGAATGCGGCCTGAAACAGACATTGAATATATAAATAATCCATTTCAATATGCTTCTCTGATCGTGCCGGGTACCACGGGAAGGGTGGCTCACATGCGGTTTTGCGCCATCGCAATGTCAGATTAGGGCCTCGTCCGCGATGCTCCCACTGCAACGAGATAAGCGCTGAGTGTAGCGCGGTGGGATAATCAGGCCCATGGGGAGAATGTGAGGAAAAAAAGCATTGAAGTGGATGATCAGTCACGATTGTATTGAATGGTGGCGCATGCTCGATGGGCTGAATGGCCTACTCCTGCTCCAAAGATACTCCCTTCTCTCTTTCCTTACATGGCCCTATTTAATTCTTTTTAATAAATCTCCAGTGAAGGGCCTTTATGATAATAATCTTTATTGTTGTTACAAGTAGGCTTACATTAACATTGCAGTGAAGTTACTGTGAAAATCCCCCAGTCGCCACACTCCGGCGCCTGTTCGGGTACACGGAGGGAGAATTCAGAATGTCCAATTCACCTAACAGCACATCTTTCGGGACTTTGTGGGAGGAAACCGGAGCATCTGGAAGAAACCAACGCAGACACGAGGAGCACATGCAGACTCCGCACAGACAGTGACCCAAGTGGGAATCGAACCTGGGACCCTGGCACTGTGAAGCAACAGTGCTTACCACTGTGTTACCGTGCCACCCTAATATTAAAGTTGCTAGATAAATACAAGCTGTTGCTGTTATAAATGACACATTTCAGTGCACTTCCTGGGAGAAACTGAAAATACATTTTAAAAAACCCAAAATATTCCTTCATATCGAATTTGGATTACTCCCAGTGATTACGTTAGATGCCTTTACTCAAATATAAAAACAAAACTGTGTTTCGGAAGATGAAAAAGGCCTGGCATCTTCTGGTGTCGTGACCTGTGAAAATGCCACTGCTCCTTGGACTCTGGCAGACTGTTCAGCTCGCTCTTTTTGTCTGTTAATATAGACAGCATTAATGTGTTCGCTTGGCAAAGGGGGAGCTCAGGCCTGGCTTCTCAGTCACGTCCAGTCGCTTTTCATTTGCAAAGTGAAAAGAGATCAACTTCTGCGCAGGTGGACTGCTGATATTATTGCCAAAGGTGCCCTTTGCCTGCGACTAATCTTCCCATGTTGCGAACAATTTAGTAAATCTGAATCTGGCACAGATGTAGAGCAACAAATCGTGTTTGGTTTAAATGTAGCTTTGCTCGGTTTGCCTGGGACTGAAATTGTACAGCAGTCTGCTATGTAATAGAAGAGATAGGGGCCGCAGGGGAGAGAGAGATTCATTGAGTGTAAACTACTTATGTTTCCAATGGCTGCTTCCAATGCTGTCTGTTATTTGACCCTTGATCTTACACAATTCTGCAGCATAAACTAAGCTTCTCAGAGGGGTTCTATGTTACATCCCCTGCGGGTTTGAAGCATGCACTATGTTTCGAACAGCGGTTTCACCCTGCTGAAAGACATATCTACACACAATAGACTGTGTTTAAACTTAGCGAGAGGTTTTCCTTTATAACCAGCCTTTAAGATACTTTAATGTGCTTGAAGCTTATGGGAACAATGTTTGTGCTGTGTTCATAGAATATTCATGGATTTATATGGCATTTGGGAAATTCATTCCTGAGAGTGATGCTACACCTGTCATTCTCACAGGCTCTGGGGGAAATTCTCCCAAAACATTTCTAACTGTAGTCTCCGGTGGGAAACATGGGGCGGGATTCTCTGATCCTGGGGCTAAGTATTGACGCCGTCGTAAATGGCGGAGCGTTTTACGCCGGCACCAACAGGCCCATAGGAGCAGCGATCCTGCACCGCACAGGGGGCCAGCACGGCACTGGAGACCCTCATGCTGCTCCAGCTGCCGATACCGGCGTCAGAACAGGCGCCGCGGGTCCGCGCATGCGCGCTACGGCTGGCGTGACTTTGCGCCTGCGCGCTACGGCCGACACGAATTTGCGCATGCGCAAGGGTTGCCTTCTCCGCGCGGCCCCGATGCAACATGGTGGAAAGCTAAAGGGGCCCGGCGCGGAGGAACATAGGCCCCCACCAGGATAAGCCCTCCCGCCGATCGGTAGGCCCCGATTGCGGGCCAGGCCACCGTGGAGACCCCCCCTGAGGTCGGATCCCACTCCCCCCGACCAGGCTGCCCCCCGCGACATGAAAGCCGAGGTCCTGCCGGGGTAGGACCACACGTGAACGGCGCCGGCGGGACTCGGCCTATCTCGGCAGGCACTCGGCCCATCGTGGGCGGAGAATCGGCGGGGGTGCCGCGTAGAGCGAGGGCGTGAACCAGATTACATCAACAGGAGCGGGCCATGAATATCGTGCCCAGCGCAAATCCCATTTCGGGACTCTCCCGATATTTTCTCCGCATAGTGGGATTTGCACCAGGTTCAACACAGCCAGAGAATCGGCCCCACAGTTTTAAGAACATAAGAACTAGGAGCAGGAGTAGGCCATCTGGCCCCTCGAGCCTGCTCCACCATTTAATGAGATCATGGCTGATCTTTTGTGGACTCAGCTCCACTTTCCGGCCCGAACACCATAACCCTTAATCCCTTTATTCTTCAAAAAACTATCAATCTTTATCTTAAAAACATTTAATGAAGGAGCCTCTCCTGCTTCACTGGGCAAGGAATTCCATAGATTCACAACCCTTTGGGTGAAGAAGTTCCTCCTAAACTCAGTCCTAAATCTACTACCCCTTATTTTGAGGCTATGCCCCCTAGTTCTGCTTTCACCCGCCAGTGAAAGTTTATATATTCAGGCAAAGGGCATCTCTTGGAGTTTTCCAAAGCTGATGTGAAGGATTTTTTTATTTTTAAATTTATTTTTACAAAACGCACCGAATAAATATTTTCTTTACAACAAGAACATGAATCCAATGATGAATACTCCTTCCAAAATCAAAACCCTTTGTTCTATTTTATTGCTACCTTTAACTTACTTATTTAGCTTTCAAACACTGCACTTTCACACAGAACATGCAGAATGGGAACACGCAACTTTGCTGTTTTATTTTCGAAATTGACTATTGCCAAAAAAAGATAAATGTTGCTGAAGACTTTCATCATCAGGACAAGCCAAAGGATGCCAAATTTCAAATTTATGTTATAGTAGAAGAAATGTACTGACTCTGCAAATTGACTCTGATTCATCGAGGTGTTACCCCCGTGCTGGTGGGTAATTCAAAAAGGTGCACGACCTTCTCCATGGAAACGCTCAGCCAATCAGAGTTAACTTATCAACCAATCAGCAAATTTTTTCTACGGTAATATATATTTTTTTTAATTGCCATTTTTGCATTTGTCTTGATGAGTGCAATGTGAAAGTTTCAAAAACCTTCACGGTAATATTCATGTTTTAATGAAATGAAATGAATGGAAATCACTTATTGTCACAAGTAGGCTTCAGTGAAGTTACTGTGAAAAGCCCCCTGTCACCACATTCCGGCGCCTGTTTGGGGAGGCTGGTACGGGAATTGAACCGTGCTGCTGGCCTGCCTTGGTCTGCTTTAAAAGCCAGTGATTTAGCCCAGTGTGCTAAACCAGCCCCTGCTGGTGCCACCTCATGCTACTGGTTTAACTGGTCCATTAAAATTGCTGGAAAAGTGCCTACAAATGTTTGCATGAAAATAGCACCTTGAATTGACAGAGGTAGTTATTAAAAAATTGATTATTATAACTTTACAAGTCTAATAACTAAAAGAAAATAGAATGGGCCTTATTTTCTGATGGAGTGGCAATTGAGCTGGATTGCCACTTTACTCCAAAGCTCTTAATCCAGGCAATTGTACCATGCTTTGCCTTTCGACTCAGGCCTGGTAAATTTACAGCAGTGCAGCGCATCCCTGGGGCCTAGAGTTGAGGGCTGTAGCGTCAAAGGTTCTAAGCCATTTTGCCTGATTTACGCAACTAGCTGCTGTAAATCAAATAAGTTTAAAGGCCCAGCTAGATTTAAAGGTCATTGACAAGGTAATTGTATAAAGTGAATGGGTAAGATTTGGGTGGGCCGGGGCTTGGGTCATGTTGGGGGGGATTGGGTCTTGTTGGATCGGGCCTATGGAGGGGTATTGAGGGATGGGCGAAGTCCCATGGACGCCGGCAGGTTATCATGGTGGTGGGGGAAGCCCACAGAAGGGAGGTGGGGGGGAGGGGGGTCCCGTGTGGCGATGGGCGGGGACCCTTGTGGGGCCTGGGGCTGTGGGAGTAGTGGTAGAGGGGTGGGGATCACCTCTGTGCCTTCAGGAGTGCGAGGGGAGTCCTTTGGGGGAGGTGGGGCTGTCTGATGTGGGTCTAATTACTCAGAAGCTAGAAATGGTCTTAACTCTTTCTGAGCAACTATTGATGAAATGAAATGTCCCAGCTTTAAAAGCCAGCTTTAAAAGCCAGCGATTTAGCCCTGTGCTATACAGCCTCTCTGATGAAACCCAGTCAGAACCATGTGAAGTTTGTGATTTAAATTCCAATTTCAGGTGACTCCGAGCGCAGGGCAACTGCCATCAGGAATTTGCACAATCCAAGCTATTGCCATGCAATTCCTACCAGGGAATTTTCAGGGATGATTTCCAGCGCATCTTTACTGTACCCCAGATATGACACATTGGAGCTCGGAGGTCAGGGCACAATATTTCCTCTTGATGGATACTGTGGGATAATACCACTGGGGAGGCTCGACATATTGCTTCAAGTCATGTTGAACTGTTCAGCTGTGCAACTACAGGTCGAGTCTCCCTTATTCAAAATGCTTAGGGCCGAGAGTGTCCCGGATTTCGGAATTTTTCAAATTTTGGAATACCAAGCTGCACAAACCCTCAGACACTGCTCGGAGTCGCCGGTCAATGTTGTATCCGACGGGGGGTTGGGGGGGGAGGACGTGGGAATATGCGGCTTCCCTCCCGACAGGCCACAGGAATGGGACACAGTGCTCGGAACAGCCGACACTGAGAACTCGGAGATGTGAAACATCGCACAGCTGACGGATCTCGGGTCATCGCCATGTTATTTTTTTGACTGGAAACATGGATTTCGCCGCTCGAAAAAAAGTGCGGAATTCAGAGCTATCCAAAATTCGGAATTGTGAATAAAGGGTACTCAACCTGTATTAAAATTAAGCTCAGGGGCTGATAAACAGAGGTGTGTTTATTTGCTTTATGAAAGAAAATCCTTCGGTGATGTTAGAACAAAAGCTTTAAATTAGCTAAAAAAAATAAGTTAGTGCTGTCCGGTCCAATATATCCTATCTGAGGGATGACAAAGTATCTGCAGGTGAGTGGCAGTTTGCTTGCTGACTGATTGGGCCCCTTTGGCATACAAAATCATCTACTATCTGTGCATAAATAGTGAAAATGTGTGCCGACCACTCAGACAGTTTTACAATCGTGAGAAATGGTATTGTGAACCATTATCTTGGCTTTTCATCTAGCACAATGCACCATCCTAATGAGCAATACAAAAATCAGCGGGGAATCCCAGCTTGAACACCAGCATTGAGCTTTGACTGAAGTGCCCTCCTGATTGCTTCCAAAGATAACAAGCGAGTGCAGGCCACCCAGTCATTATTTTAATTGGAGGTGCAACAGGCAAAAAGAGCAAGGCAAGAAGAATGATGCAGATGGGTTTGAATCTGAGCGTACAACCTGTGCTCTCCATTTGATGATATGTAGTGATACATTTTACACGCAGATGGTGTATTCTTTGCTCTCAGGTAAGTGCCATCTGAGTACTGTCCCTATATTTATTGAGATTAAAGTATTAATGCAGTAAATGGAAAACATAAAGGTTATCTGAATAAGGGACAGTGACTTACGAGACAGAACTGTATATTTTTCCTTCAGTCACAAGTAACTGTTCTATGCTGGGAAATTGGCCACCTCATATGCTACTGTACAAATATTTAAATAAATTAAGTATGGACTGAGGTGCTTTAAAGAAACAAACTAGGTCACATCAGCAAGAGAATAGCTAATTCCATGTCGATCACTAAGCCCTCAAAGTGCCATCGACCACTCTTAAAATGTTGCTATATCTTTACCATTAAATTTAAAAATGAAAACTTGAAAGACCGAAGATTTTTGGTTTCGCTTTTAATTGAACTATAAGTCAATTTCAAGCTGTTTCCCCTGACATTTGGGAAATACTTATTTGGATACTGAATTTCTGCCTAGAGTAATAAGAAGTTGGCATTTCCATAGATGTATAGAATTACTGAATCTTCAACACGGAAGAAAACTATTTCGCACATTTTTGTTGCCTTTAAAATACCTGTCGAACTATTCCCTGGTAAAGATGACCTTATGTAGGGGAAACGACACAGGTCTGTGCCGCTATCAGGGGATTTGGCGCCAGCAGCATAAATTGGAAATTCAGAATTGTGCTGCATACAACTTTTTAATCTAACGGTCAGAAAATTGTCAGCAGCAAACATTGAGATTTCAACATTCACTGCCAGCAGCTGAGACTGGTACAATTTCCCAAAACATTATACCTCTTGTGAGAATTGCTGCTTTTTGTGAAAATAGAAGATTTGACTTCTGGCTGTTCTTTCCTTTGTGTTCCCTTGAGCCGAGAGAAGAGCCTCCTCCAGCCTGAGTGCAGCATGTGTCCCAGACAGAATTTATGTGTTTCTTTTGCTGCCTGTGATCAGTATGTCTGTATGTGGGAGGTGTTTGTTCAATTGCCCCCAGAGTGTCGGGCCGAATTAAATAAGCCCAGCAGCAGGTTTTTGTGAGTTCAAAATAAAGTGGTTTTTTTTAATCACACATTTGTCCCATATTTAATGTAATGTTCCGCTAACGCATCTAACACACGCACTCTCACATGCTAAAAGATTATTTACAGATGAAGGTAATAGGTTTTTAATTAATTCAGCCTCTTTCAGGGAAAGCCCGGAATTGCTGAGATGCAGCTGGTGCTTTAAGGTTGAAGGAACGGCCTGGTAAAGCGAAGGATTCCTCAGCGGGCTGTGAGATTTCTTACAGTCAAATTTCTCGGAAGTTGGCAAACTTGTAAGTCGGAACAGGTTGGGAATCCTTCTCTTTTTTTTTGTTAGGAAGACCCACTTAAGGGGCGAAATTCTCCGGAAACGGCGCGATGTCCGCCGACTGGCGCCCAAAACGGCGCAAATCAGACGGGCATCGCACCGCCCCAAAGGTGCGGAATGCTCCGCATCTTTGGGGGCCGAGCCCCAACCTTGAGGGGCTAGGCCAGCGCCAGACGAATTTCCGCCCCGCCAGCTGGCGGAAAAGGCCTTTGGTTCCCCGCCAGCTGGCGCGGAAATGACATCTCCGGGCGGCGCATGCGCAGGAGCGTGTGCGGCCGCTGACAGCTTCCCACGTATGCGCAGTGGAGGGAGTCTCTTCCGCCTCCGCCATGGTGGAGACCGTGGCGAAGGTGGAAGGGAAAGAGTGCCTCCATGGCACAGGCCCGCCCGCGGATCGGTGGGCCCCGATCGCGGGCCAGGCCACCGTGAGGTCACCGCCCGGGGCCAGATCGCCTCGCGCCCCCCCCAGGACCCTGGAGCCCGCCCGCGCCGCCTTGTCCTGCCGGTAAGGTAAGTGGTTTAATTTACGCCGGCGGGACAGGCATTTTAGCGGCGGGACTTTGGCCCATCCGGGCCAGAGAATCGAGCGGGGGGGCCCGCCAACCGGCGCGGCGCAATTCCCGCCCCCGCCAAATCTCAGGTGCTGGAGACTTCGGCAACCGGCGGGGGCGGGATTCACAGGGGAACAGCTGCTTCCTATTTACCCTGTCCAAACCACTCATAGTCTTATACACCCCAATTATATCCCCCCTCAGCCTTCTCTGTTCTAAAGAAAACAACCCAAGCCTATCCAATCTCTCCTTATAGCTCAGATGCTTCATCCCAGGCAACATCCTGGTGAATCGCCTCGAGTGCAATCACCTCCTACCTATGGTGGGGTGACCAGAACTGTACAGAATACTCCAGCTGTGATCTTACCAATGTCCTGTACAGATCCAAAATAGCCACCTTGCCCTTATATTCTATGCCACAATGTCCAATATGCCTTATTAACCACACTATTCACCTCCTCTGCCGCCTCCAGGGATCTGTGAACAAGTACCCCAAGATCCATCTGTTCCTCTGAGCTTCCTAGTGTCCTGCCATTCATTACATACTCCGTTGTCCTGTTTGTTCTTCCAAAGCGCACCATCTCGTACTTATCAGTGTTAAATACCACCTGCCACTGCTCAGCCCATCTGTCCAACCATCTGTCCAACCAATCTATATCTTCCTGTAACCTATGACCCTCTTCTCCACTGTTAAGTACCCTACCAATCTTAGTGTTGTCTAAAAAAGTAGTTATCATTCCTCCAACGCCTCTGTCTGAGGTTGAAAAATGGTTCAAAGACTTTGATAATCACTTCATATGTCACGGTTTATTCCCTGTCGGACCATTATGTTATCTGCACAAGTTCCTATGATGTGGAGAAGAGTGCTGACCAAGTCCTTGCTAGGCTTCCCTGCTAGTCTTGGAGCTGTCCTGTACCTGGTAAACCTAGAACAGCAGCTCTGCCACTTCACGGCTTGATCCGGGCCTTCCACATGTTCAAAGCACTGTAGTAGAGCTAAGGTTTTCTCCATGGCTTTTCTTCTTTTTTCACTCTGGCGTTTTTACGGATTTTGTTGGAATCTTTCTCACACTCTCCTAACCCTGCCATCTTTTCTCTTCATAGAATCCGTACAGTGCAGAAGGAGGCCATGTGACTCATCGACTCTGCACTGACTCTCCAAAAGATCACCCTACCCAGGCCCACTCCCCCGCCCCATCCTCGCAACTTCACCTAACGTTTGGTCACTGAGGGGCAATTTAGCAGGGCCAATCAACAGAACGTGCACATTTTTGGACTGTGGGAGGAAACCGGAGCGCCCGGATGACGCCACGCACACAGTCGCTCAAGGCCGGTGTTGAACCCGGGTTCCTGGCACTGTGAGGCAGCAGTGCTAACCACCGTGTCACCGTGCCGCCAATTTGTTCCAGTTGCTGGGTTCTTTATGCTTTTTCCACCTGTTCACCACCTGTTATCATCTTGGATGAGGTTAACCTCGCTCTGGTTTGATTCAGAGTGCTGATGATACAGACTGACTATTTATATCGCCATCATTAATCCTTTCTACTGCAGAAACCATCATAATACAATGAATGGAAGGTCAATAGGATCCATTCTCATTCATCTTAAACACTTTAAATTGAGTTTCAATGTTCCATTTTTGTCCATGGTGAAACAGAGAGCTGGGCTGGCTGGAATTCTGTAGTTCGTCCATTGATAATCCATCCTTAAGCAAAGGGACTTGTGCATTTCCCAGATGGCTATGCAGATCCATATTTAATTAACTTTTTGCTTAAGTCTCTTGACTGTCTGGAACATAAAATTGCCAAAGGTCACATAATTTACAGTTGCCATTTTAATAGTCTTATGTAAATTTTAAAAGTATTAACTGAAAGTTCATAGTATAGTGTCAGATTGAAGCGTTACACAGAAAATATGAACAGGGTACATGTTTTCCTTAATCACACTGGTAATAATCTGGCATAAGAGTTTACATGCTCTTTTCAGAGCCAGCCCAATTTTCACTCCATTCAAAATAAATTCTGATCAGATTAATAATGTGTGGTATTATCAGGTATTGCAGTACCCGCCTGAGAGGCTGAAGACCATTGGTTAAACCTAGGAGGGTTACCATTGGCTATTTGGTATGTAGCTCCGCCCTCACAGGCGGGGTATAAGAACCGGTGCCGTCCCAGCAGCCCTCATTCTGTACCGAAGCTGCTGGGGAACAGTTCTAGTCTATTAAAGCCTTCAGTTATGTTACTACCTCGTCTTTGATTGTAATTGATCGTGCATCATAATGAAAGGGAGATCTTCTTCACCAGGTTGTCATTCTTTAATATCCCGTACGGGACCTCAGGGGTGGGAATGCTTGTCTTCCCCATGCTCCTTGCGGAGTACGAGCTCCGCCACTAGGGGCAGGGTATCTCAATTACCCAGTGTATACAAGGTCTGCCAGTAAGGCACCGACCAAAAGGAACCCTGGTGGTGAATCTGTGGAACTGTTTGCTGCAGAAGGCTGTGGAGGCCAATTTACTGAGTGTCTTTAAGACAGAGATAGATAGGTTCTTGATTAATAAGGGGATCAGGGGTTATGGAGAGAAGGCAGGAGAATGGGGATGAGAAAAATATCAGCCGTGATCGAATGGTGGAGCAGACTCAATGAGCCCAATGGCCTAATTCTGCTCCTATGTTTTATGGTCTCAAACCCGGTAGGGGTCTACTGGGAAGCGTTTATATATATATCATTTGTAAATAAAACTTGGTTCTTATTTTTACTCGGCATGGACTCCCCGTTTCCTTATTAAAATCCGGGTGACTGAAGTGTGCAATTGTTCAATTGTTCTGTCTCTGATTGTGTGAGTCCATGTACTATTGATGCTCCCTCTGCTTGATTGGTTCAGTCCAAATGTGGGCACACAGAGTCCATAAAAGAACTCGTATAAGTTGCTGGGAGCAAAGACTTGTCAGCTTGAAGAAGACATTTCTAGAAATCCTGGTAAATAAAGTCCTGGCACATCTCTGCATAGCTTAGAGGTAAAGTATACAAGTGACAATTAAAATTACCACAACTTGTCTTCATTTTTCAAATGTTGATCAGCCTGTGATACATTTCATAGCCAAAAGATAGCAACAGTGTTATTATCATCCATAAATGTCAAATCCACCCAACACATGTGCAAAGAACAAATGGTCCGGGATTCTCCGACCCCCCGCCGGGTCGGAGAATCCTCGGGGGGAGGCGCGAATCCCGAAACCGACGCCAGCTGCCTTATTCTCCGGCGCTGTTTTCCGGGTGGCTGCGGGATTCCTGCCGTTGTCAGCGCCCCCCCCCCCCCCCCCCCGCCGGCGATTCTCCAGGACCCGACGGGCCTAGCGGCCGTCCATTTTTGGCCAGTCCCGCCGGCGTGAATTACTCACCTCACGCACGGCTGGTCCTGGCAGGTGAGTCTGCGGGGCCGGTCCTGGGGGGGGGGTGCTGGGGGATCCGACCCTGGGAGGGGCCCCCACAGTGACCTGGCCCGCGATTGGGGTGAGCGGGTGGACTTCTTTCCTCCGCGCCGGGCCCCTTTAGGGCTCCGCCATATTGCCTGGGACCGGCCCGGAGAAGAGAACCCACGCACATGCGTGAAAACACGTCAGCCGGTCCGCGCATGCGCGAGATCACACCAGCCATTCCCCACATGCGCGAACTCGTGCCGGACCTTCACCGCCGACTGGAACGGCGCCAACCCCTCTGGAGTCCACCTAGCCCCCTAGAAAGGTGAGAATTCCTCACCTTGGGGGGCGTTGACGCCAGAGTCGTTGCCACTGGTTTTCCCGCCGGCGAGGGGACATAGCCCCATTTTCATAGGATCCTGCCCATGGAGTTCAATAGCAAACAAACAAGTGTGGGACAACTCTATCACAGAGCATATAATAATGACACATTGTCCTTTCTAGTCAGTTTCAGTGGTTTATAAAATATCGGGTACACAGTGGTGTATTGTCACTGGACTAGCAATCCAGAGACCCAGGGTAATTCTCTGGGGTCCCGGGTTCGAATCCCACCATTGTGGATGGTGTCATTTGAATTCAATAAAAATCTGGAATCAAAAGCCTGAGGATGACTATTGGTGATTCTCGAAAAACCCATCTGATTCACTAAAGTCCTTCAGGACAGGAAATCTGCCGTCCTTACCCGGTCTGGCCTACATGTGACTCCCGACCGGCACAGCGATGTAGTTGACTCTTAACTTCCCCACTCTGAAATGGCCTAATGAACCATTCAGTTCAAGGGCAATTGGGGATGGGGAACAATTAGTGGCCCAGCCACCGATGCCCACATCTCACAAATTAATAAAAAAAGGAATCAAACTGTGAAAAAAATGTAAGAACATTAAAAGTGCAATTAAGTTGCTGCCATGTTCATTTGAGGGTTCGGTGCTGACTCGGTGGGCCGAATGGCCTCCTTCTGCATTGTAGGGATTCTATGTTAGGTGCTGTCAATGTTTTATAACAACTTTGTTCATTTTCCCTTAAGTTAATCTGTTACGGAGCAGCACGGTGGCGCAGTGGGTTAGCCCTGTTGCCTCACAGCGCCGAGTTCCCAGGTTCGATCCCGGCTCTGGGTCACTGGCCATGTGGAGTTTGCACATTCTCCCCGTGTTTGCGTGGGTTTCGCCCCCACAACCCAAAGATGTGCTGGTTAGGTGGATTGGCCATGCTAAATTGTCCCTTAATTGGAAAAAATGAATTGGGTACTCAAACATTTTGTTAAAAAAGTTAATATGTTACTCAATTTGCGTTGTAGATACCGAAACCAATTGTTAACCTGACACTGACTCAACAGTTTGCCTTTGGAAAGTTTTAATGTTACATTCCATGACTCTCCGAGCAGTCTACTGTTAACATGCAGCCTATCCACATCAAAGCAGGACTGGCAACAACAAAGCAGGACTGGCAACAAAGCTAACCTTGGGCGAAATTCTCCCCCAACGGCGGGATGTCCGCCGACTGGCGCCAAAGCCGGCGCCAATCAGACGGGCATCGCGCCGGCCCAAAGGTGCGGAAGGCTCCGCATCTTTGGCGGCCTAGCCCCAACATTGAGGGGCTAGGCCGACGCCGGAGGGATTTCCGCCCCGCCAGCTGGCGGAAATGGCGTTTGTTTCCCCGCCAGCTGGCGCGGAAATGCGGCGCATGCGCGGGAGCGTCAGCGGCCGCTGTCAGTTTCCCAGCGCATGCGCGGGAGCGTCAGCGGCCGCTGTCAGTTTCCCGCGCATGCGCAGTGGGGAGAGTCTCTTCCGCCTCCGCCATGGTGGAGGCCGTAGCGGAGGCGGAAGGGAAAGAGTGCCCCCATGGCACAGGCCCGCCCGCGGATCGGTGGGCCCCGATCGCGGGCCAGGCCACCGTGGGGGCACCCCCCGGGGTCAGATCGCCCCCCGGGGTCAGATCGCCCCCCCCCCAGGACCCCGGAGCCCGCCCACGCCGCCTGGTCCCGCCGGTAAATACCAGGTTTGATTTACGTCGGCGGGACAGGCAATTCCTGGGCGGGACTTCGGCCCATCCGGGCCGGAGAATCCAGCGGGTGGTCCCGCCAACCGGCGCGGCCGGATTCCCGCCCCCGCCCAATCTCCGGGAGCGGAGACTTCGGCGGGGGACGGGGGCGGGATTCACGGCGGCCAACGGCCATTCTCCGACCCGGCAGGGGGTCGGAGAATGACGCCCCTTATCTCAGGCCTGGTTTCCTGGAAGATTTGTGTCATCGCCTGTAGAACAGACGGGCCAGGATTTTCCGACTCCGTTCGCAGCGGGCTCCATGGCAGGTGTGAGCATAAAATATCAGGAGATTGCAAAATATCAGTTTTGCCTCCTCATAAAAACAGTTACCGACCTTGGATTGGGTTTTATTGTCACATGTACCTACAGTGAAAAGTATTGTTCTGCGTGCAGTCCAGACAGATCGTTCCATACATGAAAAAACATAGGACATACAAACATACACAATGTAAATACATGGTCACATGCATCGGGTGAGCACACGGAGTGTCGTACTACTCAGTAGAGATGTGTGAAGTGATCAGATCAGTTCAGAAGAGAGTCATTCAGGAGTCTGGTAACAGTAGGGAAGACGTTGTTTTTGAATCTGTCAGTGCGTGGTCTCAGCCTTTTGTATCTACTATCTGATGGAAGAAATTGGAAGAGTGAATAAGCCAGGTGGGAGGGGTCTTTGATTATGCCGCCGCTTTCCCAAGGCAGCGGATGGTGTAGACAGAGTCAATGGATGGGAGGCGGGTTCACGAGATGGACTGGGCTGTATTAACGACTCTCTGTAGTTCCTTACGATGTTAGGCTGAGCAGTTGCCATACCAGCTGTGATGCAGCCAGATAGGATGCTTTCTATGGTCTACTGCCCCAATCTTCCGCCCCAACCATCAATGGTAGACCACGTTTTCCGAAACCCTCAAGACCAAGTAACCGGAAAGCCCCCTCTGGAAGCAGAGGATGAGGAAAACAGAAATGTTCTGCATATGTGCCTCGCTAGTCTCAGCGTGTACAGCTGTTGCCTCTCTTGTCTGGAGATAATTGAGCACCAGTGTTGCCGATGCTTCCACATGTACAAGGATCTGGCAATTGGAGCTTTGCGACTCCTCGCTTTTCAAATATGCACTTCTAAATGATAATCTATATTTCCCCAACAGGCTCACCTTGGTGTAATCCTCTGAACGTTGATGAAGTATTGGGAGCAAGCTTCACCGCTGAGATGAGGAGCTGTCTAGAGGAGGGTGCGTTGCCATCAAAGGTTTGAAGGTACTGTCTCGTCAAGCATCTCTGCAGCGTTCCAGTCACAAAAGCATGACATACTAATATGCTAGCTGATACACGATCATGAGTGGGCTAGTGGGTTAGGGTTAGTCTTCAATGGATAGCGTTCCTCATGGTTATCCATGTCCAGCAATGTACCTATGCATTATGAATTACCTTGATGGTGCAACTGCTGGAGGAGACTGAGGCCAAGACAGCCGAGGAGGTTCGGCAGGTCTCAATTCATTGTTCAAATGAGTCTGTCCTCTCTGTCACCTCCTTCTCAATCCCATTGACGTTTGACACTCTCACTCAAGCATGATGTCTTCATGTTTTCTCACCTTACTACGGATGTGGACCACCTGAGGATAACGACATTTAAATAATTACACACCAGCCATTAACATAGGGGCTGATTTAGCACAGGGCTAAATCGCTGGCTTTGAAAGCAGACCAAGGCAGGCCAGCAGCACGGTTCAATTCCCGTACCAGCCTCCCCGAACAGGTGCCGGAATGTGGCGACTAGGGGCTTTTCACAGTAACTTCATTTGAAGCCTAATTGTGACAATAAGCGATTTTCATTTCATTTCATTTTCAACATATCTCCCCTTAGGGCAGCACGGTGGTGCAGTGGTTAGCACTGCTGCTTCACGGCGTTGAGGTCCCAGGTTCGATCTCGGCCCTGGGTCACTGTCCGTGTGAAGTTTGCACATTCTCCCCATGTTTGCGTGGGTTTTGCCCCCACAACCCAAAAGGTTGGGTGGATTGGCCACCAAATTGCCCCTTAATTAGAAAAATGAATTGGGTATTCTAAATTTATTTTAAAAAACTATTTTCTCTTTAGTGTATATGTCGTGCCGCCCTCATGGGAAGCGATGAATTTAGGAATTTAAGATATCTTGTATTATATGTAGTTGGTGTCGTAAGTGTTGAAGGCCTGGTTAATGTGTGACTGCTGCAGTCATGTTTTTAAAAGTCCTGGTTTGGAAGACAGCTTGACCTTTTCAAGGTAGAGGTGCAATTAAAGCATTGTAAAAGTTTGAACGAATGGACTTTTGCTAATAGCAAGAGTGTTCCCTGGGGAGTAGACAGTGACATTGTGCTTAGTTTTAGTAAGATGATGTAGTTAATGGAAGGAGCCAGCGGCTTCAGCGGTCAGGTGTTGGGTTTGCAGTTCAAACAATTGTTTCATTTTAGATTGCGATGGGTCCAGACAAGCCCCTGCTCTCAATACAGTAAGTTTAGATCTGTCTGTGGACAGACTCGCGGTTTCTTTCAAAACAGTTCAGTTAAAGATTTGAGCAGGGACAGACCAGAAGCAGCTGATCTCAAGTTAACTATTTGCCTTTAAACAGGATACGAGCAATTTCAAAGGTTGGGAGTTTAAACAGTGAGTTGAGACAGGGAAGAATTGGCAGCGGGTTCCTGAAGGATATCATTTTCTCAAAGAGGTTGATCCAAGACTCCTTTTGCAACAAGTATTCCGGAATCTGTTCACTGAATTTAAATGTGGATTTTGTCCTGAGATGGATGTTGTTTGAGGGGAGATAAGGATAGTGGTTAGGGGCGGCATGGTAGAACTGTGGTTCGGGACCCGGGTTCAATTCCAGCCTTGGGTGACCATATGGAGTTTGCACGTTCTGCTGATGTCCATGTGGGTTTCCTCCCATGAAAGCACTGTTGCTTCACAGCTCCAGGGTCCCAGCTCCCAGGTCCCAGGTTCGATTCCTGGCTTGGATCACTGTCTGTGCGGAGTCTGCACGTTCTCCCCGTGTCTGTGTGGGTTTCCTCCGGGTGCTCTAGTTTCCTCCCACAAGTCCCGAAAGACATGCTATTAGGTAATTCTGAATTCTCCCTCTGTGTACGCGAACAGGCGCTGGAATGTGGCGACTACTTGTGACAATAAAGATTATTTTTATTATTAAGAGTTAGGTGAATTGGCCATGCTCAAATTGTCCCTTAATGTCCAAAGATGTGCAGGTTAGTCAAGATTATGGAGATACGGGATAGGGCAGGGGAGTGGGCCTAGGTAGAGTGCTCTTTCAGAGGGTTGGTACAGACTCAAATGGCCTCCTTCTACACTGTAGGAATTCAATGGTTCTATGGATTGCTTCATGTTATTGTTAAGCGTTGTTTAATGGGTAATTTCTATTAATGGTATTTTCTTCTGTGAAGATATTTTAATCCTGCGTTAGTAATAATGTTTGTTTTGACAAACCATATCCCTATTTGTGTGTGGAATCACTCCTGGAGCGAAGTATTCGTTCCTCACAGTCCTACAAAATTAAAATAAAATATTGGGGTTTCTGTCCAGTATCCTAGCCATGGTGGGGTCTTCTGGTCTGGGATCGTAATATTGAAAAATTGTAAGATTCCCTGGCACCATGATGCCCTCAGGGTCACGTGTGGTTTCCAATATGGAGCACACCTAAGCTTCAGTTTTTTATTCCTCACACCCCATTTCTCCCATCAACATTCCCAATCCTGCTCAATGGATTTAAGAGTCCACCACATGTAGCCATTTGGAATTAGCATTTGTCAGCAGTCCCAGAGGTCAGGTGAGGGAAAGAGAGCTGTGTAGCCGCAATACAGACAACTGCACTGTTGCAGGTGTTCTGACCTTCAAGTTCGAGCAGCGGGACACCTGTTTGGCTAAGAGGGCCAAAGTCTCGTCGACTTAATGTGGCAAGGTGTTCACACTTATTGCTCAGCTTATTAAATGTAATCAGGAAGTCGCAAGTGCGGCCGCCAGGCGGGATGGCTCAGTCCCTGACAGTATGGGCTCATAGCATGGAGTTTCACGACAAATCATCCTTGTCAACGCATTAACACTTCTGCCCTTCCACACTACACCTTCACCTTGTAATCGTGCAGATGACATGGGAGAACACCTCTGCCTCTACTTTACACAGCTAACACTGAAAAGGAGACACAGTGCAAAGAATGTGAACAATGCTTCTTCTGTAAGAACAGATGACATGACGGACACCGCATCACTGATGCCAGAAATGAGATGAAAACAGCCAAACACAGCGGTGGTACATAACCACCTACACAAATGAGTGCCTATGATCACTACATCCCAACAATGTGTTGGGGGAGGAACTATGGTGTGTCACCTGATTGATTGCATCACAGCTCTTAATAAAAGGAAGCAAACAGAACAGGAGATGTGGAATGAATGATATTTTATTCACAGTTGTGCACACACATCTCATAAACACCTGTGCCACAAGAGCCCTCCTAATATTTCTTAATTTTCCCAACCCTACCACTACATCTTAGTACATCCCCCTGACATGCACAGCTGAGATGAAGGCAACCTGCTGACTTCTGCGTCCTTTTACCTGTGATGACCTTGGTGGGCGTCCTCTGGAGTGCCAAAACCTGGAGCTCCCTGACGTGCTTTGCGTGTCCTCTTAAGATCCACCCTCTTTGGCCTGAGGAGCTGATGGGGTCACTGGAAGAGGGGATTTGGATTGCCTGGATACTCCCGGAGTCACCTGAATGGAGGCCCTGGGGTGTCAAGCTGCTGATCCCCCACCCTATGGGTGCCCGAGGGGCCCTGGCTGACTCCTTGAGGAAAAGGCGCAGCTAGAGTGCGATTGAGCTTCCCCGCACCCCTATTGCATGGACTGTTGGGGGCCTTAGTGATGGAGATCAATCCTTAAGGCAGTGCAGGACGATGTCCTAGAACAAGGTCTCCATGATGGCTGCCATCCTACCAGTGTTGACTTCAGTGCATTGGCGTGATGGCGTGATCACCTCAGACCAAAGGCAGACGGACTCCTCTGTCGTACGGGGCAACCTGAGGAATGTAGCTGACATCCCTTTCTGATTTTCCTGTGATTGACGCTGCAGCTCGAGCAACTGGTTTAAGAGCAAGTCTAGTGGCTCATCATCTGACTGGCACTCAGCAGGTTCCTTACATCCAGCAACCCTCCGAGTGCCAGCAATCTCAGATGACCCTGCCTCCACCAGAACCAGATGTGTGCTGTGCTCTGTGCCTGTTCTAGAGCGAGGTCCCACTGAGCTCTGTGCCTGTGCACCGGCAGAGGGTTTGGGTGAGGGCTGTGATGGGTCTCCTCATGTGCTGTTCTCCAGATTCTCATCTGAGGTGCTCTCGAAGCTGGAGGTTGAGGGCTTTTGGTTTGTGGCAGATATGGCGAGGAGAGAAAGTGGACATAGAACAAAGAACAATACAGCGCAGTACAGGCCCTTCGGCCCACGATGTTGCACCGAAACAAAAGCCATCTAACCTACACTATGCCATTATCATCCATATGTTTATCCAATAAACTTTTAAATGCCCTCAATGTTGGCGAGTTCACTACTGTAGCAGGTAGGGCATTCCACGGCCTCACTACACTTTGCATAAAGAACCTACCTCTGACCTATGTCCTATATCTATTACTCCTCAGTTTAAAGTTATGTCCCCTCGTGCCAGCCATTTCCATCCGCAGGAGAAGGCTCTCACTGTCCACCCTATCTAACCCCCTGATCATTTTGTATGCCTCTATTAAGTCTCCTCTTAACCTTCTTCTCTCCAACGAAAACAACCTCAAGTCCATCAGCCTTTCCTCATAAGATTTTCCCTCCATACCAGGCAACATCCTGGTAAATCTCCTCTGCACCCGCACCAAAGCCTCCATGTCCTTCCTATAATGCGGTGACCAGAACTGTACGCAATACTCCAAATGCGGCCGAACCAGAGTTCTGTACAGCTGCAACATGACCTCCTGACTCCGGAACTCAATCCCTCTACCAATAAAGGCCAACACACCATCGGCCTTCTTAACAACCCTATCAACCTGGGTGGCAACTTTCAGGGATCTATGTACATGGACACCTAGATCCCTCTGCTCATCCACACTTTCAAGAACTTTACCATTCTCTACATTAAACTCCATTTGCCACCTCTCAGCCCAGCTCTGCAGCTTATCTATATCCCTCTGTAACCTGCTACATCCTTCCACACTATCGACAACACCACCGACTTTAGTATCGTCTGCAAATTTACTCACCCACCCTTCTGCGCCTTCCTCTAGGTCATTGATAAAAATGACAAACAGCAACGGCCCCAGAACAGATCCTTGTGGTACTCCACTTGTGACTGTACTCCATTCTGAAAATTTCCCATCAATCACCACCCTCTGTCTTCTTTCAGCTAGCCAATTTCTGATCCACATCTCTAAATCACCCTCAATCCCCAGCCTCCGTATTTTCTGCAATAGCCTACCGTGGGGAACCTTATCAAACGCTTTGCTGAAATCCATATACACCACATCAACTGCTCTACCCTCATCTACCTGTTCAGTCACCTTCTCAAAGAACTCAATAAGGTTTGTGAGGCATGACCTACCCTTCACAAAGCCATGCTGGCTATCCCTGATCATATTATTCCTATCTATATGATTATAAATCTTGTCTCTTATAATCCCCTCCAAGACTTTACCCACTACAGACGTGAGGCTCACCGGTCTATAGTTGCCGGGGTTGTCTCTGCTCCCCTTTTTGAACAAAGGGACCACATTTGCTGTCCTCCAGTCCTCTGGCACTATTCCTGTAGCCAATGATGACATAAAAATCAAAGCCAAAGGTCCAGCAATCTCTTCCCTGGCCTCCCAGAGAATCCTAGGATAAATCCCATCAGGTCCCGGGGACTTATCTATTTTCAGCCTGTCCAGAATTGCCAACACCTCTTCCCTACGTACCTCAATGCCATCTATTCTATTAGCCTGCGGCTCAGCATTCTCCTCCACAACATTATCTTTTTCCTGAGTGAATACTGACGAAAAATATTCATTTAGTATCTCGCCTATCTCTTCAGACTCCACACACAATTTCCCATCCCTGTCCTTGACTGGTCCTACTCTTTCCCTAGTCATTCGCTTATTCCTGACATACCTATAGAAAGCTTTTGGGTTTTCCTTGATCCTTCCTGCCAAATAGTTAGCACATGTCAGCGTGTCACACACAGATCAATGCACTCAGAGTAACTTTGGCAAATTGATGATGTGATGCAGGATCCTCAGTGGGTGCTTGCTGCCTACCTCACTGTCACCACAGGAACAGTTAACATCGTCTCTGGCCAGCGCAGTAGCTGTTTTCAAACTTATTCCTGCCCTTGGCGTCTACCACACCTCCTCCAGTCTGAGACCTCTCACTTTTATTGTGTGTGACCTTGTCCTGCATTAAGTCAAATGCAGAGGGTGCAAGCAAGACGCATGACAGGGCAGATGAGAAGGATGGCTGGCATTTGTGGGTAGTTAGTGATGCCAGACACGGTATGAGGACGAGAGCAGCAGAGTGGATGGAGCCAGATGGCGATGTGTGAGAGAGTAAGTGGTGAGGTCCATTGTGCTGGGACTGAATGAGATCCCTGTAGATGTGTGATGACCTTGTGAGTTAAGAGTGATGAGATGGTTGATTTTCCATGGTGGAATGGATGATATTCATCCTGATTTCCATAGGATCCCTACAATGTAGAAGGAGGCCATTCGGCTCATCGAGCCAGCATCGACTCTCCAAAAGAGCACTCTATCTAGGACCACTCCTATCCCTGTAAGTCCGCCTATTGATCACGACCAATCCACCTAACCTGCACATCGTTGGATTGTGGGAAGAAATCAGAATACCTGAAGAAAGCCCACACAGACACGGGGAGAACATTCAAACCTCACACAGACAGTTCCCAAGTCCGGAATCGAACCCGGGTCCCTGGTGCTCCGAGGCAGCAGTGCTAACTGCTATGCCACCGTGTCTCCCTTTCTGCACTGGGTAGTTGACACCACTCTGGGTAGCGTTCCCACTGACCACCACTGCCACCATCTCCCAAGCCAGAGTCATGGCTTTGCTTCCTCTCCATTGGCCCGAGCAGGGGTAGAAGACATTGTGATGGGCCTCCACAGCCTCCAACAGATGCTGAAATGAGGCATAATTGAACCCGAGGGGCAGCATTCTTCATGGGTTTTGGGAACATCTCTTCAATGGAGCAGTCCTGGGCTACAAGCATTGAGAACTGTGCGCACGACTACCATTTAAATATTGCGCCGGGAGTGAGGGAGCTGTGAGGTAACAGCATGGTGGATGAACCAGAGGTCGCCTGTCGGTGAGGCAGCCTGTTTCCCGCACCTGCACAATTTATAAGGTGGTTAACGGATGATACGATGTAAAAAAACACCATGTGGTAGGTGGGAAAAAGGTTGGTTTACCGACCCGCTGACTGAATGAATGCAATTCAGGGAGAATTCCACCCCAAGCCCCAAATCATCTTGCTGCATCATCACCAACTTTGCAGGAATTGACACCTACTGTTTTCAGATAGCTCAACCCGCTTGAACTTTAACTCCTAGATGATGGAACCCTCATTGGACTCTGGCATTCTAGACTCTAACATTACCGTGAATTAATATTCCTGGGCGGGATTCTCCCATTCGGCGACAAGAGTGTCCACGCCATCGGAAACGCCGTCGCGTTTCACGACGGCGTGAACGGGCCGCTGGGAGTACCGATTCTGGCCCCTACAGGGGGCCAGCACGGTGCTGGAGCGGTTCACGCTGCTCCAGCCTCCCATCCCGGCGCGAACTGTGCACCGCGGGATCCGCGCATGCGCGGTGGCCTTCCTCAACGTGCTGGCCCCGAGGCAACATGGCGTGGGAGTTCAGGGGCCAGCGCGGAAGAAAATAGGCCCGGGGAGCGAGAGGCCGGCTCGCCGATCGGTGGGCCCCGATCGCAGGTCAGGCCCCGTTGGAGGCCCCCCCCCCCCCCCACCTGGGGCCAGAGGCCCCCCCCCCCACAGGTCGCCCTCCGCCCCTGCGCGCAGAGTTCCCTCCAGCTGCGACCAGGTGTGGACGCCGCCGGCGGGACTCTGCCTTTTTAGAGTGGCCGCTTGGCCCATGCGGGTCGGTTAATCAGCGGCCCGACCGTGTACAGCGGCCCGCGACCGGCACCGCGCCAAATGCGCCGACGCCAATGGTGTCGGAGAATCGCGTGCCGACGTCGGGGCGGCGTGGCCCGGTTGCGGGGATTCTCCGGCCCGGCCCCGGGCTGGGAGAATACCGCCTCCTGTATTTGTTTTCTTAGTTGCAAATTATTCCGATTTGCAAAACGATTTTCTTTCCTATCTCCCTCTTGTGTGCTTGTGTGTTTGTATGTGGTTGTGGCGCCCATTCCCCACATTTGAATGGAGGACTAAACAACACTCCTCCAGCATTCCTGATGCCATTTTACGCTCTGATGAGTGTTGATTGGCACAAGGCTGGACTTCTGCCCCCTCACTCAGGAGGAAATATCGCTTCGGAGAGCTGCCAGCCATTCAGATTGGCCAACAGCAGTTCAGGCACAGCGTCGTAGTGGCCAGAAGAGGCACTGCAGGGAGCTGCTTGCCACAAAGTACCGGGAACTTGAGCGCAAGGTAATTGGCAGGGGTAACAGGGTGGGAGGGTAGGGATTGCCTGGAAGGGGGGGATGATTAGGGTCTGAGGGTAGGCCTGTTGTGGGGTGGGAGGCCCAGAATCCGGAGGTCACCAGGCCTTAAGGAGAGGGCGCTCCCAGTATGAAAGAGGTTTCTGATGGAGGTGTTCCCACCCCTTCCCACCCAGATCCAATTATCATTATCCCCCCATCGTCTTAAAGAGACCCCAACAGTGACCACGAGTTCTAGATTCTCCCACAAGAGGAAATCCTCTCCACATCCACCCAGTCAATACCCCTCAGCATTTTAAAGGTTTTGATCAAATTGCCTCTTACTCTTCTAAATTCCAATGGATACAAAGCGAACCTCTCCAACCTTTCCTCATAAGACATACCGTCAATTCCTGGTGTTAGTCTAGTAAACCTGCACTTCTAGCACATTTATATCTTTCCTTAAATAAGGAGACCAACAACGTACAAAATACTCCAGAGGTGATCTCACCGATGCCCTGTATAACCTCCCTACTTTTGTCATCATTTCCCCCACAATGAAAGAAAACACACTATTTGCTTTCCTAATTATTTGCTGCACCTGTATATGAGCCTTTGGTGATTCATGCTCTAGGACACCTAGATCCCTCTGCACCTCAGACCTCTGCAATCTCTTCACCATTTAGATAGTAAGCTTCTTTTGTATTCTTCTTGCCAAAATGGGCAATTTCAAATTTGTCGACATTATGCTCCATTTGTCAGATTTTTGCCCAATCAACTTGACCTATCTATGTCCCTTTGTAGCCTCCTTACGTCCATTTCACAACTTACTTTCCTACCTATTTTTGTGTCCTCAACAAATTTAACAGCCGTCTCTTTTGTCCCTAAATCCAAGTAATTTATATAAGTTGTACAAAGTTGAGGCTCCAGCACTGGTCCCTGTGGCACGCCACTTGTTACATTCTGCCAACCAAAAGGACAACCATTAATGACAACTCCCTTTTTCCTGTCAACTAGCCAATCTTAAATCCATCCAATGTGTTACCCCGCTCCACCATGTGCTTTTATTTTCCGCAATAACCTTTGACGTGGCACCTTATCAAATGCATTGTGGAAATCTAAATATAGTACATCCACTGATCCCCTTGACCCAGGGGACATGTGACTCCTTTAAAGAACACCAATCAGGTGGTTAAGCATGATTTTCCTTTCAAAAAACTACGTTGACTCTGCCTGCTTTCCTTAATTTTTTCCAAGTGCCCTGCTATAACATAATAAATCATGGCCTCTAACATTTTCTCAATGACAGATGTTAGACTAATGGGCTTATTGATGCATTCTTCATCTCTCTGTTAAGCAACACCAGCTCATTCAATCTCCAAGCTGCCCTGATCCACAGTTTCATTTCATCTTTCGACTAATCTGGCTTTCACAAAAAAAAATGTGTTTTCATTTCAGTTGTAAAGGATCTCAAGCTTAAGCTTCACCAGGTCATGGGTACCAACATCCTTCCAAATCATTGCTTCCCTTCGCTCTGACCCCTTGCTGTGTATTCAAAATAACTTCTGATGTCCCCTCTTTGACTTAGTGAAGGCCTCAGATACATCCTCTTACAACCCCAACTCAATGAGTTTTGAGCAGGGCACAACATTGAACTCTTCTTCTGTCACCTCTGCCTCGGTGCTCTTTTTCGTGACCAGGCTTCCTTTCCCACTTCATAAATCCTTTCATCTATTTCTAACATTTCCCTCCATCTGAACCACTCCTTCTAGCCTCTAACCAACCCCCTTTTTGTCTGTTCATTGAGAACTATCGGCAAGACTTTGGCTGTCTCAGTTTCCTGTTTCCCTCACCCACTCGAACCTGTCTCCGTCTGAACTTTCTGCACTTCATTTTCTTTGGTCCAATCCCAATATTGTCAACAAACATACTGATGAGGGAGGTGATGTTGTAATCTGGTGTACTGGCCTCTATGTTGCAGGGGCCAAATGCCAACTCTCAGACACTTCCTCCTACCTCTTCCTGGACCGTGACCCCACCACCAAACATCAAACTCCATTGGGTCCAGGATCATCGCTGGATTCATCTCCTCTTGGGAGCTTCCCTTTATGGCTTTCCACCTAATAGTCCCCCAATCCTGAGCGGCTCATTTCTACCTCCTTCCCGAAATCCATTAAAGACTGCCCCTGGTCGAATGATTGTTTCAGCCTGTTCCTGCATCACTGAACTTTTTTCTTTCACTCCTGATTCCATATTTACTTCCCTTATCCAGTTTCTTCCAACATAACATAAGAACATAAGAACATAAGAACTAGGAGCAGGAGTAGGCCATCTGGCCCCTCGAGCCTGCTCCACCATTCAATGAGATCATGGCTGATCTTTTGTGGACTCAGCTTCACTTTCCGGCCCGAACACCATAACCCTTAATCCCTTTATTCTTCAGTACTTCAATGGCAGTACTGATTAAAGATGGCATTGCAGTACTGAAGAGAGACGATGTTAAGGACAGAATCTCTCTGGATAGAGATGAGGAATAATAAAGGTTGGGCGGCATGGCAGCGCAGTGGTTAGCACTGCGGCCTCGTGCCACTGAGGACCCAGGTTCTATCCCGGCCCCGGGTCGCTGTCCTTGTGGAGTTTGCGCATTCTTCCCGTGTCTGTGTGGGTCACCCTGTCATGTGAGAGTCCCTTTAAGAAAAGTGTGTTTTATCAAATGGCTGCAGTGATGTCATTGTGTGGGTGCAGCTGGAATGTGATTCTGCTTTTTTACTTTTGTTTTGAGCTGGAAGGTCTTTTTGGCTCTGTGTTTTCGTTTCTCTTTCAGTTGGAGAGCTGCATTCAAACCAAGCAGATATATATTGGTCTATTTCCCTGTATGGTAAACAAGGTGTTTAGATCACTTGATAATTTAAGAGTGATAACTGTTCTCTGTGGAGAATTCAAACCTACTGTCTTTGTTAAAAAGTGTTTTGGCTCATGGATGTTGTTTGGAAAGTTACTAAGGATTTCCTATAGAGTACTGTATCTTTTTGGGGGGTTATCAGTGTTGATAATTGGTAAGATGTTTACTGTGGGTTTATAAAATGTTAACTGGATTCATGGAATAAACATTGTTTTGTTTTTTAAATACTTTAGATCCCTGTTGCATCACACCTGCAAAGTGGGCCGTTGTGCTTCCCATAACCAAAATCTATTCAAATTGAAGGTCAGGTGAACTCCATGATATACTTTGGTGTTCTCTAAACTCTGGCCCATAATAACCCCCACAACCCAAAGATGTGCAGGGTAGGTGGATTATACATCACAGATCATAGAATTTACAATGCATAAGGAGGCCATTTGGCCCATTGAGTACGCACCGGCCCTTGGAAAGAGCACCCTACTTAAGCCCATACCTCCACCCTATCTCTGTAACCCACTAACCCCACCCAACCTTTTTTGGATGCTAGGGGCAAACTAACATGGCCAATCCACCTAACCTGCATATTTTTGGACTGTGGGAGGAAACCGAAGCACCCGGAGGTAACCCACGCAAACATGGGGAGAACGGGCAGACTCTGCACAGAGAGTGACCCAAGCTGGGAACCGAACCCAGGCTCCTGGTGCTGTGAAACAACAGTGCTAACCACTGTGCTACTGTGCTGCCCCCCAATTGGCACTCCAAGATTGGCCATGTTAAGTTGCCCCTTAATTAAAGAAAAGGTGAAATAAAATTGTTCAAGCCCATTTAATTTGCACCCCATTCACAAACATTCACTCCCTCTATGATACAGTGGGAGCTGTGTGAACTATTTACAAGATGCACTGCAGGAAGCCACCAAGGCTCCTTACAGAGTGCCTTCCAAATCCACAACCAATACCATCTAGAAGAATAAGGGCGGCACTCATATGGGAACACCCACCACTTGGAGATTCCCCTCCAAACCACACGCGATCCTGACTTGGAAATATATTTCCATCACTTCGCAGTTGCTGGGTGAAAATCCTGGAACATCCTCTCCTAACAGCACAGTCGGTGTACCTACACCTCAGGGACTTCAGTAATTCAAGAAGGCAGCCACCACCATGTTCTGAAGGGCAATTTGGAATGGGCAATAAATGCGAGTATAGCCAGCACATCCCATGAATGAATAAAAAAATTGAGATAGGCTAAATAATAGGAAAGACTTTAACTCACCATCTACACCTGCCACTAATTCAATTAAGCAACCCAATACATTTCAAATGCCACTTAGATATAAAGTTAACAAAATAGTTACTTTTTAAAAAATCTCTGCAGACCTTTGGAGAGAGAGACGTTTTAAGAGCAGATCCACACTTCTATCTGACAGACACTTGTGCTTAATAGCGTTTGGCAAAACTGCAAACTACAGACAGACCTGGCTCCTCCCATTAATTGCACCATCTGTATTCTACTAAGATGACCCACCATGTGCTTAGTTAGGCCTAAATACAATCTCATAAATGATCTATTCTCCAGGGAATCTCCAGCAATCAAAGAAATATCCTATTAGCCATCTCTCTGTAAACAAGTAAATAGTTAAAATCAATCATTACCTCACCTTTTAGGACATATTAATTACAGCTTTAATAGACATACTGCATGTATATATTTTAAACCAGGGTTTTTAAGAGAATTATGGCCATAAATATAAAATATGGTACAAATATAAAATATCAATTTCTACATTCATCTCACTTGTACTTCTTTCAATTTAGCATTCCCTGTTCACAATTTTATTCCCTTTACGTTGCCGAGATCAAACGCAGACTGGGTGAGGAATTTGCAGAATATCTACAAATAGTTCAGTCTGCAAACATAAACTTGAGTTTCCGGCTGCTTGTCATTTCAATCCTCCTACCTTGCACCTGTACCAACCTTTCTGTCTATAACCTGCTCCAGTGTTCCAGCAAAACTCAACCATATTGCTGTGGGCCTGGAGTCACATGTAGGACAGATTGGTTATGGGCAGCAGATTTCCTTCCCTAAAGGCCATGAGTGATCCAGGGAGTATTTACGACAAGCTGATTGTTGCTATTCCTGGGATGACCTGGTTTAACCCTCGTGAAACATTTCAGTTAAGTAAATTTATATTCCCCTGCTTCAGTGAGATTTGAACTCATCTCCAGAGGATTTGGCCTCTGGATTACTGCTCCAGTAACGTTGCCATTCTGCTGCATATCAGGAGTGGGATTCTCCAAGCCTCCGCACCGAAATCGCGATCGGGCGGGGTCGACACGGCGCCGGTCGGGGACAATTGAAAGAGGCCCCCGCGGCGATTCTCTAATGTCAACTGGCCGAGCTCCCGACGGCGTGGTTCTCTCATGGTCATCCGTCGGGAACTAGGTGTGGCGGCTGCGGACTCAGTTTGTGGCCACTCTGGTGGGGTGGTCCTTCACCGGGGGGGGGGGGGGCCTCCAGGACCGCCAGGCTACCGATTGGGGGCCACCGATCCGTGGGCGAGCGCGATCTGAGGGGGGGGGGGGCGATGTTTTCCGTTCCGGTCTGCGGTGTGGGTCCGCCATATCGCGCGGAGCGGCTGCCGCAGGTCGCCACCGTGCGCTTGCGTGGACCCCTGACCGGAAGTGCGGGGCCCCGTATTGGCAGCCGGAGCTGCGAGGAGCACCCCCTCCAGGTAAGTGAATTGCTCCGGACTTTCTTCAGGAAAGTCCGGAGTGATTCGCCTGCGTTTTTTCACGGGCGTGGGGACAAAGCCCCATTATTGGAGAATCCCGCCCCATGTTTCAGCAACTTTTGCTCGTCAGGCAGAGAAGGAGATCATCCAGCTGGCCCCCTTCCTGCCCCCCCGCCCTCCCCCCCCTTCGCCCCCCACATCCCCCCCATCCCCGCCCAGGACCTTTATATCAGCAGACAACAAAAAACAGTCGAATGACAACATTCAGTGATTAAACCTCTTTAAAATATATGGCATGTCACTTATTTGTCTGTCCTTTAAAACGGTGCATTTGTTCTCAAGATTCCCTTTAGGAGTTTGAGAATAGATTCAATGCTTTTCATTTTTGACTACAAGCTGTAAGCAATTACTTTATTTATCTATTGGCTTTGCCAGTAAAACAGCAGGATATATTTCTTATCTGCCTTGGAAATAGACCTGACTCTTTTGATAAGCGGTTATTTCATCTATCCATTTTTCTCCATTGAAGTACATTCTGGTATCTCCAGTGAACATCCTGCTTTAAGTAAAGATACATTAGGAGATAAAATGGCAAGGGCAAAGTAATCCTCTTATTCATTGAAAATATTAAAAGCATTAAGTATCAACAGAGTGCACTGCAGAAGTATTGTAGCATTCCTGAAACATCTAAGAAATATTTGAATTCGAACGTATCTTAATTTATATCATACTTATGATAATGAAAGACCAAGTTCAGACTGAATGCATTAACGCAACTCTGGTATTGTTGGGACTGTCCAGTTAATGGCTGATGGCATTGGTTCGTTAGTCAGCACAGTTGAGGAAAGTCCGGAGTCATACGTCATACAATGCTAGCACCATCTTCAAAAGGCAGGAATCCCAAAGAAAACTGAGGGGAAGATCTGTTGACTGTTCAGAACATGGCAGAAAGCAGAGCAAGGCCGTTGTCCAGGTTCTCCGATGCCTTGTAGGAGATGCTCATGAGCAGCGTGGGTTCAGAGGGAATTCTCTTCATTCAGGATGGGAGAAAGAGACTGGGCTATCAGGGTTGAAAATGACTGTCCTACTCAATAGAGCTGTCAGAGCCTGAGTGAACTAGAGCCATTCTGCACTCATTTCTCAGTGTCTCTCTCTCCCTTTATTCTGTACAGACAAGAAGAATCATAGAATCATAGAATTCTTACAGTGCAGAAGGAGGCCATTTGGCCCATCAAGTCTACACCGACCCTCTGAAAGACCACCCTACCTATGCCTACGCCCTCACCCTATCCCCATAAACCAGGACCCCAAGTAAACTTTTTGGATACTAACAGGGAATTTAGAATGGCCAATCCACCTAACCTGCACATTTTTGGACTGTGGGAGGAAACCGGAGCACCCGGAGGAAGCCCACGCAGACATGGGGAGAACGCACAATCTCCACACAGACAGTGACCCAATGCTGGAATTGAACACGAGTCCCTGCTCTGTGAGGCAGTGGTGCTAACCACTGTGCCAGTGTGGGGCAGTCAGAGAGGGTACTCAATCTGAATGCCTTACCTGCGTTTGGCAAGTTTGTGGGTTGGCTTCAAGGATGGCATTGCTGTGATTTACACTATCAAACCCCCTACAATGTTACCCCTCATAATCACCGCCAACTGCAACCAAGGCTGACCTTCAACTGATCTTCCACCTCCTCATAGCTCATGAGGCTCTTGTGCCTCTCACAAAATTATAGTCATAAAATTACCACTTTAATAGGTTCAATTATCTTCCCGTCACCTTCAAGCATAGCATCCACCCACCCATGCTGTTGCCTCCATGAATATACTCTGGCAGCATAAAGACATTGGACTTTGATCCTGACATTATCCAGCAGCGTTCTGTCGCCTCGCTCTGCCCATCTGACTGCACTGAGGAAAATCGGCCCTCATTCCCTGCTCTTTTTTATGAACAATATTGTATTAGTGTCACAAGTAGGCTTACATTAACATTGCCTCAGTCGCCACACTCCGGCGCCTGTTCGGGTACACTGAGGGTGAATTCAGAATATCCAATTCACCTAACCAACACGTCTTTCATGACTTGTGGGAGGAAACCGGAGCACCCGGAGGAAACCCACACAGACATAGGGAGAACGTGCAGACTCTGCACAGACAGTGACCCAAGCCGGGAGTCGAACCCTGGTCACTGGCACTGTGAAGCAACAGTGTTAACCACTGTCCTACTATGCCGCCAATTCGGTTCCTTAATCGAGAGCAGACATTTGTGATCCACTGAGGTGAGACAATTGGTTCCCAATATTTCTTTTATATTTTACAAAACCTCCAGAAATTAATTTTCAGGAAATGTTGAGTTCAGCTCATATATTTCCCTAAATGATGGGTAAAGAAACCAATCAAGACCATTTACTCACATGTGCACACCCCAAACAGATTGCCATGTGCAAGATGCGGGATCAATCTCCTGTTGACACATTCAGTCCAAAGTTGGAATTTATTATGTGGGGAAGAAGATATATGACCCAAAGTAAATTTATAAGGTACAATCCCACCATCTTAAAGCAAAAAGTGCAGAGGATACCGGAAGACTGCAGAAGGATTTGGATAGGTTAGGTGAATGGGCTAGGGTCTGGCAGATGGAATTCAATGTTGCCAAGTGTAAGGCTATCCATTTTGGGAGGAATAACAGCAGAATGGATTATTATTTAAACGGTAAGATGTTAAAACATGCTGCTGTGCAGAGGGACCTGGGTGTGCTGGTGCACGAGTCACAAAAAGTTGGTGTGCAGGTGCAGCAGGTGATTAAGAAGGCTAATCGAGTTTTGTCTTTCATTGCTAGAGGGATGGAGTTCAAGACTAGTGAGGTTATGCTGCAATTGTATAGGGTGTTGGTGAGGCCGCATCTGGAGTATTGTGTTCAGTTTTGGTCTCCTTACCTGAGAAAGGACATATTGGCACTGGAGGGAGTGCAGAGGAGATTTACTAGGTTGATCCCAGAGTTGAGGGGATTAGATTATGACGAGAGGTTGAGTAGACTGGGATTGTACTCATTGGAGTTTAGAAGGATGCGGGGGGATCTTATTGAAACATATAAAATAATGAAGGGAATAGATAGGATAGATGCGGGCAGGTTGTTTCCACTGGTCGGGGAAAGCAGAACTAGGGGGCATAGCCTCAAAATAAGGGGAGGTAGATTTAGGGCGGAGTGTAGGGGGAACTTCTTCACCAGGAGGGTTGTGAATCTCTGGAATTCCTTGCCCAGTGAAGCAGTTGAGGCTCCTTCTTTAAACGTTTTTAAGAAAAAGATAGATACCTTTCTAAAGAATAAAGGGATTCGGGGATATGGTGTACGGGCCGGAGAGAGGAGCTGAGTCTACAAAGATCAGCCATGATCTCATTAAATGGCGGAGCAGGCTCGAGGGGCCAGATGGCCTACTCCTGTTCCTAGTACTTATGTTCTTATGTTCTTATCTCCTAAAATGCAACTGTAAAGTACAAAGCTCACGTTCGACTCCTATAAATTGCCTGCTCAAATAACATTTGTTCTTGTTAAAACCACTGAGCACTCAGTACATGATTTGAGTTTGTGAATTAATGTTGTTTTGCACTGTAATTATGTTGAGTGCCAACACTGACACAGCATGTTCAGGTTATGGTAAGTAAAACACTGACACAGCATGTTCAAGATCTGTGATCTGCGACGTGCCAGAGAGAACTTAGTAATGCATCACCTCTTGTATAGGATGTCTCCCTCAGTCCCAGGTCCGATCAGTGAATTTAAAAATCTGAGTACAAAAGGTTGCCCGTTTTTTAATTCACTTACGGGATTTGAACATTGTCGGCACGGCCAGCATTTACTGCCCATCCCACCCATCCATTGAGAGGGAGGTCACAGAATCATAGAATCCCTACAGTGCAGAAGGAGGCCATTCAGCCCATTGAGTCTGCTCGAGCCCTTGTAAAGAGCACCATACTTAGGCCCAAGCGTCCACTCTATCCCCGTAACTCAGCAACCCCACCTTTCATTTTGGACACTAAGGGCAATTTGTCATGGCCAATCCACCTAACCTGCACATCTTTGGGCTGTGGGAGGAAACCGAAGCACCCGGAGGAAACCTACTCAGACACGGGGAGAAAGAGAGAACACCACACAGACAGTCACCCGAGGCTGGAATTGGAGCTGTGAGGCAGCAGTGCTAGCCACTGTGCCGCCCCTTGGCAAGTCAAGGGTGACCCCCAAAATATTGATGTTTTAAGAGAGTGGGGGTGGGATTTTCCCCTACCCGGTGGGGCGGGGGGGTCCCGGCGCCGAGGAGTGCGTGACCCACTCCGGCGTCGGGCTGGCCCAAAGGTGTGGAATCCTCCGCACCTTCAGGGGCTAAGCCGACCCCGGAGTGGTTTGCACCACGCCGGCCGGCGGGGAAGGGGCTTGGCGCCACGCCAACCGGCAATTGACAAGCGACATGATGATTTGATTAATTCAGGCAGAATTAGCCAATCCACATTTCAGGCACAATTGTATTTATGTGAGAAACTAAAAACATTTCTGCCAATAATATCTGTTACATTTTATCTTACAACTGTGAGAAGAAAGTATGCAGGTAATTTTAATTGTGGGTAATGGTGGAAGATGCGAACATCAAATAATCTGCATTAATAAATAGAAAGGGAAATAGGACAGGGCAGATGATGGTTGAGCAAACCAGTATCGGCCAATGTAACAATTTCATCTGAATTAAACTTGCCATCTTTTCTATGTTCTTTTGAACCAAAATTTCTAATTTTCTGAGGTTATTATGGAAAAGATTGCTTTGTGTATATTACCATAAAGTATTGAAGAAGCAACGCTGTCTTTTATTAGATCAATCTGCAAACTTTTCCATTCAAATATATTCTGACATATTTAATTCCTTGCTGATTATTTGTCAAATTGTGTTCTTTTAGAACACTGAGGGATAACTTCAGGAGGGCATTGAGTCTCAAAGGGGTAATGTAAGCCTTCTTGTGACATAATAAAGATTATTATTATAAAGAATAATCCAACTTTTGAATTGTGGGTTTTGGTCCCTGTAGGTAATGGCATTTTAAGTGCATATCCAAGTCTGTTTTCAAACGGGCTAAGAGTTTCTTCCTCGGTTGCCTTTTAGGCAGCACATTCCAGATCCACGTCACCTTCTGGACAGTAAAACATTCTGCTCAACTTCCCTCTAATTCTTCCACCAATTACTTGAAACCTATGCCACTGGTTATTGAAATAAGTTAAAGGAATTAAGTCCTCATTATGCACTCTATCTCAACCCCTCACAATTATATAATTATATAAATTTCCACCCACTGTGTTAGAAAGAAACATCAAAGAAACTAAATAAATTAAAGTTCTTCATTCCTTTCTCCATTTCATCAATAAAGAGACCACATCGAGCTGCTACTGCTGTGCTGTCACCAATTTGTTAGGATTTTGGCATAAGTGAGATTTTGTGCATTTCTGGTAAAATTATGATAATAGAACAGCTACAGATCTGAGGAGATTTCCAGCTGTACTTTATGTTCACTTATCACCTTAATAGCGACTTTGACTTTGGCCCATAGTGTCTGTGCCGGCCATATCCACCTATTCTAATTCCATTTTCCAGCACTTGGTCTGTAGCCTTGTATACTATGGCATTTCAAGTGTTCATCGAAATGCTAAATGTTGTGAGGGTTCCCGCCTCTACCACCCTTTCAGTCAGTGAGTTCCAGATTCCAAACAGCCTCTGGTTGAAAAGGTTTTTTCCTCAAATCCCCCCTAAATCTGCTACCCCTAATCTTAAATCTACGTCCCCTGGTTATTGACCCCTCTACCAAAGGCAAAAGTTTCTTCCTACCAATCCTATCTATGTCCCTCATAATTTTGTACACCTCGATCATGTCCCCTCCATCCTTCTTTTCTCTAAGGAAAATAGCCCCAGTCTAACCAGCCTTTCTGCACAGCAGAAACCCTCCAGCCCAGGCAGCATCCTGGTGAATCTCCTCTCCACCTTCTCTGCAGCAGTCACATCCTTCCTATAGTGTGGTGATCAGAATGGCACACAGTATTCCCAACTGTGGCCCAGCGAGCATTTTATTCAGCTCCATCATAACCTCCCTGCTCTTATATCCTGTACCTCAGCAAATGAAGACAAGTATCCCAAATGCATTGTTAACTACCTTATCTACCTGCCCTGTTGCCTTCAGGGATCTATGGATATGCACCCCAAAGCCCCAGTGGTCCTCTGTATTTCCTATCATCCTACCGTTCATTGTGTATTCCCTTACCTTGTTAGTCCTCCCAAAATGCATCACCTCACACTTTCCAGGGTTCTTATCCTATTAAAATCAGCCTTCAATCAATTCAGAAGCTTTATTTCCAGCCCACCTTTGCCATTTTCCATAACTATCTTAAACCTTATCGAGTTATTGTCACTATCACTGAACTGCTCCCTCACTGACACGTGTACCACCTGCCTGCCTTCATTCCCTAAAATTAGGTAGAGTATTACCCCCTCTCTTGTAGGACTTTCTACGTGCTGGCTCAAGAAGGTTTCCTGGATACACCTTAAGGATTTCGGACCGTCTTTTAAAAAAAATTTCAAGTATCCAAATCTTTTCTTTTCCAATTAAGGGACAATTTAGCGCGGCCAATCCACCTACCCAGCAGATCTTTGGGTTGTGGGGGTGAGACCCATGCAGGCACAGGGAAAATGTGCAAACTCCACACGGACAGTGAACCGGGCCGGGATCGAACCCGGGTCCTCAGTGCTGTGAGGCAGCAGTGCTAACCACTGGGCCACCGTGCCGCCTAATTTTGCCCCTTCTAAGCCTTTCAGACTTTGACTAAATCAATTAATATTGTGGAAGTTGAAATTCCCTATTATTTCTACCCTGTTATTGTTACACTTCTCTGAGATGTGCCCACATATCTGCTATTATATCTCTCACTGCCTGTTTGGGAACCTCAATCAAAATCAAATAGTTCTATCAATGTTGGGTTAATCCAACAGATTACCACCCAAACATTGAGGGTAAAAAAAAATAAGAATAATCATTATTGGTGTCACACATAGACTTACATTAACACTGCAATGAAGTTACTGTGAAAATCCCCTAGTTCGCCACACTCCGGCACCTGTTCGGGTACACTGAGGGAGAATTCAGAATGTCCAATTCACCTAACAATATGTCTTTTGGGACTTGTGGGAGCAAAACCGGAGCACCCGGAGAAAACCAATGCAGACACAGGGAGAATATGCAGACTTCGCACAGACAGTGACCCAAGCGGGAATCGAACCTGGGACCCTGGCGCTGTGAAGCAACAGTGCTAACCACTGTGTTACCAAAATTATCCCTAGATCAGGAAACTTAAGTCATTCAGATTTCAAACCATGATTTCTGCGACAATATTGCAAAGGGCAATACATAAAAGGGATCATTATTACATTAGTCAGGACAGGTGTCAAATATGAGGCCAAAAATGATTGCATATGATGCTACACCTCTTTATTTCTTCATTCTCACTCTTCTGCATGAGTATCCTAAGATACTGGCTCTCAAGCTGGGTTCCGCTGGCACGTTGGTCTCTGAACAGAGTGTCCAGGGCTTCAGCAAAATAATTGAGTGTTGGTTTGGAGGCTGCTCTGATGGGAGAGGTGTGTGGCCGACATATAAGCAAAGTACTGCCAGCTGAGCGTCTTACCTCGGAGGGGACTGTGCATAAAAGAGTGCTGCAAACTGCCAAAGAGGCCCACGAGCTGGTGTTTGGCAGCGGAGTTTAGCTTTGTTCAGGAGAGGGGAGGCTTCAAAGAAATATGAAATGAAATTAAATGAATGAAAATCGCTTATTGTCACAAGTAGGCTTCAAATGAAGGTACTGTGAAAAGCCCCTAGTCACCACATTCCGGCGCCTGTTCGGGGAGGCTGGTAAGGGATATTTCAGTATCGTGTTGTGAGAAGCATACGCACCCGGCTCACTGATTATGATAAGTAATTATTTTCTTCTCAGAGTTATTAAAACATTCCTGACGTGCTGCATTTCCTTACCTTAAGTGGTATATTGTGTTATAATTTAGGTGCAGGTTACACGATCAGTCGCCATTTGAGAAGGGCTTAACTGAGAGAACTTTGAGAATCAATGTACTGAGGTTAAGGTAACAGGAGTTGAATTTATAGAATGAGAAACAGAATGTCATTTAAAAAATATATTCAGCATTTGACAGCTCTGTCCAACACTCATTCTGAATAATAGTTTTCTAGATTTAAAAAAAAATGTAATCTGCTGAAGCCACAGCAAAGTTAAATAAGTATTTTGACCACGTTAACAAAATATTTTGGTCATCACAGGACTATCATTTGTCACCTTTCACTTTCAGTAGGCATTTCAGCTCTTGGTTTTGTAATGTTGACAAATGGGAGTTGGGCCTGCCTGTGGTCAAGTCAAGCTGGCCATGATGAGTGTGGCTGGCTGATGAATTTTGCAAGCCGACACTTCCTGATTTTATTGGACATTCTGTCAATGGAAGACAGTCAGAGGGAACCTTGTCAAGTTGACTGAGCGGAGGGGAGGGGGAAACGTGGCAAGGCAGCTACTCTTAAGTAGCTGCCCCCCATTAACAGGGAGGGACGGTCTTGGTCTCCTGATGGGCTTGGTGTGGAATGTGGCAGAGGCATCAGGATCAAAATGTCTGGAAGCAGAAATGTGGGAAAATTTCAACTTTCACTGACGGAGCCTTCTATATCCTATTAGGGGAACTATTAGCAAGTTTGCAGATGATACAAAGATTTCTGGTGTAGGATCTTAGGTTAAGAGAAATATATGTCAGAACCATCGAGATGTGATCATGGAATAAGCTCTCATTTGCAGATATAGAACATAGAAGTCATTCAATTTAGATATGTTTTAGCCAGGATCTTCTGAGCAGCAACAATAATAGTCAGATTGGTACTGCGCTGGAAGACTCCCCTGATTCAACACTGCTGTACATTTCCTCTGGGGTCTGCCAGTTCTTACTGTTACACATATACACAGCGCAGTGTCCACCATGGGTCTCAGATGGAGTAGATTGGGGAAGACAGGGACGCCCCCGTTATCCGACACTAGGTGTTGCATGGTAGCTTTGAAGCCAGCCTTTGAACATTAGTGAATGGATGAATGGGTGAGTGAGAGACAAGAAGTGAATGGGTGGGTGAGTAGGTGTGAGGTGGATAAGATGAAAGATGTTAATTGGTCCGCTTAACGAGGCCTCATGGGCTTCACGTCGCAAATGAAGGCTCGCCAGGCGATTTGCCAGAATTGCGCTTGCCAGCCCCCTGCTAACAAGGTCGAGCAGCACTTAAACAGGACTTGCACAGCCAGCCCCACTCAGCTTGCAGCCATGGCGCTGAGACATCCGGCTCCAAGGTTTGGAGACGTGTACCTAGGGAGGCTCCGAGTTGCGGTCGAGATTCCGGAAGTTGAGCCACAGGACAGCCAGTGCTCTTGGGTGATGTGGCAGCGGCCGTCAGCTCGGGAGGCGTGACTAGAGGAGCTGGCCTCCAGTGCAGCAAGAATGCCAATAATGTACACCGGACAGCACACGTGCGTTGACAGCATTCCGCACCACGCCTCCCCTCCCCGAGACATTTCCGCCTTCATGCGAGCATCCACCCCCCAACTCTCCATGTGCCCTGCAACCCTCCCTTCACTACCTCCTCAACTACCCCCCAACCTTACCCCCACCGCTGTGCACCACCCGTGCGGTAAACAATGCTCTCTGTGTCGCCGCAGGAGAAGTTCTCCCACAAGCAATGGGAGAGGGCCCAGACTGGTGGAGGGGCGCCAGACATAGGAATCCTCATAACCTTCAAGGAACAGGCCCAGTAGGTCATGGGGATGGCCGAGGACAGAGCGGTCACCAATGCAGAGGCTGGTGCATGCCGCAGAGGTGAGGATCCACTCGGAGGACTTGTCACACGTAAGGTGATAATGCCATACAGACTGATCCATCCCCCCCCTCGCTCCCCACTGACCACATGTCCAGTCTTCTGCAGGTCCACCAGCCAACGGCAACGGCCCATCTGGGGTGGACCCCTCCCCTGCCTCCCATGAGACGACCTCAGAGAGCTCCGAGGAAGCCACAATCGATGCATCACAGCTGACATCCCCACCCTCCACCAGCACAGAGAGACACACCTTGCTGGGCAACGTTAGTGGTCAGGCTTCTGGGGCACAATCCGCTGAGCACCACACAGCTGTTGATGCACATCAGGTGGAGGCAGGAACCCCCAGGTGAGACAGCAGTCGGAGGTCTGCTGGATCCCAGGACCCAGCTGGGTCCCAGCCTGATGGTGAGCCTGTGGAACGTGCTATCCCGGAGCTGATGGAGACAAGAGTGAGCGGCCAGGGCATTCAGAGGGAGATGTCAGCGATACTCCAGCAGGTCTTTAACTGATTGTAGAAGTCTCAGCGGCTACGAGTGCAGAAGATATCGCCGGCAATGCGTGGCACCGAGGCCAACACTGCTACGGCGGCGGCCGTAGTGGAGAGCCTGGTATATGACGTCGGCAGCATTAGTGGAGGTGTCCAAGACGTGGCACAGTCGGTGACGGCCATGGCTGAGGGCCTCTGCAGAATGTCTGACTTATGCACCCGTAGTTGCCACCTTCGGAGCAGAAACTTCACTGGACAATATCTCTCCATTAGATCACAAGACAAAGGAGCAGAAGTGGGATATTGGGTCCATCGAGTCGGCTCCACCATTCAATGAGATATAACTGATCTGATTTGATAATTCTCAACTCCCTTTCCTGGCCTTATCCCATAATGCTTGCTTCCATTACTGGTTAAAAATCTCCTATCTCTCTTACAACATATGGGCCCAAGATCAGGTCAGAATCTAGATATTTTCCAATGGGTTCACCTCCTCAAAGCCTCTCAAATATGCAAGGTAAGAATCAGAGGAGTGTGATGGAATACTCACAATGTATCTCAATAGGTTCAGGTGAACCAGATTTGAGAAGCCCGACACCATGTAGGACAAAGCAGCTTGATCAATATCTTGGTTACACACTGCTATTGGACTGAATCCTGGAATTCCCTATCAAACATCGCTGTCAGTATAACCACATTACAAGGAGTGCAATGGTTCAAGCCTACCATCACCTCCTTGAGGAAACTAAAGATGGGCTACTAATGCAGATGTTTCCATACTGACTACATTCCAAGAGTAATTATTTAATACAACAGTTTAATGCATGAGCCGGTCGGTTATACCTATCTTGTAGCATATTTGATCCAGCAGATAGGAATAGGGAAATAGGAGCAAAAGCAGGTCAACTGGCCCATCAAACCTATTCCACCATTCAACCAGATCATGGATGATCATCTACCCCTCTGTCATTTTCCCCCATTATCCCCATATCCCTAGATGTCATGAGAATGTCCCTTGGTTGTAGACTCATGAGCCAGATAAAACATCGTCTTCTGTCACTCCCTGCAAGAATTTTGTATGTTTCAATGAGATGACTTCTCATTATTCAAAACTCTAGAGAATCCAGCCTCGGTTTTCTTAATCTCTCCTCATAAGACAATCCCACCATCCCAGTGATCAGTCTGGTGAACCTCTGTTGTAATCACTCTCTCGTTCCTCAGGTGAGCAGACCCCTCATCAGGTGTGATCTCACCAAGGTTCTAAACAATTGCAGCAAGGCACCTTCACTCCTGTACTCAAATCCCCTTGCAATGAAAGCCAACAACAATTTGTCTTCCTACCTGTTTGCTGCACCTGCATGCTAGCTTTCAGCGACTCATCAGCAAGGGTCCCAGGTCCCTTTGGACATCAACACTTCCGAACCTCTCATCACTTAAGAAATAATTGCTTTTCTGCTTTTCCACCAAAGTGGATAACTTCACACTTATTCACACTATATTCCAGCTGCCATATTGTTGCCCACTCACTTAACATGTCCAAATCTCCTTCAAGTCTCCCTGTATCCTCCTCACAAACCACATTCCCACCTTTATTTGAATCATCGGCAAATTTGGAAATATTGCATTTGTTCTCCACATCCAAATAGCTCATATAGATTGTTAATAGCTGTGACCCACTGATTCTTGCAGCACCCCACTATCCTCAGAATGACCCATTTATTCCTACTGTTTTCAGTCCATTCTCAAGCCGTAGCAGCAAATTAATCCCATGTCCTCTAATTTTGTGTACTAACCTCCTGCATGGGCATTTATCAAAAGCCTTCTGAAAGTCCAAATACACCACATCCACTGGTTCTTCTGTGTCTGTGCTACAAATAACATCCTCAAAAGATTTCAGCAGGTTATTCAAACATGATTTCCTTTTCATGAATCTATGTTGACTCTGCCTCATTTACACAAGTCCCTTGATTCTCTAGTATTTCTGTATCTTCCTCCGTGGAGACAGGCACAAAGTAATTGTTTAGTTCCTCCACCATTTCCCTCGTCTCCATTATAAATTCCGCTCTCTCTGCCTGTAATGGGCCCACGTTTGTCCTTGCTAATTTGATGGGGTGGCCTGGAAAGATACAAGAGCATAAAAATGAACTCTTTATTACTGTGGACGTTACTTGTAGAATATAGCATCACTTTATGTCAATTTGCTGAAGAATTGGAGTTGGTGACAACAGGTGAAGGGCTTTGAGGTTTGGGAGTTTGTGTTCTGTAGATTGTATTTCTGATTTGATAACATGTTGAAGCTGAATCAAAGTTATCTGGTGCAAACATAATAATTGGGATTCCTTTCGTTTCACTTATCTTGGTGTTCTTTTTTAACTCCCATCACCGCTTTGCCTGCCATTTTGCTTGGCTGAAAATTAAATCACCCATGTCAGCGCAGACTCTTGCAAAACCAGAACAATCAAAATGACAACAGTAATTTCATAACTGGAACCAGAATTGTATGTCTCTCAACTCCTTCCCTCTTTTCCATAACTATCCACTCAGTAAATAAAGCTTTCTGGCACTCTTTGACATCCTGAATTGACGTAATCCAGATATTCTCTTTTTCTCCCGAGCATCCGTAAAAAAATGTGTTATTCCGCTGGAGTAAACATTCCAAGCAGCCACGTTTATTAATACTAGCACTCACCATGCTGCCTGATACAAATGTCGATGCCTGACCCGACAAAGCAAACTCTTTTACAGTATCAATCTCATTCTCTGTGGGGTTCAGATGGTTGCACTTTTTGGACTAAGCTCTTGCCAACCTGGGGTCTGGACTTTCAGTCGAAAAATTTAACTGAAATATACATATCTCAAATGACATTTTCCATGCAGATGAGAAAGATTTAATGGCCCATTCGAAGAAAAGAAGTAAATACTCCCCATTGTCCGAGCCAATATTTCACCCTGAACCTACATCAACAAATGCACGTCATCTGGTTTGTTGACTCTGCGCCATAGCCTAATGGGAAATAAGGCCAAGTTAAGGGAACACTGAAGCATGATGGGAAATATGACCAAGTTACAAGGGATGCTCCAAAAGTAAGTCATTTAAGCTGAGCTGGAAAAGCGCGGGCTGCAACAGGATGTAAGATAAATGGCTGTAAACAAGCATGCTTCCCACGGGTAACAGAAGATAACGGGTGTGAAGTTATAGCGGGCCATAAAGCATTCGCATTTTCTAGAAACTGTTCGAACAAAGGGGGGGTGGTCATCAGCTGCGTGCCAGAGTGCAAGTGGGTGGTCAGACACACAGTCCCAAGAAGGACATAAAAGTAGCCACAGAATTGGATATATCATCGATAGCCTGCAGGTCGAACAAAGAGCAACATCAAGCCTCCAGCTTGACGACGGATTCTCATCCCCATTTTGTGGCTGGCCAGCGCGACTCAGTGGTGAAGTCTCCACAAGTTCACAAAGAGTTACTAGACAGGGATTGTCTGTTTTGAACCTGTGCTGAGGAACTTGTAGGAACAGTGAAGGAAGGTGTCATGATATTCAAGTGAACATCACAGCACATACACACATACGTAATGATAGACAGATCAACGGACCAATTAGCACACACAACACGACAGCCAATCACAGACAAGAGCATACACAGTACAAAACAAGAAACACGACACTTCCTGGGCAGCCCAACAGGAGACGGCTCAGGGCAAGGACCTCCAAGCCAGACACTCAGACAGTCACCATGTGCTGAGTACCAAGTTTGTTATATAAATAGTTTAAAGAAATAAAACTGCGTTGTACCAATCGCAACCGTGTTGGTTCGTCTGTATCTCAGAGCACCCAACATTTCATGGTACCAGAAGTGAATCAAAACCTACCCACAAATCTGCCATCCTGCGCCTTGGACACCGTCAACACACCGCAGCCGTTGCAAGTCGCTGGGAACCTTGGCATAAATTGGACGCTGTTCACGCAGCGCTTCGAACTCTTCATGGAAGCCAACGAAAAACAGGGCGCCTCAGACGAAAGGAAGATCGCCATCCTCCTCACCACCGCAGGTCAGCACTCCATCCATGTATACAACTCCCTGGTGTTCGCGGAAGGCGAGGACAAATCTAAATATGACACGGTCCTCCTCAAGCTCGACCAATACTTCAAAGTTGAGGTCAATGAGAGCTTTGAAAGGTATGTCTTGCAAGGTAAGGATGAGCTCTTTCAGTCATTCCTGACGCATCTCCGCATTCTCGCGCAGTCCTGCGGTTACGACACCACCTCAGCGTCCATGATCCGGGACCAGATCGTTTTTGGGGTTGCCTCCGACAGCCTACGCCAGCAGCTTTTAAAAATAAAAGGCCTGAACTTAGCATCTGCAGTTGAAGCCTGTGTCCTGCATGAGAATGCGACTAGCCGCTATGCCCAATTTCAGGCGACCGAATCGGCGCGGAGGGGGTCCTGCGCGACCGGATCGGCGAGCCAGGTGCCCCACGAGGCCGAACGGGTCCAGGCGATCGAGTTTCTCCCGGCCCACGGCCTGGACGAGGGCGGCCGTTTCGCGCGCTTTTCGAGGCCTCCTGCGCTTGTGCGCGCCAAAACCTACGGCAACACTGAGGGACGTGATGCGCAGGCGCGCTCGACGCAAGACCGAACTGCGCATGCGCAGTGGCGCAACGAACGCCATGACGTCACGACGTGCGGCAACTGTGGAGCTGCACATTTAAAAGGGCAATGTCCCGCAAAAACTCGACAATGCCTACGCTGTGGCAAGGTGGGCCACTACGCTGCTTACTGTCGAGCGGCTCAACTTGTCGATCTTCCGCATCTCCGACAACCTCGCAGGAACGTGCGGACCATTCAGCCTCCACATTACGACATCCAAACTGATGACACAGATGACCAAGATGCCTTCCGGGTTGCGGTTATTGATGGGAACCGGGTCAACACAATCAATCCGGGTGATGAATGGTGTGCCACCCTGACGGTCAACCGATCGCCGATCACTTTCCGGCTGGACACTGGCGCCTCCGCCAACCTCATAGCATGGTCAGCCTTCTACGCCATGAAGGTCAGACCACCAATCCGGCCGTCCCGGTGCAGGATGGTCATCTACAACGGGAACGTTATCCCGGCTATGGGATCCTGCCAGCTCCAGGTGACACACAACACAAACACGGCCACACTCTCATTCAAGATAGTCGGTTCATCGAAGGACTCCCTGCTGGGCGCACAGGCATGCAAGGCTCTCCACCTCGTACAACGAGTCCACTCTCTCTCTCCAGGTGGCACATCTGACTTCCCAGATGCAGAGTTCAATGCACAGCTCCAATCGCTCCTCGCCCACAACCAGGAGGCATTCGAGGGCATGGGAACACTGCCATACACCTACCGAATTCGCCTCAAACAGGACCCCATCCCAGTCATTCACGCACCTCACAGGGTTCCTGCGCCATTCAAAGACCGCCTCAAGCAGCAGCTGCAGGATCTCCAGGACCAAGGGGTCCTATCCAGGGTCACGGAGCCCACGCCGTGGGTCAGCTCCATGGTGTGTGTCAAGGAGCCCTCCGGCGAGCTCCGCATCTGTATTGACCCCTAAGACCTCCATAATAATATCATGAGGGAACATTATCCCATACCCAAACGGGAGGAGATCACCAGTGAAATGGCCCAGGCGAAAATATTTACGAAACTGGATGCCTCTAAGGGGTTTGGGCAGATCCAACTCGATCCATCCAGCCGAAAGCTATGCACCTTCAACACCCCTTTCGGCAGGTTCTGCTACAACCGGATGCCATTTGGCATCATCTCGGCATCCGAAGTCTTTCATAGGATCATGGAGCAGATGATGGAAGGCATCGAAGGGGTGAGCGTATACGTGGACGACGTCATCATCTGGCCCACCACACCACAGGAGCACATATATCGTCTCCAACGCGTTTTTGCCCGCATACGCGAAAACGGCCTGCGCCTCAACTGAGCCAAGTGTTCCTTTGGCCAGACCGAGTTGAAGTTCCTGGGGGACCATATCTCCCGGTCAGGGGTCCGTCCGGATGCAGACAAGGTGAGCGTCATCACAGCCATGCCGCAGCCGGCAGACAAAGAAGGTTTATTCCCAACCTTGCCTCCCACACGACGGCTCGGCGCCACCTCATCAAAAAGTCCACAGAGTTCCAGTGGCAACACACACAGCAGCTGGAATGGGAGGAGCTCAAACTCAAACTCACCACTGCACCGGTATTGGCGTTCTTTGACACGTCTCGTGCCACCAAAATCTCGACTGATGCCAGCCAATCCGGCATTGGAGCAGTGCTCCTGCAGCGGGATGACACGTCGTCATGGGCCCCAGTTGCCTATGCATCATGAGCCATGACCCCCACAGAGCAGCGCTACGCGCAGATCGAAAAGGAGTGCCTGGGCTTGCTAATCGGTTTAGACAAGTTCCATGATTATGTATATGGTCTTCCCCAGTTCACTGTCGAAACTGACCACCGCCCCCTGGTCAGCATAATAAACAAGGACCTGAACGAGATGACCCCTCGCCTCCAGCGCATCCTACTTAAACTCAGGAGGTACGACTTCCAACTGGTCTACACTCCACGCTCACAACGAGACCTTACACTGATGCCGTGTCCTCCTGTGGTTCCTGATAGCGACTTCGTGGAGCTGCCTGCTTGGGGTACCCTCAATAATGATGCTTAGAGATTAAACTGTAAAGAAGGCTTTATTAGACTAATAACTATGCTACAGCTATGGACGAGAGCTGACTGCTATACAGACCATGAGGCAGGCCTTTATGTATGGCTCCCAGATGGGTGGAGTCCCCAGAGTTCCAAGCCCGGTCTTAAAGGGGACATCACCTTACATGATGATAAGGCAGTAATCGTTCATCACACTGCTACCATGCCCCTTCCGTCACCGCCCGTGGCCAGGCCCGTACCTCAGCCGGTGGTTCCCGACCCACCCTTGAGGCGGTCAATCCAAATTCGTCGCCCACCTACTAGACTGGACTTATGAGACTATTTACACGTTGAACTCATGCAACCACTGTTTTAACCTGTCTATGTTCTTCTCGTTACAGGAATTTGCTTTATCATTCCACATTTCCACGTTCTTTGTTATGGTACAACCTCGTTATTATGTCGCACCCGACATCGCCCCTTGTATATAGTTAAGCCCCATGTACATGCTGTAAATATTACACACACGCACATTTAGCTGCACTCAGTACACATCTCTATTTATAACCACATAGGCACATAATCTTGTAAAAAAGGGGTGATGTCATGATATTCAAGTGAACATCACAGCACATACATAATGATAGACAGATCAACGGACCAATTAGCACACACAACACGACAGACAATCACAGACAAGAGCATACACAGTACAAAACAAGAAACACAACACTTCCTGGGCAGTCCAACAGGAGACGGCTCAGGGCAAGGACCTCCAAGCCAGACACTCAGACAGTCACCATGTGCTGAGTACCAAGTTTGTTATATAAATAGTTTAAAGAAATAAAACTGCGTTGTACCAATCGCAACCGTGTTGGTTCGTCTGTATCTCAGAGCACCCAACACTTCAGAAGGTAGGATCATTTTAGAGTTTTGGATACAGTGTGTGATAAAACGTTTCTTGTCATAGCATTGATAAACATTGGGATTTTCATACTGTTTCTAATAAAGAAGGGATTTGATTCAAATGTAAAAAGTGTTGTGTCTATCAATCGACCGGAGAGGACTTTTTCTCGCGGATCATCTCCTTCATTATTGTAGGTCCTCGATGGGTATAACTTCACCACTATGTTTGCCTGTATAACAGGGGTTTCACGTCAAAAAGCACTTCATAGAAAGCATCCTATCTGGCTGCATCACAGCCTGGTATGGCAACTGCTCAGCCCAAGACCGCAAGAAACTTCAGAGAGTCGTGAACACATCCCAGTCCATCACACAAATCTGCCTCTCATCCATTGACTCTTATCTACACTTGCCGTTGCCTGGGGAAAGCGGGAAGCATAATCAAAGACCCCTTCCCCCGGCTTACTCACTCTTCCAACTTCTTCCACTGAGCAGGAGATACAAAAGTCTGAGAACACGCACAAACAGACTCAAAAACAGCTTCTTCCCCACTGTTACCAGACTCCAAAACGACCCACTTATGGAGTGACCTGATTAATACTACACTCCTGTATGCTTCACCCGATGCCAGTGTCTATGTATTTACATTGTGGACCTTGTGTTGCCCTATTATGTATTTTCTTTAATTTCCTTTTCTTTTCATGTACTAAATGGTCTGTTTGAGCTGCTCGCAGAAAAATACTTTTCACTGTACCTCGGTACACGTGACAATAAACAAATCCAAATCTAAAAGAAATCTACAGTATGTAAACTGCTTGGGGACTGTATAGACTTTCATATTTAATTTCTGATTAACAACCAAGTTATGCTGGAAGATGGTTAGTTGCAGGTTATCAGGATTTACAATTCAAGTAGGAATTTGACCTGCAAGTCGATTTGAATTAAAGGCAATGAAGATGAATACCTCAAAACGAGCACCAGCTTTGATGTTGTTGCCTCTTTTGTACGTGAACCTGTTTGTGATAATGGCCAGCGATTTGTCTTTTTCATTTAGGCCCACCTACTGAGTCAATCCCTTTAGACTGTTGTTGCAGGCTATGTGGATAAAAGAACTGAGAAGTCAACCAGGTTCATCCCAATTAACACTTCAAATTACAATTGTGGACTCTGTGTCTTTGCACTGAGCTCGGCTGAAAACACTCACTGAAATATGCTGTCAATAAGAAATCTGTAGAGACTTGCTCGACCTTGGCTATCATTGAAGATGTAAATGTATTTTGAGAAAACCAATATTAAGCCATACAGCATAAAGCAGAGAAATTATAAATTGTGTTTCCTCGGTCAATTAGGGGATTAAAAGATGGATCCGAGGATGTGCCCCACGATGTTATGAACTGGTAAAGAGTTGAAAAGAGGAAGATATCTTTACATTATAACCATAATACAATGGACTTAAGCTTGGGCCCAAATGAAATCAGATCGAGGGAGAATAAAGAGATGGATTTATAAATCTCAACAAATTGAATACATTTAATGAAGAGTCCTGGAGAGTTTTTGAAACTAACTGCTTCCAGAAATATGTTACACATATCTCATAAGCTAAACACTGGATGAAAACACAAAAAAGGAAATAAAAATTAGACAAAAATTATTTTTCTCAATTTGCTCACCAGCTGCTAAATATTAATTTATTTTATTTAATTTCTCCAATCTTGTATTGTGGCCAGGGGTTTCCATGTGGATTTCTGAACTCTGCAGTCAGGTTGAACTGGGGGTCAGAAGCCCTGGAGTCACAGTTAGTAGCCGGGGGTGGGAGGGTTACTGTTTGATTCAGGATGGCAGACTGACTCCTGAAGCGGCAGAGCCACTCAGAGGCTACTCTAGTTTGAACAGAGCAGCAGGTCACAATGGAAGTTCGACAAGGGAGAAGGTACTTCACGATGGAAGTGCCCTGTCTCCAAATTTTTATAATGTTGAAATGAAAAAATTGCTTCAGCATCCCAGATCCTACTGTTTGCGATGAGGGGTTGGGAGGGGGCAGGGGGAAATGGGGGTGAGGTATCCTTCGGCTGCTCCAGCTTCCAGGTAGGAAGGAAGGGCCTCGAAGCCTGGTTGGAACACTGGGCTCTGGGGTTGCCTCCTTGTTAATCTGCCCCCCTCGGAAAAACAAACTGAGCCTCCTTTCATTGACTTGACATGGTCACTAATGACCCCACCATAGCCCCTCCATTCCGCCTCTGCAAACGTTGAAAAGAGCACCATGTTGTCCAAGCTTTTCACCTTGCACTGATCAGGACAAATGTAAGTATCCCAAATTTCAAATGATCACAGCAATTTATAAGACAGGGGAAAAAAAATATTGATTGCTAGGAAGTTGAGGCAATGGCATGGAGAAAACAACAAGAAATTAAAGGTTTTCTCTCCGTTGCTTTCTCCATGGCAATGGCTCAGCCAATCGTGTTGACCTGCCAACCAATCATCTTCTTTTTCTCCTGTCGCATTAATTGCTGTTTGAAATGTTGGATTCTTGGTTTTTTTCCTGATGAATGGAAGACGAAAGCTTCAACAACATGTCTTACTCTTCAGCAAGATTCAAATCCTGGACTGCCAATCAACACTGTGAAATCAGCCCAGGGGCTGGGCGCAGCTGGGCACTATTTTTTAATATCCACCCATCTCTGCTCCTGGCTCTTGTGATGCCTTGTTATCAAACCCTGTGATTCTATAAATCTTCACCTTCTCTGAAAAGCACCTTTGGGTTGTGCAACATTCTGGCTTCCATCGAACATGAAACCTCATTTCAATTTTTTCACTCTGCCTTAAAGCAGTTTATATAGTAATTTATTTGTGACATGTTTTGTGGAAAAATTAAAGAAACAATTATATGATCCTCGATATTTAAAAAAAAATCTTTATTGTCACAAGTTGGCTTACATTAACACTGCAATGATGTTATTGTGAAAAGCCCCTAGTCGCCACATTCTGGCACCTGTTCGGGTACACAGAGGAAGAATTCAGTGTCCAAATCACCTTAAAGCATGCCTTTCGGGACCTGTGGGAGGAAACTGGAGCACCCGGAGGAAACCCACGCAGACGCAGGGAGAACGTGCAGACTTCGCACAGACAGTGACCCAAGCCGGGAGTCGAACTTGGCACCCTGAAGCTGTGAAGCAACAGTGCTAACCACTGTGCTACCGTGCCTCCCTTTGGTACAACTGAAATAGAGAGATAGCAAAGTATAATCATGAGAACGTGACTGTTAATGGAATAAAGAATGTCAAAGAAAGTAATTAAATGTTTCAGGTTCGTTTGACTAAAAAAAAATAATGTTATTTAAATGATTTTTAAATTTATTAGTGAGATATAGGCATTGCTGTCCAAGCCAATACTTATTACCCATCCCTAATTTCTCTTGAGAAGCTGGGGGTTGCCATGTTGTGGTCCATGTGGTATAGGTACACGCACAGTGATGTTAAGGAGGGAGTTCCAGGATTCTGACCCAGTGCTAGCCAAGGAACAGCCATATATTTCCAAGTCAGGATGGTGTGTTGTTTGGAGAGGAACTTGCAGGCGATGATTTTCCCATGTACCAGCTTGCTTTATCCTTCTAGGTTGCCTCAAACGAGACTCCAGGATGGCATGTTGCCTCCCTGTTACAAGGGTTAAGGATGTCTCGGAGCGGTTACAAGACATTCTGGAGGGGGAGGGTGAACAGCCAGTGGTCGTGGTGCACATCGGGACTAACGACATAGGTAAAAAAAGGGATGAGATCCTAAAAGCAGAATATAGGGGGCTGGATTCTCCGTTGGTGGGATCCTCCGTTTCATCGGCAGCGCACTCACGCCCGCGGATTTCCTGACGGCATGGGGGTGCCCACAATGGGAAATCCCATTTGGCTGGCTGCCGGGACGGAGAATCCAACTGCCTGCGGGGGTGCGCCGCAACAGAAAACGTGTGAGGTGGGACGGAGAATCCCGCCTAGAGAGTTGGGAAGAAAGTTGAGAAGTCAGTCCTTAAGGTCGTGATCTCAGGATTACAGTGTCACGTGCTAGTCAGACAAGAAATAGCAGGATATATTGGATAAATACGTGGGCGAAGAGATAATGTGAGGGGGTGTGTTTCAGATTCCTGGGGCATTGGAATAATTTGTTGGGGAGGTGGGATCAATACAAATTGGACGGTTTACTGCTGGGCAGGATCGGGACTGATGTCCCAGGGGGAGTATTTGTTAGGGTGGTTGGGGAGGGTTTAAACTAATATGGGAGGGGGATGGGAACCTATGTAAGGAGTCAGGAGGAGGATATAAGGACAAAAACAAAAGACAGAAAGGGGAATAAGAAAAGTATAGAGCCAGATTCAAACAGGGCCACAATGAAAAATGCGGGACTAGTAATGTTAAAAAGACAAGCTTGAAGGCTTTGATTTTTTAACGCACAGAGCATTCGCATTAAAGTGGACTAACTGATGGCGCAAATAGATGTGAATTGGTGTGATATAGTCGGGATTAAGGAGGGCTGCAGGGTGTCCAGGGATGGGACCTGAATGTCCAAGGGTATTCAGCATTTAGGAAAGACAGACAAAAAGGAAAATGCGGTGGGGTTGCATTGCTGGTCAAGGAGGAAATGAACACAACAGTGAGGGAGGATAGTGACTGTGATTCTCCGAGCACGCGCCGGGTCCGACGCTGGGACGCGATTGGGGCAGTCACGCGCGTGGGCGTGGCCGACGTGGCGCCGGTTGGGGGACATTGAAACAGGCCCCCCGCGGCGATTCTCTGCGCTCGACCGGCTGAGTTCCCGCCGATTTACGCTGGCGTGGTTCACATATGGTACCACCCGGCGGGAGCTCTGACCCACAGCCGCGGTGGCTATCCTGGTGGGGGGGGGGGGGGGCGGGGGATCAGACTCTAGGGGGGAGCCTCCACGACGGCCAGGCCCGTAATCGGGGGCTACCGATCGGTGGGCGCGCGCGATCTGGGAGGGCCTACTTTCTTCCGTGCGGGCCCGCTGTGTCGTTATGCCATGTTGCGCGGCGCCGGCGCAGAAACTGCCACAACGTGCATGTGCCGGCACGGAAATGGCTGCAGCGTGCATGCGCAAATCCACGCTGGCAGTGCAGGGCCGCGTATCGGCGCCGGAGCTGCGTGGAGCACTCCGGCGCCGTGCTGGCCCCCTGTGGCCCACTGAACCGCTGGACCAAGAGGCCCGTTGAGGCCGGCGTGAAACACTCCGGTGTTTATGCTGGCGTCAACACTTAGCCGGGATTTTGTTGAATCCCGGCCATTAGCTCCGATGATGCAGAATCTGTATGGGTAGAGCTGAGAAATAGCAAGGAGCAAAAAAGATAAGTGGGTGTTATATATAAACCCCCAAACTGCAGTGACATTGTTGGGAATGGCATTAAACAGGAAATTAGAGATGCATGTGGTCAAGGAACAACTGTAATTATGGGTGATTTTAATCTGCATATAGATTGGGAAAATCAAATTAGTCACAATACTGTAGAGGAGATATTCCTGGAGTGTATGTGGGGTGGTTTTCTGGATAAATATGTTGAGGAGTCAACTAGAGAACAGGTCACCCTAGACTGAATGCTGTGTAATGAGAATGGTATCATTGGCAATCTAGTTGTCTGAGACCCCTTGGGAATGAGCGACCATAATATGATAGAAATTCTATCAAGATGGAGAGTGAAGTGGTTGATTCTGAGACTAGGGCCCTGAGACTTAACAAAGGAATCTATGATCAAATAAGGTGTGAGTTGGCCATGATCAATTGGGGAATGTTACTTAAAGGGACAACAGTGGATAGGCAATGGCAAACATTCAATAAGCGCTTGGAGGAACTGCAACAATTGTTTATCCCTGTCTGACACAAAAGTAAAATGGGAAAGGTGGCCAATCAATGGGTTACAAGAAAAGTTAGGGATAGTATTTGATACAAGGGAGTCGCATACAAATTGGCCAAGAAAAACAACAGGTTTGAGGATTGGGAGCTGTTTTGAATTCAGCAAAGGACCAAGAGATTGATTAAGAAGGGAAAAATGGAGTACGAAAGTAAGCTTGCAGGGAACGTAAAAACTGACTGTAAAAGTTTCAATAGGTACATGAAGAGAAAAAGATTAGTGAAGACAAATGTAGGTCCCTTACAGTCAGAAACAGGGGAATTCATAATAGGGGACAAAGAAATGGCTGAGCAACTAAATACATACTTTGGTTCTGTCTTCACAAATGAGGATACAAACACTATACCAGAAATGTTGGGGAATGCAGGGTTTAATGAGAAGGAGGAACTGAACGTGATCAATATCTGGAGAGAAATGGTGTTGGGGAAATTGATGGGATTGAAGGCTGATAAATCCCCAGGGCCTGAAGGAGGTAGCTCTAGAAATAGTGGATGCTTTTGGTGGTCATCTTCCAGGATTCGAAAGACTGTGGCACAGTTCCTGCAGATTGGAGAGTAGCTAATGTAACTCCCCTAGGGAGGTAGACAGAAAGCAGGGAATTATAAATCGGTAAGCCTGGCGTCAGTCATTGGGAAAATTCTAGAATTCAGTATCAAAGAATTTATAGCAGAGCACTTAGAAAACAGAGTCAGCATGGATTTATGAAGGGGAAATCATGCTTGACACATCCACTGGAATTCTTAGAGGATGTAACTAGTAGAATTGATGAAAGGGAGCCAGTGGATGTGCTGTATTTGGATTTTCAGAAAGTCCCTCATGAAAGATTAGTGTATAAAATTAAAGTGCATGGAATTGGGGGCAGTGTACAGGTGTTTTTCAAATTGGCAGGCGGTGACTAATGGGGTACCACAAGGATCGGTGCTCGGACCCCAGCTATTCACAACATGTATTAATGATTTAGATGAGGGGACAAAAGGTCATATCTCCAAATTTGCAGATGACACCAAGTTGGGTGAGAGGGTGAGCTGTGAGGTGGATGCACAGATCCTTCAGTGTGATTTGGACAAGTTGAGTGAGTGGGAAAATGAATGGCAGATGCAGTATAATTTGGATAAATGTGAGATTATCCACTTTGGTGGCAAAAACAAGGAGGCAGACTATTATCTGAATGGCCATAAATTAGGAGAGGGGAACGTACAACGAGATCTGGGGCAAAATTCTCCGTTATCGGCGGAAAGTCCGCCGATCGGCGCAAAAAAGGCGCGAATCCCACTTGCGTCACGTCATAAAAATGGGCCGATAGTCTCCGGCCCGAAATGGGCTAGCAGCGACGTGACGGGATCCGCGCTTGCGCAATGGTTCACGCCGTGCAGCGTCATACGCGCTGCACGGCGTGACGGCTCATAAGGCCGCGCAGCTCCCCCCCACCCGACCGGAACACCCGACCGCAACAGCCGACTGGATGGCTAGCCGTCGCTCAGCCCCGAGGTTCGAGTCACGCGATGTGGAGGCGCTCCTGGACGCAGTGGAGCAGAGGAGGGACGCCCTGTATCCCGGGCACGGCCGCAGAGTTGCCCCACGCCACAGCCGGCGTCTGTGGAGGGAAGTGGCAGAGGCCGTCACCGCTGTGGCCCTAACACCACGGACAGGCACCCAGTGCTACAAGAAGGTGAACGACCTCGTCAGAGCAGGCAGGGTGAGCCTCCCCCATATCCCCCATATCCCCCCTCCCCATATCCCCCCTCCCCCATATCCCCCATATCCCCCCCTCCCCCATATCCCCCCTCCCCCATATCCCCCATATCTCCCCCTCCCCCATATCCCCCTCCCCCATATCCCCCCTCCCCATATCCCCCTCCTCCATATCCCCCATATCCCCCCTCCCCCATATCCCCCCCTCCCCCATATCCCCCCCTCCCCCATATCCCCATATCCCCCCCTCCCCCATATCCCCCCTCCCCCATATCCCCCCTCCCCATATCCTCCCCTCCCCCATATCCCCCATATCCCCCCTCCCCCATATCCCCCCTCCCCCATATCCCCCCTCCCCCATATCCCCCCTCCCCCATATCCCCCCTCCCCATATCCCCCTCCCCCATACCCCCCCTCCCCCATATTCCCCCTCCCCCATATCCCCCCTCCCCCATATACCCCCCTCCCCCATATCCCCCCTCCCCCATATCCCCCCTCCCCCATACCCCCCTCCCCCATATCCCCCCTCCCCCATATCCCCCATATCTCCCCCTCCCCCATATCCCCCCTCCCCCATATCCCCCCTCCCCCATATCCCCCCTCCCCCATATCCCCCGTATCCCCCCTCGCATATCCCCCTCCCCATATCCCCCCTCCCCATATCCCCCCCTCCCCCAGATCCCCCCTCCCCCATATCCCCCCTCCCCCATATCCCCCCCTCCCCCATATCCCCCCCTCCCCCATATCCCCCATATCCCCAAGTGAATCCAGCCCTAACCTTAACCTCTGCAATGCACGCGCAACCGATGGCGTGCATTCATATACCTGCCTAACACTGTTGCCTTTTACCCCTGCCACCACCCCACCCCCCCCACAGGAGAAGCGCGCACACAACAATAGGGAGCATGTGAGGACTGGAGGAGGGCCCGCTGATGAGAGGCCACTGACCGTACACGAGGAAAGGGCCCTGGAACTGGCTGGCGGACCTGAGGACCGGGAGGTTGCTGATGCAGAGGTCGGGGCCCCACGAGCAAGTGAGCCACCAACAGCCCGTCCCCATATCCCCCCTCCCCTATATCCCCCTCCCCCGTATCACCTGATCACTGCCTGATGTCTAACCATGCATGCTTCATTGTGTATCGCAGGACCAAACGTCCAGGCACCCATCCCCGCAGATGCACACCGCCCGCAGGATGCCCCTCGCACACCACGGGAGACGGAGAGACCCGCACCCTCCAGCATGCGGCGCCCGCAGGATGCCCCTCACACACCACGGGAGACGGAGAGACCCGGACCCTCCAGCATGCGACGCCCGCAGGATGCCCCTCGGAGACCACGGGAGACGGAGAGACCCGGACCCTCCAGCATGCGACGCCCGCAGGATGCCCCTCGCACACCACGGGAGACGGAGAGACCCGGACCCTCCAGCGTGCGACGCCCGCAGGATGCCCCTCGGAGACCACGGGAGACGGAGAGACCCGGACCATCCAGCATGCGACGCCCGCAGGATGCCCCTCGCACACCACGGGAGACGGAGAGACCTGGAGCAACAGGGAGACGACACCCCCATCACGTGCGGGAGCGACCACCCAGCGATGAGGGGGGCAGCCACAGGCCCCCGTCACATCCGAGCCAGGACACCACTACCCAGGACACCACTACCCAGGACACCCCTACCCGGGACACCACCACCCAGGACACCCCTACCCGGGACAGCACTACCCGGGACAGCACTACCCGGGACAGCACTACCCGGGACAGCACTACCCGGGACAGCACTACCCGGGACAGCACTACCCAGGACAACCCTACCCGGGAAGACGAAATACCGGACAGTGACTCAGAGTGGATGGGTGGAGACGAACCCCCACCCCAAAGTGCCATGGACTCAGAGTGGGACGAAGAGCACGACACAACACCACTGCTGTCACCAACACCCTCCACCATCGCAGAAACACTCACCACGGTTGGGCACTTTCGTGATGAGGCGTCTGGTACACTCACTGGTGCGCACAACACAGCCGTCCCGGTACAGCAGGTGGAGGTAGGAGCAGCAGAGGGACCGGGCGGTCGGAGGGCAGCCCAGGCCAAGCGAACATCTGCCGCCCAGATGGATCCCGGGTTCCTGCAGTTACCACACCCACACATAGATCCGGTGCAACCACCGACACGGAGACGAGCGAATAGGGTGACGGGTGGCTTGCGGCGGCTGCGGTCGCAGGTGGAGGAGTCCACCCGCGTCCAGGAGCTGGGAGTGGCGTCCGCCCAGGCTGACACCGCACGGGTGGCGTCCGCGGTGGAGGCAATGGGTGCGACGGTGTAAGACATGGGGAACGGTTTGCGAGGCCTGGGGCCTTCCGTGCAGGCGGCGTCTGTGGCCCAGGAAATGGCTGCCCTCTCACAGGAGGCCATGAGCCAGTGCCAGCGCCAGATGGCAGAGGCGCTCAACACCATAGCCCAGTCTCAGCAGGCCATGGCCCAGTCTCAGTAGGCCATAGCCCAGTCTCTGCAGGCCATGGCCCAGTCTCTGCAGGCCATGGCCCAGTCTCAGCAGGCCATCGCTGAGGGCATCGGCGCCAGTGGCCATGTGCGAGCCGGCGTCGAACTGTCACAGACAGGGTTCGACAACCCCCTGGGCTCCATGGCTGCAAACCTGCAGACCCCTGTCGATACCAGCACGGGCCTCCAGGACTGGCAGCGCCAGATGTCGGGGGCGCGTCGGATGGCCAGTCCATTTGCATCCCCCACCCATGTAGAGGCCTGGGGGCCATCGGGCACCCCGAGGGAGGAGGAGGTGGTGTGGTCCGTCCCGGCTCCCTCTGTAGGGGAGGTCCCGGTACACCGCGACACCTTGGACTCCCCCCCTTCCGTCCCAGGTGCATCGGGTGGGCAACGGGCAGGACAGGCTGGCAGTTCGCCATCCCAGTCGCCCGGGCCGCAGCCTGGCCCATCTAGGCCAGGACGCCCCAGGAAACGGCCGCCAAAGGGATCCAGTGTCAGAGGGCAGGAATCACAGGAGTCCACCTCCAGTTCTGCTGTACCGTCTGGGGAACCACGTAGACGTAGTCAAAGGGCCCGTAAGGCCAAACAATTAGACACTGAGTAAGTTGGCACGGGTGCAGGGCACAGATGAGTTTTAGGGGCTAGGGCACGTGCATGAACTCCTTTGGTTATTAAAGTCAATGTTACACCTACCGAAGCTGCCTTTGTGCTCTGTCCAAAGTGTGCGGGCGTGTCATGTACGTAGAGCGCAAGTGTGTGTGTGACGGGTAGTCTTACCTCAGCCCCAGGTGAGTCTGCCCCCTTCCCCCTGGGCCGCCATCAACATCCCCCGGGCAGAGGACGGGACCGTGCGCTGCAGTGTCACAGCCGCATGCAGGGATGGTCCGGGTGGATGGTGGTACTGTGGCCATGGGTCAGACATAGTCCAACGATGTAGAGCCAGGAGCTCATCGGAGGCGGGTTGTCATCATCCTCCATGGCCTGCGATAGACACGCGTCCACCCACAACTGGGTGAGCCCGGCCCGTTGTGCCGCCGGTGGATCGGCAATTGGGGGGGGGGGTGGTGTGCATGCGGGTGGGGTGTGTGGGGTTGGGGAGGGGGGTGAGGGTGCTGGGTGGGTGGATGGGTGGGGGGTGTGGGTGGTCGGCTGTTGTCATGGTGTGCGGTCTGTGGCCATACTACCCGATTCCCACGCCCATCTAGTCAGTGAAGCGGGCGTCTATCAGTCTGTCCCGTGCCCGCTGGGCCAGCCGGTAACGGTGGACAGCCACCCGCCTGTGTCTACCCCGTCTGCCCTGACCATTGCCCCCATCCCCCTCATCTGTGGAGGACTGGGCCTCTTCCTGCTGCTCCTCCACTCTGCCCTCCTCTGCCTGCGGCACATCGCCCCTCTGCTGGGCTATGTTGTGCAGGACGCAGCACACCACAATGATGCGGCCGACCCTATCTGACTGATACTGGAGGGCGCCCCCAGAGAGGTCCAGGCACCTGAAACGCATCTTCAGCACGCCAAAGCACCTCTCAATCACTCCCCTTGTCGCTACATTGGCATCATTGTAGCGGTTCTCCGCCTCATTGCGTGGCCTCCATATAGGCGTCATCAGCCACGATCGCAATGGGTAGCCCCTGTCGCCCAGCAACCAGCCCCTCAGCCGGGGATGGCGTCCCTCGTACATGCCGGGGATGGATGACCGCGACAACACGAATGAGTCGTGTACACTGCCTGGGTGACGGGCGCAGACGTGCAGGATCATCATGCGGTGGTCGCAGACCACCTGTATGTTCATTGAATAGGTCCCCTTCCTATTAGTGAACACGGCCCTGTTATCTGCAGGTGGCCGCACGGCGACGTGTATCCCATCGATCGCGCCCTGGACCATGGGGAACCCGGCAACGGCAGAGAAGCCCACGGCCCGGGCATCTTGGCTGGCCCGGTCCACGGGAAAGCGGATGTAGCGGTGCGCCATGGCATAAAGGGCATCTGTCACTGCCCCGATGCACCGATGTCTGCGATATGCCGGACAGGTCCCCACTCAGTGCCTGGAATGACCCCGTTGCATAAAAGTTCAGGGCCACCGTAACCTTGACGGACACGGGGAGAGGGTGTCCCCCGCCAGTGCCACGCGGTGACAGGTGTGCCAGCAGGTGGCAGATGTGTGCCACGGTTTCCCGGCTCATCCGGAGTCTCCTCCTGCATTCCCGGTCCGTGAGGTCCTGGTATGACTGCCGGGGCCGGTACACACGGGGCGCCCTCGGGTGCCTCCGTTGCCATGGGGCCGCGACGTCCTCCTCCCCCTCCTCGTCCTGTCGGTCAGGTGTCCCTCCAGCCTGGGCGGCTGCCGCCTGCCCCTCTGCGGCAGCCTGCGCCGCCTCTCTGGCACGCTCCTCCTCCTCCTCCTCCACCTCATCCAGGGCAACATAGACATGAGCGGCTGCCACCACGGCGGCCAACATCGCTGGATGGTCTGAAAACATGACGGCCTGGTGGGGGGGGAGGGGAACGACGACATGTCATCATTGCCCATATCCCCTCCTCCCCCCAGCCAGGTGGCATGGACCGCATGGGTCCAACTGTTGGAGGCTGGCACCTGGCCAGGTGGACCAACTCATTTGCCCTCCCATCACCCACCCCAGCACGGACCCCCTCCCCAACCCCCAACCTCCACCCCAGCACGGACCCCCCCCCAACCTCCACCCCAGCACAGAACCCCCCCAACCTCCACCCCGGCACGGACCCCCCCCCCCAACCTCCACCCCAGCACGGACCCCCCCCCAACCCCCAACCTCCACCCCAGCACGGACCCCCCCTCCCAACCTCCACCCCAGCACGGACCCCCCCCCCCCAACCTCCACCCCAGCACGGACCCCCCCCCCCCCCAACCTCCACCCCGGCACGGACCCCCCCCCAACCTCCACCCCAGCACGGACCCCCCCCAACCTCCACCCCAGCACGGACCCCCCCCTCCCAACCTCCACCCCAGCACGGACCCCCCCTCCCAACCTCCACCCCAGCACGGACCCCCCCCCCAACCTCCACCCCAACACAGACCCCCCCCCCCCAACCTCCACCCCGGCACGGACCCCCCCCAACCTCCACTCCAGCACGGACCCCCCCCAACCCCCAACCTCCACCCCAGCACGGACCCCCCCCCCAACCTCCACCCCGGCACGGACACCCCCCCAACCTCCACCCCGGCACGGACCCCCTCCCCAACCTCCACCCCAGCACGGACCCCCCCCAACCCCCAACCTCCACCCCAGCACGGACCCCCCCAACCCCCAACCTCCACCCCGGCACGGACCCCCTCCCGGCACTCCCCCGGAGCCCAGCCTACTCTAACCACCCCCCCCCGCCGCACACACACACAAGCCGAGACACACCTCTCCTCACGCAATCAGTCTGCGGCCACGCCATTTCCTGCCCAGAGCCAACCCCCCCAGGCCGTCACTCACCTCCACGCTGGTCGGCGTGAGCCTGGAGCACCGGGTCACCCCGATGAAAAGGAGGTTTGATTCACGTCGACGTGAACGGTCATCACGTCGACGGGACTTCGGCCCATCCGGAAGGGAGAATATCGGCAGGCCGAAAATCGGCTGCCTTGCGCAGACCCGTGACATTCTCCGCGGCAGCAGTGCCATTAACGCCCCGCCGACTTTTCTCCCTTCGGAGACTTCGGCGGGGGCGGGATTCACGGCGGCCAACGGCCATTCTCCGACCCGGCGGGGGGTCGGAGAATGACGCCCCTGGTGTCCTCATACACCAGTCACTGAACCTAAGCATGCAGGTGTAGCAGGTGGTAAAGAAGGCAAATGGTATGCTAGCCTTCATTGTGAGAGGATTTGAGTACAGGAGAAGGGCCATGATGCAAATATACAGGGCCTTGGTGAGGCCAGATCTAGTGTATTGTGTGCAGTTTTGATCTTATATGAGGAAGAATTTTATAGCTACAGAGGGAGTTCAGGTAACGTTTACCGGATTGATTCCTGGGATGGCAGGAATGACATACAAGGAGAGATTTCAAGAGAGGACTATGGACAACATTAACCTTCACAAAGCACTGCAGCCCCGACCTGTTTAGTGTTTGCACGAACCATCCCTAATGTGCCACACTAACAGGCACCCACCACTTAATTTGCAGTCTGTGTGCATCACCATCCAGTAATACATGCGCTGTTCTTTCAACCCCCTTATTTGTCTGCGGGTCATACAGCCGCATCGGGGTCCAGCTTCTCTCCCCTCGGTCTTCTCTCTGCCTTCTATTGTTTGTCTTCTTCATCCACCTCCTTGCCCCTCTGCCTGCCATCGTGAGCCCTCACCATTTCCGCCTTGCACAGCCCTTCTTCCATATTGCCCCCTAGTGTTTGCCCTCTCCCGTTCCAGTCTTTGCACAGCCCTCCTTCCATATTGTCCCCTTTCTTCGTCAGGCACCACCCGCCTTCCGAAGCTAGAACTTGCACCCCACCCAGATTGAAAGCAGACCTTTGTAGCAGTGGCTACATGAGTCACGCAACACAGTGCTGTTCAGATAGACACTGTTGCGTGGCACCGGGGGAAAGGAGATCCTTGTACTGCTCAGCCCCAGGCATTGTACTGATCTGCCTCGGTGACACAGGACAGTCCATAGTCCAGAAGCACAATGTTGTCTCTGAAGACCAGTTTATCATCAAGGGCAGCACAGTAGCATAGTGGTTAGCACAATTGCTTCACAGCTCCAGGGTCCCAGGTTCGATTCCTGGCTTGGGTCACTGCCTGTGCGGAGTCTGCACGTTCTCCCTGTGTGCGTGTGGGTTTCCTCCCACAGACTCCGGTTTCTTCCCACAGTCCAAAGATGTGCAGGTTAGGTGGATTGGCCACGCTAAATTGCCCTTAGTGTCCAAAATTGCCCTTAGTGTTACTGAGTTATGGGGATAGGGTGTAGGTGTGGGCTTGGGTAGGGTGCTCTTTCCAAGAGCCGGTGCAGACTCGATGGACCGAATGGCCTCCTTCTGCACTGTAAATTCTATGATTCTATGGAGGGCAGGAACGCGTCTGCCCCAGCAGAGTGGTGAACAGAGCATCAGAAGCAGCTCGGCACTGTGGCAGAAAGGCTTTGCTGCACTCACCTCAAAATTTCTGCTGAACTGAGGCACACCTTAAGCACATTATAATTTATCAATCGGGTTTTAGACCGACGGAATTTCCCGCTGACATGACACAACATTGGAGGGTCTGACAGGATGCTGTTTTAATGAGTATTCATGAGAAGCAAATGAATGCAAATGATGTTCGCGCTATCAGCCAGTGGGAAGACGAACCCGCTATTAACCCGCCATTGGAAGAATTGCAACACGATTTTACACTGGCAGATTTCCGAATTTCATCTCCTGCCAGATTCTCCACTCTCGCCACTGAACCTCCCCGTGGGGGTGACGGAGGATTCCGCCCATTCTTTTTCATGTGTGCACCAATAAACACCAACTTTCCATTCAGCAAAAAATTAAGAGGATCAATAATTATGGTTCAAAATTGTGAGTTATTTTATTTTACATGGTGCTAGATTAGGATTGAATATCCCATCAAAAATTTTGAAAGCAGCATTTAATAACCCTCTTGTAAAAGTCAATTGAAGTTGAGATTGTTGAGGTGAAGTTCACACGTAAATTGATAAAACAATTCAAGTAGTCATTTGTAATTTTATTTACGAACCTTTATCTGACAGAAATGGATATAACTATTGAAAGCTCCAGAGGAACTGTGGTGGGTGAGCGGATGGTTTAGAGAGAAGGAAAAAAAATCAGAATCAATGGTCTTTTGAGCAACACAAGATATCTTGTGGGATATTATCTGGTGCACCTTTGAAAAGCGGAGTAAACAAATGTGTTAATTTTCACTGCTGGAGGAACCTCTGAGGAAATCAGCGAGCATATGGCTAAACTGCAACGAAGGCCAACTGAAGTCCCAGGTGATAGATATCGCATTGGCAAAGTTTCCATCTATGCAATTCAGGAACAGTGCTTGAGATGGGAAACGCTAATTGCTGACTGGAGTTCGGTATGTGTAGCAATGTGGAGGTTTAAAAATGTTTAATTTCAGATTTTATTTAATTATGCCATTTTGAAAAAGTTCATGGAATTCACCCAATAATATTTAAAACCTTATTCTTACATTTCAAATAGGCTTGGTGCTATCTCAGTAGGATGTTAACATTAACTGATACTGTAGATACAGCATTAATGGACCAGATTTTACATTCACTGTGGGTGATGGGGGGGGGGGGGGGGGGGGGGAGGCTGATAGAAGTATTCAAGATCCTGAGGAGGAGCACGAAGACGGTAAATAGTTACTGTCCCACTGAAGGGAGCATCAACTAGGGGGCACAGATTCAAAATAATGGGAAAGGGATGTAAAAGAGATGTGAGGAAAGATGTTTTCACCCAGAAGGTGGTTGGAGTTTGAGACAAACGTCTCGAGAGGGTGGGGGAGGCCGATTCGATCGGGGTACTCGAAAGGGAATTGGATTGCTATGTGAAAAGAAAGAATGTGCAACTTTACAGGGAAAAGGCAGGGGAGTGGGACTAGTCATAACAATGCTCTTTCAGACCAGTACAGATTTGATGGGTCGAATGGCAACGCCCTGCGCCATACGAATTCTGTGATTATGTGGAGGTGATGGGAGGAGATGAATATGCAAAGAATGGTCTTGCTTGTAGGCTTGGAGGAGACCTTAAATATTCCCTTCCAGCAATGATTATTTTGAATGCAGCCTCAGAATATTGAATGACTTTCCCCCATGTGAAGTCACTAGGCTCAGATTCTATGTTTAGCTTTCCACAATGTGCAGATTTTTCTTTTTGAGCAAACATTTTTAAGTAGAACATTTAGAATCAGTATGAAGCAAACGCACGTTGGGGTCAAGAACAACAGAGTGCCACTCACCTGAGTCTCTAGGCCGTCCTAAGTAACTTCAACGTAATTTGTTTTGGCACAGTTGCACAGTGGTTGGCACTGCTACCTCACAGAACCATGGATCCGGGCTTGGTTCCGGCCTCGGATGACTGTCTGTGTGGAGTTTGCATGTTCTCCCCTTGTCTGGGTGCTCCAGTTTCCTCCCACAGTCCAACGGTGTGCAGGTTAGGTGGATTGACCAGGCTAAATTGCCCCTATTATGGGCCAGGGTTTAGGGAACACCAAAGTATATCATGGAGTTAACCTGACCCACAACTTTAAATAGAGTTTGGTTATGGGAAGCACAAGGGCTCACTTTACAGGTGTGATGCAACAGAGAACAAAAAGTAGTTTTAAACAAAAACAATGTTTATTCTATGAATCCAGTTAACATTTTATAAACTCACAGTAAACATCCTACCAACTACCAACACTGATAACCCCCCAAAAAAGATACAGTACGCCATAGATAACCCTGAATAACTTTCCAAACAACATCCATAAGTCAAAAAACCCTTTTTAACAAAGACAGTAGGTTTGCATTCCTTACAGTAACAGGTATTACTTTGAAATCATCAAGTGATCCGGAGACATTCTTTAGATTGCAGAGAAAGATCAATACACATCTGGGGTAGGATTCTCCGCAATCGGCGCGATGTCCGCCGACCGGCGCCAAAAATGGCGTGAATCAGTCCGGCATCGCGCCGCCCCAAAGGTGCGGAATTCTCCGCATCTTGAGGGGCCGAGCCCTCACCTTGAGGGGCAAGGCCCATGCCGGAGTGATTTCCGCCCCGCCGGCTGGCGCGGAATTGACTTTGCCGTGCGACGCATGCGCGGGAGCGTCAGCGGCCGCTCACGGCATCCCCGCGCATGCGCAGTGGAGCGGGTCTCTTCCTCCTCCGCCATAGTGAAGACCATGGCGAAGGCGGAAGGAAAAGAGTGCCCCCACGGCACAGGCCCGCCCGCGGATCGGTGGGCCCCGATTGCGGGCCAGGCCACCGTGGGGGCACCCCCGGGGCCAGATCGCCCCGTGCCCCCCCCAGGACCCGGAGCCCGCCCGCGCCACCTTGTCCCGCCGTTCGAAAGGTGGTTCAATCCACGCCGGCTGGCGTGGGTTGACAGCGGCGGGACTTCGGCCCATCGCGGACTGGAGAATCGCCGGGGATGGGCCCGCCGACTGGCACGATTTCCGCCGACCAGCGCGGCGTGATTCCCGCCCCCGCTGAACCTCTGGTGGTGGAGAATTCGGGAGACGGCGGGGGCGGGATTCACGCCAGCACCCGGCGATTCTCCGACCCGGTGGGGGATCAGAGAATCGCGCCCCTGCTTGGTTTGCATGCAGCTCTCCAACTGAAAGCGAAACTAAACACAGAGCCAAAACGAGCTTTCTGCTCCACCCACACAATGACATCACTGCAGCCATTTGAAAAAGCAAACTTTTCTTAAAGGGACATTCACATGACACCCCTTAGTGTTCAATAGTTAGGTGGGGTTATGGGAATAGGGCAGGGGAGTAGGTCTAGGCTGGGTGCTATTTTGGAGGGTCATGCAAATTCAATGGACCAAAAGGTTTCCATCTACACTGTAGGGATGCTATGATACCTTTTAATAAGGTACGCCGTGCAGCAATACAGATATGTATGTATACTGACCAAATCAGTGGATAGTTTCCTCAGCCTTGCACTTGTCTGTGAGATACAACACCAAGGTGAGGGTGAACTCTTCTGGCTCTGTCTGACAATGCTAAAAATACCTGCAAGAAACTGAAGGTATAATTGCCTTTCTTATTTCCCAAGGGGGAATAAAATCAGGCAATTGGAACCATCAATCACGTTTCCCTTAGAATTGGAACACTTCCTGTCCAATTCTACTTACTGATAACCTTCAACCCTTTTAGTACTATCTCAGAGTTGACAGTCTGCAACAGAGGTTGACCTCTCCTTAACACAGAGGCCATCTTTAAAATCTTATCACAAGACGGGCCTCCTTATAAGAGTTTACCACTTATTGTCAATAGTTGCAAGGAAAGCACTTCCCTTATCCTATTAGGAAAAATGCTTTCCTCAGGAGTGAGGCAAATTTGGATCAACATCAATTTGGATTTCCAAAATTAAATCATAGAATTTACAGTGCAGAAGGAGGCCATTCGGCCCATCGCGTCTGCACCAACTCTTGGAAAGAGCACCCTACCCAAGTCCACACCTCCACCCTATCCCCATAACCCAGCAACCCCACCCAGCACTAAGGGCAATTTTGGTCACTAAGGGTAATTTATCATGGCCAATCCACCTAACCTGCACATCTTTGGGCTGTGGGAGGAAACCGGAGCACCCGGAGGTAACCCTCGCACACACGGGGAGAACGTGCAGACTCCGCACAGACAGTGACCCAGCGGGGAATCGAACCTGGCACCCTGGAGCTGTGAAGCAATTGTGCTAACCACCATGCTACCATGCTGAAAATAACGAGATTTTCCCCCAGCGTTGCTTCCTTTCTGATTAATAAGTATAATCCACCTTGATGTATAATTCAATCCTGACCTCTGCATGCCAACATAATTTTTGAAATTTCCGTCTATGTATTCTGTGACAGAAGTCTTTCAAGAAACACATTTTCACTGGGATTTGTTGGTGCCTGAACTAAACAATTAGATCATTTGGAAACAGGGTCTAGTGTCTACTAAAACTATATTAGTTGGAGAGTGCAAATGGAATCAATCAGATTTTACCTGTTCTATTTATTACTCCTTGCCACATAGTAGTGACAAAAAATAAATAAATGAGAGGCAGGTTTCTGAGAAACATGGTTCCAAGGTTGGGGAGGGGTAGTGGTGGTGGTGGTGGGGGGATGTGTTGTGTGGGGGGAGGGAAATCTTTACAATCTACTCTTAAAGCTGTTTTATTTGAATTATCTAGTAATTGAATTGAAGTCATTTGACAAAAAGAAGAAAAAATGCACCTCCTGTGCTGTTGTACTGAAATTGCTGAATTCAAACTATTCAAATTTCCCTTAAAAACAAAAAATGGACTTCTCATTAACATGAATCGGCTATTTGTTTTCTTAATATAAATTTAGAGCACCCAATTCTTTTTTTTTTCTAATTAAGGGGCAATTTAGCGTGGCCAATCTACCTACCATGCACATCTTTGGCTTGTGGGGGTGAAACCCACGCAGACACGGGGAGAATGTGCAAACTCCACACGGACAGTGACGTGGGGCCAGGATTGAACCCGGGTCCTCAGCGCTGGGAGACAGCAGTGCTAACCACTGCGCCACCGTGCCGCCGCATGAATAGACTATTAAATACCGGGTCCTTATAAACAGCCATCAAAATCTCGCTATTTTCATCAAATAGGTTTTCTCGCTGCGATCATATGTGAAGATTTATTTTCTTCAATACTGGTTGCAGCTGCTTTTTGGAGATAAGAAGTACATTTGAGGGTATGAGAAAACATAAGGTTAAGCCAGCTGTGCGAGTATATCGAAGATGTTGGAGTGACAATTATAGGCTTTAGAAATCTGCAAATTGCTCAACTATAATGAGCTATGATAAATGTACTGCCAATATCTTGAAATACAAGAGTTAACAGCATGGAATATTTAAATGGTTGGCAGCACTGCAGGACAACTTTGCTGATAAAGTGCAAAGGCAGCTTTCTTTATGTTTCTTTTTGTATTGCAGATTTGTTCTACATGCCATCTGAATTTGGCAACAAAAGAAAGTTGTTCTTCCCCAACCAGCCACCTCATCTTTCCCATTACATACACTTTAATTAGGTGACATTGGAGCTGTTTTTACAGTTTTCTTTTCAGCCTGATCTTGGGAGCTCAGTAATTCAGAGCCAGCATCCAACATTTATAGTAATGAATTATAACCTTTCCCACTGGGAGACTCATAGTGGCCCAAGTTGGATGACCCCATAAAAATAGATGTGGGGATTGTGGTATGCGACTCACCCATACTCTTCATTTTATTGCATGCCATAGCTGCTACGAGTTAAAGGCAGCCCGCACCTCACAAACAGAAGGTGCTTTGCGGCTGGAAGAAGTGTGAGGAGTCTTTTGTGAACTTTTGTGCCGTGAAATATTGCCGAATTACTGAACATGCAGGAGAGCACGCGCCAAGATTTTCTGAGAATGTACTAGATGTGAAAAGACGGAGCGATGTCCTGCATCTGCAAGGGGGCAAGAAGCCCTCCAGATTCCCAGGACGGAGTGGGAACAAATAGTTCCGACGCCATGCCAAGTGTGTCTTTCGTGAATGAAAGCAGGCTAAATCATATTATTTGAAGGGGTTGAGCACTAGTGGTCTGATAGGATAGCCCATTTGATGATTGAACACTCTCACCTTGTGTAGTACCCTCAATAACGACACGAGAGTGTGGAATGGTAAATGAAGGCTTTAATAAGCAGAGAACTAGCCAGCTACAGAGACGTGTGCTTACTGAGTGCCGCCTACAGGGCACCACCTTATATACGGCTCCCTGGTGGGCGGAGCCGGAGGTGGAGTCCCCCAGGGTTTCAAACCCGGTCTTAAAGGGGCATCATCTACATGGTGTTAAGGGTACAGTAACCATTCATCACATTCACCCCCTGTTTAAAAAAAACGCAAAGTCCGTCGGGGGTGAAGTGGAATTACATGTCTATTCTTTTTGGCGGCCTGATCATCCTCGTCGACCTTCTCAGCTCGGGCGGTGGTGCGGCGGACACGGACGTCTTTGGTGAGGGTACATCTGGGAGCACGGTGGTCGGAGCTTTCGTCCGGGTCGGGGTAGGGGGTCGGGGGGCAGGGGGGATAGCTGGGGCTGGGGGTAGTGGTGCCGGCGCCGGCGGAGAGTGTGGAGGAGGGGCGCTGGGGGGGCGCGGTCGGTGTCTACCGACGGAGTGGGGGTCCAGGGGGGGGCATCAGTGGGGGAACCAGCAGGTGCCAGGTCCCGTAGGGAAACCACGAGGGGGGACGTCAGTGGGGGAACCAGCGGGTGCCAGATCCCGGAGGGAAACACTGTCTTGCCTGCCGTCGGGGTGCGCGACGTAGGTGTATCGGGGGTTCGCATGTAGCAGTTGGACCCCTCGACCAGGGGGTCTGTTTTATGGCTCCTCGTGTGCCTCCGGAGAAGAACAGGTCCCGGAGTCATCAACCAAGGTGGAAGCGAGACCCCAGAGGTGGACATCCTGGGGAAGACAAACAAGCGGTTGCTCTGTAGGCGGCACTCAGTAAGCACACGTCTCTGTAGCTGGCTAGTTCTCTGCTTATTAAAGCCTTCATTTACCATTCCACACTCTCGTGTCGTTATTGAGGGTACTACACAAGGTGAGAGTGTTCAATCATCAAATGGGCTATCCTATCAGACCACTAGTGCTCAACCCCTTCAAATAATATGATTTCGCCTGCTTTCATTCACGAAAGACACACTTGGCATGGCGTCGGAACTATTTGTTCCCACTCCGTCCTGGGAATCTGGAGGGCTTGAGAAGCGGGGTCTCATTCGTGGCCGTGCAGAGGAGCGACCTAATGGAGTGAAGGGCATCGGGTAGGACCTCCTGCCAGCGGGTGGTTGGGAGACGTCTTGACCGTAGGGCCAGAAGGACAGCCTTCCAAACTGTCGCATTCTCCCTCTCCACCTGCCCGTTTCCCCGCGGGTTATAACTGGCCGTTTTGCTCGAGGCGATGCCCTTGCTGAAGATATACTGACGCAGCTCATCGCTCATGAACGATGTACCCCGGTCACTGTGGATATAAGTGGGGAAACCAAATAGGGTGAAGATGCTGTGCAGTGCTTTTATCATGGTGGCCGAGATCAGGTCGGGACAGGGAACGGCGAATGGGAAGCGGGAGAACTCGTCGATGACGGTTAGGAAGTAGATATTGCGGTTGGTGGACAGGAGGGATCCTTTGAAGTCCACGCTTAGTCGCTCAAAGGGCCCCGAGGCCTTTACAAGGCTGGCCTTGTCTGGCCGGTAGAAGTGCGGTTTGCACTCCGCGCAGATCTGGCAAGCCCTGGTCATGGCCTTGACCTCCTTGGTGGAGTAAGGTAGGTTGCGGGACTTGACAAAGTGGGCAAGTCGGGTAACCCCCGGGTGACAGAGGTCATTGTGGATGGCCCGCAGGCGGTCCTCCTGCGCGTTGGCGCATGTGCCGCGGGACAGGGCATCTGGGGGCTCATTGAGCTCCCCTGGACGATACTTGATATCGTATGCGTAGGTGGAGAGTTCGATCCTCCACCTCAGGATTTTATCATTTTTAATTTTGCCCTGTTGTGCGTTATCAAACATGAAGGCTACCTACTGATGGTCAGTAACGAGGGTGAAAATCCTACCGGCTAGGTAGTGCCTCCAGTGCCGCACAGCCTCCACAATAGCTTGTGCCTTCTTTTCGACTGCAGAGTGCCGAATCTCGGAGACAGTGAGGGTCCGGGAGAAGAATGCTACTGGCCTGCCTGCCTGGTTGAGGGTAGCAGCCAGGGCGATGTCTGACGCATCGCTCTCTACCTGGAAAGGGATGGTTTCGTCCACCATGTGCATAGCGGCCTTGATGATGTTGGCCTTGATGCGACTGAAGGACGACCGGGCCTCAGCCGTCAGGGGAAATGTCGTGGTCTTTATGAGTGGGCGGGCTTTGTCTGCATATCTGGGGACCCACTGGGCGTAATAGGAGAAAAGCCCCAAGCACCGTTTAAGGGCCGTGAGACTACGGGGAGGGGTAGTTCCTTAAGGGGGCGCATGCGGTCGGGGTCGGAACCTAGGACCCCGTTTTCCACGACATAGCCGAGGATGGCTAGCCGGGTGGTGTGGAAAACGCATTTTTCTTTGTTGTAGGTCAGGTTTTGGGCCCGGGCGGCCTGGAGAAACGTTTCAAGGTTCGCGTCATGGTCCTGATGATCATGGCCGCAGATGGTGACATTGTCCAAGTACGGATAAATAGCCCACATGCCGTACTGGTCCACCATTTGGTCCATCGCCCTCTGGAAGACGGAGACCCAATTTGTGACACCGAAGGGGGCCCTGACGAAGTGGAAAAGCCGGCCGGCTGCTTCGAAAGCAGTATAGAGGCGGTCTTTCAGTTGGATAGGGAGCTGGTGGTCGGTGGATTTTAGGTCAACAGTGGAGAATACACAATATTGAGCGATCCGATTGACCATCTCTGCTATGCGGGGAAGGGGGTATGCATCGAGCTGCGTGAAGTGGTTTAAGGTCTGGCTGTAGTCCTCGACCATCCGTTTCTTTTCCCCGGACCATACTACCACCATTTGTGCTCTCCAGGGACTGTTGCTAACCTCGATGACCCCCTCTTCCAGTAAACACTGGACCTATGACTTGATAAAAGTCATATCTTGGGCACTGTACCGCCGGCTCCTGGTGGCGACGGGCTTACAGTCAGGGGTGAGGTTCGCGAATAGTGAGGGGGGTGCAACTTTCAGTATTGCAAGGCTGCATACTGTGAGGGGGGTCAAGGGTCCGCCAAACTTCAGAGTCAGGCTTCGGTGGCTGCATTGGTAATCAAGACCGAGCAGCAGGGAGGCGCAGAGTTGAGGGAGGATATAGATCTTGAAACGAGCGTATTCGGTGTCCTGGATCACGAGATTCGCAATACAATACCCCTTGATTTGGACTGAGTGGGACCCGGAGGCGAGGGCTATGGTTTGGGAAGCGGGATAGGTGCGCAAGGAGCAGCGCTTTACTGTTTCTGGGTGGACAAAGCTCTCCGTGCTCCCGGAGTCGAAGAGGCTCGGAGTGTCGCGCCCGTTGATCTGGACCTGCATCATGGAGTTCCGCAGGTGCTTTGGCCGCGACTGGTCGAGGGTGATCGCTCCCAGTTGCGGGTAGTCCGCGTCCTCAGTCGAGTCGGATTCACAAAATGGCCGCCGTCGTCGGTCGTACGTGTCGGGTCTAGAAGATGGCCGCCGCCAAGATGGCTGCCCCCATGACTCGCACAAGGCCGATGATGCATCAGAAAGGGGCGTGTCTGGCCGGTGCGCAGCCGCGTTATGGGGCCTGCGGACCTGTGAGCTCGATTTTCAGGCCTGGTGAGTTTTTTGTTTCTGGGCCTTGGGCCTGGCCAGGCAGACCCTCGCGAAATGCCCCTTCTTTCCGCAGTCGCTGCAGTTGGCGGAGCGGGTTGCGCAGCGTTGACGTGGTTGCTGGCCCTGCCCACAGAAATATCATGGTGTGCCCCCGGTCTGGGCGGGTCGCCGCGCGGCGCAAGCGCGTAGCATGGCTGAGTGTGGGGAAGTCCGAGGGGGGCTCGCGGGGTCCGCGGGGTACGTGCCTAGGTTGTGGCTGGCCACTTCCAGTGAGGTGGCGAGCGTTACTGTGTCCTGAAGGTCTTTAGCTCCATTTTCGAGGAGTAGCTGCCTGATATAGGACGCCGGACACAAAGGCATCTCGGATGTGCAGATTCATGTGGACTTCCCCCGTCCCATCCTGATGGTTGCAGTTCCTGCCGAGCAGGATGAGCTTTTCCACCTACTCGTCCAGCGTTTCCCCTGAGTGCTGCCGGCAGGTAGAGAGCAGGTGCCGTGCATGTACCTCATTTATGGGTTTGACGAAACGCTTTCGCAGGATCTCGATCGCTTCGTCTTAAGTGGTCGCCTTCTCGATCATGGCGGAGATTCTATGGCTCACCCGGGCGTGGAGTCGGTGCAGCTTGCGAGGCCTTAGGACGGGGGTTTCTGAGGATTCCAGGTAGGCCTCAAAGCAGCGGAGCCAGTACTTAAAAATTTGTTTGGCCTCCGGTGTCCATGCTTCCAGGTTGAGCTTTTCTATCCTGAGACCGGCATCCATCCTAACGTAGTCTGCTTATTAAATTGTAGTACCCTCAATAACCACACGAGAGTGTGGAATGGTAAATGAAGGCTTTAATAAGCAAAGAACTAGCCAGCTACAGAGACGTGTGCTTACTGAGTGCCGCCTACCGGGCGTCATCTTATATACGGCTCCCTGGTGGACGGAGCCGGAGGCGGAGTCCCCCAAGGTTCCAAACCCGGTCTTAAAGGGGCATCACCTACATGGTGTTAAGGGTACAGTAACCATTCGTCACACCTTGACAACTTGTGCCAGATCGTTCAACTTCTTCCTGCATTGCACCCCTGCATGTTAAAAATTTGCCAGGAAACTGAAGTATAATTAAGAGAGTCATTAACTAAGACAGTTTCATTGGTTGGTTCATGTTTAAGAGTCTTGTAATAATGCTGACTGGAGACTGAGAATATTACAAATAAAAACAGAGAAAATGCCTCACTCTTAAGTAAAAACAAACCTTGCAAACCAGTCAACACGTTCCACAATGAAACATGACCAGAATTTGTCCAAATCATTGACGAATCAATATAAAACACAAAAACCTACTGCTTGATTATTGGGAGTGTAATGCAGGAAGAAGTTGAACGATCTGACACAAGTTGTCAAGGTGAGACTGTTCAATTGTCAAATGGAATATCCTATCAGACCACTAGTCTCATCCACTTCTCAGTTTACTACACCTGCAGTACTCACCAACGAACAATCTCTGTCAAACAGTGCTCAACCCCTTCAAATAATATGATTTAGCCTACCTTCATTCACTTCAGACTGTTGCAAACCAGGCACCCACAAAAGTTCACACAAACGGACAGCTATTTAATCATGATAGCCACATCACTGAAGAATATTGCAGGACGCTCAGCGATACTTCTTGTTTCTTACAGAAAATGCAATATAGGCCAGGTAATGCCTCCAATGCTGCACAGCTTCAACGATGGCTTGGGCCTCCTTTTCGACGGAGGAGTGCCGAATTTCGGAGGCATGGAGGGTGCGGGAAAAGAATGCCACGGGTCTGCCTGCCTGGTTGAGGGTGGCGGGTAGAGCGACATCTGATGCATCGCTCTCAACTTGAAAAGGGAGGATCTCATCGACCGCGAGCATCGCGGCCTTGGCGATGTCAGCCTTGATACGGTTGAAGGCCTGGTGAGCCTCAGCCATCAGGGGGAAAACTGTGGAGTGAATGAGTGGGCGGGCCTTGTCCGCATAGTTAGGGACCCACTGGGCATAGTATGAGAAAAAACCCAGGCATTGTTTGAGGGCCTTGGGGCAGTGGGGGAGGGGGAGTTCCATGAGGGGGCACATACGATCGGGGTCGGGCCCTAGAACTCCATTTTACACAGTCTGGCGGTGTGGAGAAATTTGGAAAGGTTAGCGTCGTGGTCCTGCTGGTCGTGGCCGCAGATGGTGATGTTATCCAGGTAAGGGAAGGTGGCCCGCAGTCCGTACCGGTCAACCATTCGGTCCATCTCCCATTGGAAGACCGAGACCCCATTAGTGACGCCGAAGGGAACCCAAAGGAAGTGGTAAAGGCGGGCGTCTGCTTCGAACACCGTATATTGGCGGTCCGCCTTGCGGATGGGGAGCTGGTGGTAGGAAGATTTCAGGACCATTGTAGAGAAGATCCGGTTCTGTGCAATCTGATTAACCATATCAGATATGCGTGGGACGGGTACGCGTTGAGCTGCGTGTACCGATGGTCTAACTGTAGTCAATACCATCCTGTGTTTCTCCCCAGTCTTTACAACTACCACTTGGGCTCTCCAGGGGCTGTTGCTGGCCTCAATGATGCCTTCCCGCAGCAGCCGCTGGACCTCCGACCTGATGAAGGGCCTATCCTGTACTGTCTGCTCCTGGTGGCGACGGGTTTGCAATCTGGGGTGAGGTTCGCAAACAGGGAAGGTGGGCCGACCTTAATGGTCGTGAGGCCGCATACAGTAAGGGGTGGTATGGGCCCGCCGAATTTCAGAGTTAGACTTTGGAGGTTGCACTGGAAATGCAGGCCAAATAGCAAGGCTGCGCAGAGGTTGGGGAGGACGTAGAGCCGGAAGTTGCTGACCTCTACGCCCTGGACGGTGAGGGTGGTGGTGCAGTACCCCCGGATCTCCACGGAGTGGGATCTGGAGGCCAGGGAGATTCGTTGGGTAATGGGGTGTGCCGCGAGGGAGCAGCGCCTTGCTGTATTAGGGTGGATGAAGCTCTCCGTGCTCCCAGAGTCGACAAGGCAAGGTGTCTTGTGGCCATTGACTTTCTCCACCGTTGTCGCAGTTGCGAGGTTGTGTGGCTGGGACTGGTCGAGCGTGATGGAGGTGAACTGCGGCTGGTGTTGGTGGGCCCCAGGCTGGTCGGCGGCGGTTGGGGCGATGAGTGGCCCGATGAGGTGACCGACGAGCAGGGGTCATTGGGCGCCGTCCAAAATGGCGCCGAAGATGGCGCTGCCCACACGGCGCATGTGGCGGGCAGCGTTAAAGATGGCGGTGCCCACGGGCCGCAAGAGGAAGATGGCGGCGCCCACGGGCCGCAAGAGGTCTGATGAGGGGACGATGGCGGCACCCATGGGCCTCATGTGGGTTGCGGGGGTGAAAATGGCAGCACCCACGGGTCGCACGGGGGGGGGTGCAGGAACAATGGGGCTGGTTACAGCGGCAATCGACTGGGCCTGGCACACTGCAGCGAAATGCCCCATCTTCCCGCAGGCCTTGCAGATTGTGCTCCGCGCTGGGCAGCGCCGGCGGGGGTGCTTTGTCTGCCCGTAGAAATAGCACCGGGGTGCTTTGTCTGCCCGTAGAAATAGCACCGGGGCCTCCCGGGGCTGGCTGGCTGCCACGCGGTGCAGGCTTGGGGTTGGCTGGGGGCGGTCGCTGGTGGGGTCCACGACGTCCAGGATGGGGTCTCCGTGCGGTCGGGGGCGTACGCTTGTACATTACGGGAGGCTACAGTTAGCGAGGTCGCGAGTTTCTTGATCGCCGCGAGGTCGTCCGTACCCCTTCTAAGAGGCGCTGGCGGATGTACGCGGACCCTATGCCCATAACGAAAGCGTCCATGATTAGGAGTTCAGCATGTTCAACGGCCGAAACTGCCTGGCAATCTCAGTTCCTCGCCAGAAATCTTGCAATGACTCACCGGGGAGTTGTTGCCGCGTGGACAGGAGGTGCCTGGCGTGGAGTTTGTTGATCGGCCGTATGTAGTTCTCTTTCAGAAGCGCCATGGCCTCAGTGTAGTTGGGCGCGTCACGGATAAGATGCAAAATATTAGAGCTCAACCGTGTGTGCAGGATCTGTAGTTTCTGTGCCTCTGAGGGTGGTTCTGTTACTGATCCAATGCAGGCTTCAAAGCAAGCTAGCCAGTGGTCGAAGGCCGACGTGGCGTTGTCTGCTTGAGGGTGCAGCTGCAGGCGATCCGGCTTGATGCGAAGGTCCATCGCTGTAAAATATCTGCGTAATAAATTGATGCACTATCAATTACGACGAGACGAGAGTAGAGAGTAATCGAGGCTTTATTACACAGAGATGTATTGCCTCCTGCAGCTGCTGCCGAAATGGCTGCAGCTCGGTGAGCACACACATTTATACTCCATCTACTGGGCGGAGCCAGCAGGCAGGGTTCTACCCCCGTACCTGTAGTACAGGAGCCTTACCGTATTACATCTCACATGTGCACTATATACAAACAGTGGTGACTACCACAATGGACATACACACTCAAATACCTGGTGCAAAACAAAATTGTGCTCAACGTAAAGGATATTGGAAGAGTCCAGCTCCTACCTGGCAGAGATCAGAGTTCTGAGACCATCCTTTCAAATATGTAACCACTTTAATCAGCTTGCCTACGGAATCGATAGTGACACAGTGCCTGGCTGCCTGATACAAAGTGCTTCTGTTAAAGAACAACAAAGAACAAAGAACAAAGAGCAAAGAAAAGTATAGCACAGGAACAGGCCCTTCGGCCATCCAAGCCCATGCCGATCATGCTGCCCGACTAAACTACAATTTTCTACACTTCCTGGGTCCGTATCCCTCTATTCCCATCCTATTCATGTATTTGTCAAGATGCCCCTTAAATGTCACTATCGTCCCTGCTTCCACCACCTCCTCCGGTAGCGAGTTCCAGGTACCCACTACCCTCTGTGTAAAAAACTTGCCTCGTACATCTACTCTAAACCTTGCCCCTCTCACCTTAAACCTATGCCCCCGAGTAATTGACCCCTCTACCCCAGGGAAAAGCCTCTGACTATTCACTCTTTCTATGCCCCTCATAATTTTGTCGACCTCTATCAGGTCGCCCCTCAACCTCCTTTGTTCCAGTGAGAACAAAGCGAGTTTATTCAACCGCTCCTCATAGCTAATGCCCTCCATACCAGGCAACATTCTGGTAAATCTCTTCTGCACCTCTCTAAAGCCTCCACATCCTTCTGGTAGTGTGGCGACCAGAATTGAACACTATACTCCAAGTGTGGCCTAACTAAGGTTCGAAACAGCTGCAATATGACTTGCCAATTCGAAAACTCAATGCCCTGGCAAATGAAGGCAAGCATGCCGTATGCCTTCTTAACTACCTTCTCCATCTGTGTTGCCCCTTTCAGTGACCTGTGGACGTGTACTCCTAGATCTCTTTGACTTTCAATACTCTTGAGGGTTCTACCATTCACTGTATATTCCCTACCTGCATTAGACCTTCCAAAATGCATTACCTCACATTTGTCCGGATTAAACTCCATCTGCCATCTCTCTGCCCAAGTCTCCAAACAATCTAAATCCTGCTGTATCCTCTGACAGTCCTCATCGCTATCCGCAATTCCACCAACCTTTCTGTCGTCTGCAAACTTACTAATCAGACCAGTTACATTTTCCTCCAAATCATTTATATATACTACAAACAGCAAAGGTCCCCGCACTGATCCCTGTGGAACACCACTGGTCACAGCCCTCCAATTAGAAAAGCATCCTTCCATTGCTACTCTCTGCCTTCTATGACCTAGCCAGTTCTGTATCCACCTTGCCAGCTCACCCCTGATCCCGTGTGACTTCACCTTTTGCACTAGTCTACCATGAGGGACCTTGTCAAAGGCCTTACTGAAGTCCATATAGACAACATCCAGTGCCCTACCTGCATCAATCCTCTTTGTGACCTCCTCGAAAAACTCTATCAAGTTAGTGAGACACGACCGCCCCTTCACAAAACCATGCTGCCTCTCAGTAATACGTCCATTTGCTTCCAAATGGGAGTAGATCCTGTCTCGAAGAATTCTCTCCAGTAATTTCCCTACCACTAAAGTAAGGCTCACCGGCCTGTAATTCCCTGGATTATCCTTGCTACCCTTCTTAAACAGAGGAACAACATTGGCTATTCTCCAGTCCTCCGGGACATCACCTGAAGAAAGTGAGGATCCAAAGATTTCTGTCAAGGCCTCAGCAATTTCCTCTCCAGCCTCCTTCAGTATTCTGGGGTAGATCCCATCAGGCCCTGGGGACTTATCTACCTTAATATTTTTTAAGACGCCCAACACCTCGTCTTTTTGGATCTCAATGTGGCCCAGGCTATCTACACACCCTTCTCCAGACTCAACATCTACCAATTTCTTCTCTTTGGTGAATACTGATGCAAAGTATTCATTTAGTACCTCGCCCATTTCCTCTGGCTCCACACATAGATTCCCTTGCCTATCCTTCAGTGGGCCAACCCTTCCCCTGGCTACCCTCTTGTTTTTTATGTACGTGTAAAAAGCCTTGGGATTTTCCTTAACCCTATTTGCCAATGACTTTTCGTGATCCCTTCTAGCCCTCCTGACTCCTTGCTTAAGTTCCTTCCTACTTTCCTTTTATTCCACACAGGCTTCGTCTGTTCCCAGCCTTTTGGCCCTGACAAATGCCTTCTTTTTCTTTTTGACGAGGCCTACACTATCTCTCGTTATCCAAGGTTCCCGAAAATTGCCGTATTTATCCTTCTTCCTCACAGGAACATGCCGGTCCTGAATTCCTTTCAACTGACACTTGAAAGCCTCCCACATGTCAGATGTTGATTTACCCTCAAACATCCGCCCCCAATCAAGGTTCTTCAGTTCCCGCCTAGTATTGTTATAATTAGCCTTCCCCCAATTTAGTACATTCACCCTAGGACCACTCTTCTCCTTGTCCACCAGCACTTTAAAACTTACTGAATTGTGGTCACTGTTCCCGAAATGCTCCCCTACTGAAACTTCTACCACCTGGCCGGGCTCATTCCCCAATACAAGGTCCAGTACCACCCCTTCCCTAGTTGGACTGTCTGCATGTTGTTTTAAGAAGCCCTCCTGGTTGCTCCTTACAAGCTCCGCCCCGTCTAAGCCCCTGGCACTAAGTGAATCCCAGTCAATATTGGGGAAGTTGAAGTCTCCCATCACCACAACCCTGTTGTTTTACTTTTTTCCAAAATCTGTCTACCTATCTGCTCCTCTATCTCCCACTGGCTGTTGGGAGGCCTGTAGTAAACCCCCAACATTGTGACTGCACCCTTCTTATTCCTGATCTCTGCCCATATAGGCTCACTGCCCTCTGAGGTGTCGTCCCGCAGTACAGCTGTGATATTCTCCCTAACCAGTAGTGCAACACCGCCACCCCTTTTACATCCCCCTCTATCCCGCCTGAAACATCTAAATCCTGGAACGTTTAGCTGCCAATCCTGCCCTTCCCTCAACCATGTCTCTGTAATGGCAACAACATCATAGTTCCAAGTACTAATCCAAGCTCTAAGTTCATCTGCCTTACCCGTAATAGTTCTTGCATTAAAACATATGCACTTCAGGCCACCAGACCCGCTGTGTTCAGAAACTTCTCCCTGTCTGCTCTGCCTCAGAGCCCCACTGTCCCGATTCCCTAGTTCTCCCTCAATGCTCTCACCTTCTGACCTATTGCTCCCGTGCCCACCCCCCTGCCATACTAGTTTAAACCCTCCCGTGTGACACTAGCAAACCTCGCGGCCAGGATATTTATGCCTCTCCAGTTTAGATGCAACCCGTCCTTCTTATATAGGTCACACCTGCCCCGGAAGAGCTCCCAGTGGTCCAGATAACGGAAACCCTCCCTCCTACACCAGCTGTTTAGCCACGTGTTTAGCTAGGGACTGCAATGGAAGCTCAGAGCTCCGCTTTACACACTCAGACTGCTGTCATCCTGACTTTGGATTCCACAGCAGACCATCAATCTGTTCTCCAGGAGCTCAGCAGGATTGCTGAGGCGCTATCCTGTCAGAGTGGCTGTGCCTCCAGGGAACAGGAACCTGTAGTCCTCTCTCAGAATGACAGCATTGCTGCTCCCATCCTGCCACATCACCACAGCCCATGCTTTCTCTGTCGCTCAGACCACCCAAGCAGAAATTATGCAGCCTGGTTGCCAAGCTCACGGCTGCTCAAGATTGTCTTCAAGGGCATCTGCAGGCTCCTTAGATGGAAGTCAGCAGTCTTCCACCACGCACTCTGCAACTACCGGTGAAGCATCCAGTAGGAGCACAAGGGTTCATGGAAAACAGACATTAGGGGTATGCACAAGGGTAATTATGTCTGTGTGCAGGCTGTGATTGAATTTATAACTTTGGATTGGAAATGTGCATTTTGTGGTACTTTTTATTTTTGTGTTGCGGAAAGAGGCTAATATGATGGCCAGCAATAGTGGAACGCTATGTGGGGCCGTTGGCGAGTATGGTGATGGTGTAGTTCAGGTAACCGGTATCTCTGCTGAATAATCTGATAAGAGCTCAGGGAGAAAGACATTGTCTAATTTATAGCTTTCCTTCCTCCTCTTCCACTTCCTCTTCCATTGCCTCCTCTTCTATTTCCTCCGCCTCCCTTATGCTCCAGTCAGCTCTTTAGCTTCTGGCTTGATCTGTGTTGGCAATGGCATTCTGTCATAATGTGCAAGGTGTGCATTCTTTTGTTATGCTCTTGACGTAGCATAAACTGCTTCCTTGATGTGCACTCTGACAAAGGAAGGTTCAGACTTGGAGATAGCTTCAACACGTTTATTGAACTATTAACAATTCTCATACTTGGATTCAACGCTACTGTTAATCCTGCTATAGCTACTCAGACTGACTAACCAGTCTGCTACAATCCATGTGGTGGGAGTGATATTCAATCAACCATGTGTCTGTACTCACTCAGAGTCTCCACTGGAAAGAGACTGAGCATGTGTGATGTGACCTTTTATATGGGTTGGTGTAATGCCCTCCTGTGGTGGTGTCACCTCTGTGTGTATCGTGGCTGCCCATTGGTCATGTCCTATCTTCCTGACCTATTGGTTGACTGCCTGTGTGTCATGTCTCTGGTGTTCCCTCTAGTTTCTAGCTAGGTGTAGTGTATGTACATTAACCCTTTGTGTACTTACAGTGATGTATATCACCACATCCCCCCTTTTTTCGTGATACATATATTCTGTACAGTGAAAGTTAAAGAAAATTGAACAAGCTAGGTAGATGAGTGATACTCTGTACAAGTTATGATAACAGTGATCATTAAACAATAAGTCCAAATCATATGCATGAGTCCAAAGTTCATTAATTATCATGGTCGAGTGGCTTTCTTGTTTGGTTGGTGAGTTGGTGATGTTGATGGTGGCATTGCATTGTAAACGCCATCAGTGTCCTTGTGTTGAAGGAACCAAGAAGTGGTCAAATCACTTCGTTGTCGGATTTGGACTCCTTTTCTTTTCTTTCGATGCTTGTGGTGGTGATTCTCAATGGGATCTGTCCTGAAAGCCAGGTTGCCTGTTGGTAGTGCAGCAAACGTGAATTGGTAAGATGCATTGTCCTGCCATGGCATGTCATTGTACTGAGCTGAGCAGTAACAGTGCCCCTCATTTGCAGAGTTGTACCATATCGTACCAGTCGTAGTTCCATTGTTATTGTTTTTGTCGTGCTTGTTGTCAATGTTGTTGCCTTTGGTACGCTTCCTGCTACTGTCTTTGATGTTGTTGTTGTGGTTGGTTTTGTTGCCGTGTTTGCTGCGCTCAAGGACCACACTTTGTGGATATTATGAGTCCTTCACACAGTTACTCGTGTTAGCGTGCTTTGTGGCATCTCCTGTCTCCTTGAGCGTGCCGTCACTGAGTTTGCCTGTTTAGGGGCACAAAGGTGCACATTGTATTCTTCTCTTTGAAATGTAAGCAATGTGAGTCACCCTGGTCAGCTGAAGTCTGTATAAAAGACAGACAGAAAGCGCACTCAGTAAGCTTTGCGCAGGTCAAAGAGAGACAGCCTGAGTGAGACACATCCAGAGTGAGACACATCCAGAGTGGGAATTTGGAACTTGGTAATTTGGTGCAGTGAGGTAATTCGGTGCAGAGTGGGAGAAGGTGCTTTTTCCCTACTGTTTTGTTCTCTCTCTTTCTTCTGGCCTGTAACTTTTAATCAGCAGGGTGAGAACCAGAGAGCATCTGAGACCCTCAGAAGGTAAGTAAGTGAATTTTAGTCATTTTTACTTTTATTACCTTTTCAAATTGTGTGTGTGTGTCCGGGGGGGGGGGGGGGGGGGGGGGGGGGAACTGAAGTGACATCACAGAAAAGCTGTGACCTGATTGGCTGGTTGAGAATCTACACTAAATTAAAAAAATTAAGCATTGGTAAACTAATTAAGCATAATTACTTAATTATAATTTAGAGGGGTATCTAAGCCAGAGATCAGAGAGTACTGTATTTAGCTTTCACATTTATAGTAGAAATCTAGTGCTAGGAAACATATAGTTAACAGTACCTTTTTAAAAAATTCTTTTTAACTTTAATTTACTAATTAATTGATGCAGTGTCAATTAGAGGGGTGCAGTGCTCTGACTGTGAGATGTCGCAGGTCCGGGAGGCTTCCAGCGTCCCGGATGGCTTCATATGCAGAAAGTGCACCCTACTGGAGCTCATCACAGACCACATGGTTCGGTTGGAGCAGCAGTTGGATGCACTTAGGAGCATGCAGGTGGTGGAAAGCGTCATAGATAGCAGTTATATAAATGTGATCACACCCAAGGTGCAGGCAGAGAAATGGGTGACCACCAGAAAGGGCAGGCAGTCACTGCAGGAATCCCCTGTGGTTGTCCCCCTCTCAAACAGGTATACCCCTTTGGATACTGTCAGGGGGGATAGCCTATCAGGGAAAAACAGCAGCAGCCAGAGCAGTGGCACCACGGCTGGCTCTGATGTTCAGAAGGTAGGGTCAAAGCGCAGAAGAGCAATAGTCAGAGGGGACTCTATAGTCAGGGGCACAGATAGGCGCTTCTGTGGACGTGAAAGAGACTCCAGGATGGTATGTTGCCTCCCTGGTGCCAGGGTCTAGGATGTCTCCGAACGGGTAGCGGGCATCCTGAAGGGGGAGGGCAAACAGACAGAGGTCGTTATACATATTGGTACTAACAACATAGGCAGGAAGGGGCTTGAGGTCCTGCAGCAGGAGTTCAGGGAGCTAGGCAGAAAGTTAAAAGACAGGACCTCCAGGGTTGTAATCTCAAGATTACACCCTGTGCCACGTGCCAATGAGGCTAGGATTAGGAAGATAGAGCAGCTAAATACGTGGCTAAACAACTGGTGTAGGAGGGAGGTTTTCCATTATCTGGACCACTGGGAGCTCTTCTGGGGCAGGTGTGACCTATATAAGAAGGATGGGTTGTATCTACACTGGAGAGGCATAAATATCCTGACCGCGAGGTTTGCTACTGTCACACGGGAGGGTTTAAACTAGTATGGCAGGGGGGTGGGCATGGGAGCAATAGGGCAGAAGGTGAGAGTATTGAGGGAGAACTAAGGAATAGGGCCAGTATGGCTCTGAGGCAGAGCAGAAAGGGAGAAGTTGCTGAACACAGCGGGTCTGGTGGCCTGAAGTGAATATGTTTTAACCAAGAAGTATTACGGGTAAGGCAGATGAACTTAGAGCTTGGATTAGTACTTGGAACTATGATGTTGTTGCCATTACAGAGACATGGTTGAGGGAAGGGCAGGATTGGCAGCTAAACGTTCCAGGATTTAGATGTTTCAGGCGGGATAGAGGGGGATGTAAAAGGGGTAGCAGAGTTGCGCTACTGGTTAGGGAGAATATCACAGCTGTACTACGGGAGGACAGCTCAGAGGGCAGTGAGGCTATATGGGTAGAGATCAGGAATAAGAAGGGTGCAGTCACAATGTTGGGGGTTTACTGTAGGTCTCCCAACAGCCAGCGGGAGATAGAGGTGCAGATGGGTACACAGATTTTGGAAAAGAGTAAAAACAACAGGGTTGTTGTGATGGGAGACTTCAACTTCCCCAATATTGATTGGGACTCACTTAGTGCCAGGGGCTTAGACGGGGCGGAGTTTGTAAGGAGCATCCAGGAGGGCTTCTTAAAACAATATGTAGACAGTCCAACTAGGGAAGGGGCGGTACTGGACCTGGTATTGCGGAATGAGCCCGGCCAGGTGGTAGAAGTTTCAGTAGGGGAGCATTTCGGGAACAGTGACCACAATTCAGTAAGTTTTAAAGTGCTGGTGGACAAGGAGAAGAGTGGTCCTAGGGTGAATGTACTAAATTGGGGGAAGGCTAATTATAACAATACTAGGCGGGAACTGAAGAACCTTGATTGGGGGCGGATGTTTGAGGGTAAATCAACATCTGACATGTGGGAGGCTTTCAAGTGTCAGTTGAAAGGAATTCAGGACAGGCATGTTCCTGTGAGGATGAAGGTAAATACGGCAATTTTCAGGAACTTTGGATAACAAGAGATATTGTAGACCTCGTCAAAAAGAAAAAGAAGGCATTTGTCAGGGCTAAAAGGCTGGGAACAGATTAAGCCTGTGTGGAATATAAGGAAAGTAGGAAGGAACTTAAGCAAGGAGTCAGGAGGGCTAGAATGGGTCATGAAAAGTCATTGGCAAATAGGGTTAAGGAAAATCCCAAGACTTTTTACACGTACATAAAAAGCAAGAGGGTAGCCAGGGAAAGGGTTGGCCCACTGAAGGATAGGCAAGGGAATCTATGTGTGGAGCCAGAGGAAATGGGTGAGGTACTAAATGAATACTTTGCATCAGTATTCACCAAAGAGAAGGAATTGGTAGATGTTGAGACTGGACAAGGGTGTGTAGATAGCCTGGGTCACATTGAGATCCAAAAAGACGAGGTGTTGGGCGTCTTGAAAAATATTAAGGTAGATAAGTCCCCAGGGCCTGATGGGATCTATCCCAGAATACTGAAGGAGGCTAGAGAGGAAATTGCTGAGGCCTTGACAGAAATCTTTGGATCCTCACTGTCTTCAGGTGATGTCCCGGAGGACTGGAGAATAGCCAATGTTGTTCCTCTGTTTAAGAGGGGTAGCAAGGATAATCCAGGGAACTACAGGCCGGTGAGCCTTACTTCAGTGGTAGGGAAATTACTGGAGAGAATTCTTCGAGACAGGATCTACTCCTATTTGGAAGCAAATGGTCGTATTAGTGAGAGGCAGCATGCTTTTGTGATGGGGAGGTCGTGTCTCACTAACTTGATAGAGTTTTTTGAAGAGGTCACAAAGATGATTGATGCAGGTAGGGCAGTGGATGTTGTCAAATGGACTTCAGTAAGGCCTTTGACAAGGTCCCTCACGGTAGACGAGTACAAAAGGTGAAGTCACACAGGATCAGGGGTGAGCTGGCAAGGTGGATACAGAACTGGCTAGGTCATAGAAGGCAGAGGGTAGCAATGGAAGGATGCTTTTCTAATTGGAGGGCTGTGACCAGTGGTGTTCCGCAGGGATCCGTGCTGGGACCTTTGCTGTTTGTCGTATACATAAATGATTTGGAGGAAAATGTAACTGGTCTGATTAATAAGTTTGCAGACGACACAAAGGTTGGTGGAATTGCGGATAGCGATGAGGACTGTCAGAGGATACAGCAGGATTTAGATTGTTTGGAGACCTGGGCGGAGGGATGGCAGATGGAGTTTAATCCGGACAAATGTGAGGTAATGCATTTTGGAAGGTCTAATGCAGGTAGGGAATATACAGTGAATGGTAGAACCCTCAAGAGTATTGAAAGTCAGAGAGATCTAGGAGTACAGATCCACAGGTCACTGAAAGGGGCAACACAGATGGAGAAGGTAGTCAAGAAGGCATACGGCATGCGTGACTTCATTGGCCGGGGCATTGAGTATAAGAATTGGCAAGTCATGTTGCAGCTGTATAGAACCTTAGTTAGGCCACACTTGGAGTATAGTGTTCAATTCTGGTCGCCACACTACCAGAAGGATGTGGAGGCTTTAGAGAGGGTGCAGAAGAGATTTACCAGAATGTTGCCTGGTATGGAGGGCATTAGCTATGAGGAGCGGTTGAATAAACTCGCTTTGTTCTCACTGGAACAAAGGAGGTTGAGGGGCGACCTGATAGAGGCCTACAAAATTATGAGGGGCATAGACAGAGTGGATAGTCAGAGGCTTTTCCCCAGGGTAGAGGGGTCAATTACCAGGGGACATAGGTTTAAGGTGCGAGGGGCAAAGTTTAGAGTAGATGTACGAGGCAAGTTTTTTTACACAGAGGGTAGTGGGTGCCTGGAACTCGCTGCCAGAGGAGGTGGTGGAAGCAGGGACGATAGTGACATTTAAGGGGCATCTTGACAAATACATGAATAGGATGGGAATAGAGGGATACGGACCCAGGAAGTGTAGAAAATTGTAGTTTAGTCGGGCAGCATGATCGGCATGGGCTTGGATGCCCGAAGGGCCTGTTCCTGTGCTATACTTTTCTTTGTTCTTTGCTCCCTGTCTGGAGTCATGTCCGGCTTAATTGAGTCAGCTTTGGCTTGTCGATGCTCCCATCTGGAGTCTGGTCTGTTTCACCTGAGTCAGTTTTGGCTTCTTGATGCTCCCCATCTGGAGCCATTTTTGGTTCACCTGAATCAGCATTGGTTTTTTGATGCTCTCCTTCCGAAGTCATTGCAGGTTCACTTGAATCTTCTGAGGTTTCGTGATGCTCCCCGTCCGGGGTCAAAACAGTCAGGAATGCATTTGCTTGCGGAGAGGCTCGAGCGAATGAGGTTTGAAGTAACGTGTTGTCACCGGAGTCACCAGTAGTCTCACCGTGATTGTCAAGTGCCTCTGTCCTTTCTAGCTGAGGTCTGTCACGTTGCACATCTGGTATGGGAAGTGGATTGCTGTCGTCACTTGTCGCACATACAGTGGGTAGAGCCTCAGTGTCTTCTTGTCGTTCACTTGAGCTGGGTAAACCTTCAGAGTCCTCTTCTGGTGGCTCAAATAATCTGGGTGGACTGTCATAGTCTGCTTGCTGTACACTTGAGCGTGGTAGACTGTCAGAGTCTTTTTCTTGTTCACTGGAGCGTGGCAAACTGTCATAGTCTTTCTGTTGTTCACTTGAGCGTGGCAGACTTGCATTGTCTGCTGCTGGTTGCTCAGAGGAGGTTGCTAGACCCTCATGGTCTTGTTCATGCAAGGACTGCGCTTTGGAGTCTTGCATTGCTTCTATCGTGGAGGCTGTCCACGAGCTCGCTGTGAAGGCTTGAGTTACTCCCTCTGTGGAGTCTTGCAGCGTTCCTTGTGTGGAATCGTGCATTGGTCTCGCTGTGGAGACTGTCATCACTTCTTGTTCATGCAAGGACTGCGCCCTGGAGTCTTGCGTTGCTTCTATCATGGAGTCTGTCCACAAGCTCTCTGTGGAGGCCTGTGTCACTCGAGTCACTTCTTGTTCATGCAAGGACTGCGCTGTGGACTCTTGCGTTCCTTCTATCGTAGAGTCTTTCCACAAGCTCGCTGTGGAGTTTTTCATCGCTTTTTGTATGGAGGCTGGGACCCTTTGTGGTGCATGGACCACTCTCTGTGTGGAGTCGGGGACCCTTCGCAGTGCGTGGACCACTCTCTGTGTGGAGTCGGGGACCCTTCGCAGTGCGTGGACCACTCTCTGTGTGGAGTCGGGGACCCTTCGCAGTGCGTGGACCACTCTCTGTGTGGCAGCAGACCGATCTCTGTGGGTTTGGACCGCTCCCTGTCTCTTGGTGTCAGGCCACAGCATAATCCTACACTCACGAGTCGGGATGTCACATCTGCTGGGCTGAAGATCCTCAAATCCGAAGAACTCGTCGTCGGGATCGTCAATGTGAACACATCTAGTTGCGGTTCGGATTTGGTACTGGGGTAGCCTCCCAAGTTGAAAGCTTCGTCTGAGTCATTGTCTTCCAAGACCATATCATCACGTTTTGTGTCGGAGCTGGCATTGGGCTCACGATGTCCAAAGAAGAATTCATGGTCTGAGTCATAGTCCTAAAGGACTGTATCATCTCTTTGGGCGGTGCTAACTGCTTGTTGCAGGGTTCTGCGGAGGTTACTTTCAGCTACTGGTCAAATTTCAGGCATTGTGCTGTCGTTCCAGGTAAAAGAATCTGTTTTTGAGGCTTTAAATTTTTTTTGTGTGTTTTGGGACATTTCCCCTTTAAGTGGGCGCGGTCCGGGGTCTCTGACCTCATGACGCTTGTGACGTAGAGCGTAGGAAGCGATTGTGCATGCGCAGATCGCTGTTCCTTTACTTGGGGCCTTTTTTGCAATTGCGCATGCGCGGCTTCTCACGCATGCGCAAATGGACCTTCCCTTTCTGTGCGCTCTTCGCGCGACTGCTCATGTGCAGCACCTTTTCCAAGATGACTGCAATTCAAAACTGCCGTTCGCTGCTGCAAGCCTACCTCGCGGTGAGCTTTGACGCCTCTTTTACCTTTGTTCCTTGTATTGTCCTCGCAGAATTCTTGGAATTTGTCCAGGACTGCCTGGAAGTCGCTCTTGTTTTGCCCCTTCGAGTATTTGAAGGTCTGGAAGATTTCAGCTGCTTCTGGACCCACGATGGTAAGTAGAAGCTTTATTTTCTCTGCATCCACACGCCATCCAGGTCGCACGCTACCAGGTAGATCTCGAATCTCTGCCTGAACCAGCAGCAGTTTTCACTGAGATTGCCATGGTACTGGAGCTGCTGTGGAATCGGAATCCCGAACATCACCTTGTCTGGCTTTTGATGCTGGTTGTCATTGTTTTGTTGAGTTGAGCTATATGGATTTAAACAGTTACTCACTGGTACCATCTTTTGTTATGCTCTTGACGTAGCATAAGCTGCTTCCTTGATGTGCACTCTGACAAAGGAAGGTTCAGACTTGGAGATAGCTTCAACACGTTTATTGAACTATTAACAATTCTCGTACTTGTATTCAACGCTATTGTTAATCCTGCTATAGCTACTCAGACTGACTAACCAGTCTGCTACAATCCATGTGGTGGGAGTGATGTTCAATCAACCCTGTGTCTGTACTCACTGAGAGTCTCTACTGGAAAAAGACTGAGCATGTGTGATGTGACCTTTTATATGGGTTGGTGTAATGCCCTCCTGTGGTAATGTCACCTCTGTGTGTATCGTGACTGCCCATTGGTCGTGTCCTATCTTACTGACCTATTGGTTGACTGCCTGTGTGTCATGTCTCTGGTATTCCCTCTAGTGTCTAGCTAGGTGTAGTGTATGTACATTAACCCTTTATGTACTTACAGTGATGTATATCACCACATGCATCATGCAACATACTACTACAAATCTTGTGAGCCTCTCAGCTGAACATTGCAGGGCTCCTCAAGGCTGGTCCAGGCAGTGGAAATGTTGCTTGAAGATGCAGATGGCTTGCTGTATAATGTGCTTCCCTTTGTTTCGAGTACCTCAGTGACCTACCTTATTGAACAGCGCCGTATAGAACAGTGCATTGCAAACTGCGAGATGTTGCCTGCACCTCCAGCAACAGCACTGAAGTTGTCAGGCATATAGAAAAACAGAGGCAATGCTGTCCTTGTCCTATTTTGTGGCTGTGGTTCTGGCGCTTGACAGGTTTCACTCACAAGTTATTTTACAAACCGAAGGTGTCCCACACACTGCTGAAGTCGAGCGGACAGAATTTGCTCTTCGAAGATTCGTGGCAGACACGGTCAGCTGCATGAACAGTCTGCTCACCCTCCTCCTCTTCCTCCTGTGTTAAACATTCTCCTGCTCGTGTGGGCCCGCTTTACTCTGCCAGTCACATTTGATCCCCAGTGGAAGGCCTTCCACGTCTGGAAGCAACTGCTTTTAACAAAACATGTTACATGACAAAAGAAAAATCATACTGCGATACCACCAGCAAGCCCATTTCGTGTCGTGGATTGAACTTTGAGACAAGTGTAGGAAGGCTCCATTCGTGTACAATTAGGTCAACATCCAGAATCTAACAATTCAATACAAACTCTTCACAATCACTTTCAACGGCGCAGGTGCACACCTTGCATCTGCTTGTGTGTTCAGTTGTGACCAGTTAAGACAGTTTTGCCTGTCATGTGGAATTGGAAAATGGCAGCGAAGACTTCAAGTCAGCTTTGTGTCACCATTTCGCTACTTCAAATTCTGCTGGAATTCAATTGGCGCTGATGCGGAAACCCCTTCAACAGGCTGGTGGCCTGCCCACTCCCAGGTGGATGTCTGTACATAGAACATAGAACATAGAATATGGAACAGTACAGCACAGAAAAGGCCCTTCGGCCCTCGATGTTGTGCCGAGCATTGTCCAAAACCAAGATCAAGCTATCCCACTCCCTGTCATTCTGGTGTGCTCCATGTGCCTATCCAATAACCGGTTGAAAGTTCCTAAAGTGTCCGACTCCACTATCACAGCAGGCAGTCCATTCCACACCCGAACCACTCTCTGAGTAAAGAACCTACCTCGGACATCCCTCCTATATCTCCCACCCTGAACCCTATAGTTATGCCCCATTATAACAACTACATCCACCCAAGGAAATAGTCTCTGAACATCCACTCTATCTATCCCCCTCATCATCTTATAAACCTCTATTAAGTCGCCTCTCATCCTCCTCCGCTCCAAAGAGAGGTTGAGCTCCCTCAACCTTTCCTCATAAGACCTATCCTGCGAACCAGGCAGCATCTGGTAAATCTCCTATGCACCCTTTCCAATGCTCCCACATCCTTCCTATAATGAGGTGACCAGAACTGCACACAATACTCCAGATGTGGTCTCACCAGGGTCATGTATAGTTTCAGCATAACCCCGCGGCTCTTAAACTCAAGCCCCTTGTTAATAAACGCTAACACACTATAAGCCTTCTTCACGGCTCCATCCACTTGAGTGGCAACCTTCAGAGATCTGTGGACATGAACCCCAAGATCTCTCTGTTCCTCCACATTCCTCAGAACCCTGCCGTTGACCCTGTAATCCGCATTCAAATTTTGACCCTCATCTGTACCCTCATCTCAGGCCCCACTTTTTTTGTAGTCTTTTTGACCGTATATTGTGCGTAAAAGAATGTACGCTACATGGCCTAACTGACACATCATTAAACTTGATTTACTTGAACCTACAGGTCTGCTGCCAGACTGCAGAAAATAGATTTAGAGACATAACTTGCATCTCCGTTGTTTCCTCCATGCACTCAAGAGGTTTCAGAGCATTCCACTGCAAATGCATTCCTTTTTGAAGCTATCCTTCAGGCAGAATCCCAGAAAACAATATTGACGTGAAGTGCCGGATAATCGGTTTTGGCAGTGTTTGCTAAGGGATACATGTTGGCTTGCTTCAAGTATATTCCTTCCTCTTCTTTACAAGCGCCCTGGGATTTGTATGTCCACCTGAGACACCAGACTGGCAGAGAGAGCCTCATTTAACCTGCATTTAATCTCTCTGGATTTGGCTTGCAGGTTTGGCTCCCAATGGAGGACTCTACGTGCTTCATACTCAGCGAACTGAAATCCCGCAGACTGCAGCATTCTTAGCAGCTTGAATTAAAATACTCTTAAATATGGTGATGCCTTTCCCTCATTTGCCAGGGAGGGCCGACAAATAAAACCAAGGCAAAAAGCTGAGTGCAAATATGCTGGCCTTTTGCAAACCAGAGATAGACTTTCCCCACATCTTCAGCTGCAGGTTGAGTATCCTTTGTCCATTTATCGGAAAACTGAACAATCCAAAAACCAAACGTTCCTCGTGGTGGGAAGCCTGTGACCCAAACCGACACAAACTTCACCCCCTGGACCCCACCCACCCATTGACTTGGAAAGTCTTAGTTGTTTGCCTTACCTTCTACCTGGATGTTGTGAGAGTTTCTTTTTGCTTCTGACTTGAACCCTAACATGACAGCTAAGTTCAAGCAAAATATGCTGCCCCCACAGGCAAATAACAATAACTGATTCAAATACAATCAGAAAGTCTTTGTAAGTACCAGTGTCAGATCCGGCCTGCCAGATGCTGCTGTCCCTTGCTTCCCAAACTGTTGAACATACCACCGAGGGGCACAGAACCTCCTCTCGAACTCCGCAGTGCTGGCTAGGTTTTCACAAGTCACTACATTTGCAACCGAACTGTACCCAATCACATCTGAAAACGGATAATATCCACATGCTGAATCGCAGTCGGCCCAAGGGTTTCGGACAAAGGATACTTGACCTGTATTAAGTTCATTATATTCACGGCCAAATGTGTGATATAATTTCAGACGTGAAGGGTAGAGCTCGTCAGGGTTATGTGCACTACTTAAGATGTGCTGGCGTTAGTGCAGCTGCAGATCTGAGCAAAACAATCATTGAAATAGCTTTGAAACGGATTTGCCTCTTTACTACAGTGCTAAATCATATCCAGTTAATGCAATTGATATTCCAGTGAACCTTGCTGCATGAAATTTAGAAGGTAATTTATTAACATGCTGTTGAAATAGCAAGTTGAAAGGTTTACTTGAAAAGTTTAAACTTTTCTGGTGAAAGAAATAGGGGGTAAAATTTCAGAGCATTGACAGTGTGGCGGGGCTGAGCTTCACCTGCCATTCTATCCTGGCAATGACTAGCAGTGATGTGCTGTTCATGGCCTGAATGTTGACGTGTGCAAAAAGGAGAACCGACACCATGGCCACATGATGGGTTTATGATTGAAATCACTTTTTATATCTGACACTGTATGAATAACTTTTTACACATTCTATAATTGACATCTTTTTGAAGAGCCGTGTGGGGAATATCACTGCTCCTCTGATCTCAATCTGTCCGTACTCAAGATAATTTTCTCTTGCAGAGTCAGTGTAACTTTTCTGCACCACTCGGAGAGGGTAAGTTAGAACATAGAACATACAGTGCAGAAGGAGGCCATTCGGCCCATTGAATTTGCACCAACCCACTTTAAGTCCTCACTTCCACCCTATCTCCATAACCCTCCTCAACGTTTTGGACACTAAGGGCAATTTAGCATGTCCAATCCACCTAACCTGCACGTCTTTGGACTGTGGGAGGAAACCGGAGCACCCGGAGGAAACCCACACACACACGGGGAGAACGTGCAGACTCCGCACAGACAGTGACCCAGCGGGGAATCAAACCTGGAACCCTGGTGCTGTGAAGCCACAGCACTGTGCTACCATGCTGCCCTAACCCCAACTGCACTAACTCCAACTGCACTAACGCCAGCACATCTTAAGTAGTACACATAACCCTGCCCAGCTCTATCCTTCATGTCTGAAATTATATCACACATTTGGCCGTGAATATAATGAACTTAATACAGGTCAAGTATCCTTTGTCCGAAACCCTTGGGCCGACTGCGTTTCAGCATGTGGCTATTATCCGTTTTCAGATGTGATTGGGTACAGTTCGGGTGCAATGTAGTGACTTGTGAAAACCTAGCCAGCACTGCGGAGTTTGAGAGGAGGTTCTGTAAACAGTTGGGAAGCAAGAGACAGCAGCGTCTGGCAGGCTGGATCTGACACTGGTACTTACAAAACTTTCTGATTGTATTTGAAGTTGGGGGCCATTTGGGGTTTGAAGTTAAAGGCCCACAGTTTTTCTAATTTCCTCAAATGCATGCTAGAAGGTCATGGGATCTATTGCCATTTTGTTACTGTACCTTTGGATATATTTTAATTTAAAGTATGGGATTTTTATTCATTCTTTCATGGGATGTGGCAAGGGCATGTATTTGTTGCCTATCCCGCAATGCTCTTGAGAAGCTGGTGGTGAGCCACCTGCTTGAACCTCAGCAGTTCATGTGGTGTAGGTACATCTGCAATGCTATTAGGACAGGATTTCGACCCAGTGAAGGAACAGGGATATAGTTCCAAAATCGGGATGGTGCGTAGCTTGGAGGGGAACCTGCAAGTGGTGGTGTTCCCATTTGTCTGCCGCCCTTATCCTTCCAGGTGGTAGTGGCAATGGGTTCGGAAGGTGCTGTCGAAGGTCCCTTGATGAGTTGTTTCAATGCATTTTGCAGATTATGCACCCTGCTGCCACTGTGCATTGGTGGTGAAGGCAGTGGATGCTGAAGATGTGGATGGAGTGCCGATCAAGCGGGTTCCTTTGTCCTGGATGGTGTTGAGATTCTTGAGTGTTGTTGGAGCTGCACTCAACCAGGCAAGTGGAGAGTATTCCATCACACTCCTGACTAGTACCTTTGTAGATGGTGCACAAGCTTTTTGCTGGGGGGGGGGCGGAGTTATTCGCCTCAGAATTCCCAGCCTCTGACTTGCTCCTGAAGCCACGGTATTTATATGGCTAGCCCAGTTCAGTTCAGTTCCTAATCAATGGTAATGCCCAGGATGTTAACAGTAGGAGATTCAGTGATGGTAATGCCATTGAATTACTTGGGGTGATGGTTAGCTTCCGTTATGTTGGTAATGGCCATTGTCTGACACTTGTGTGGCATGAATATTACTTGCTACTTATCAGCCCAACCTGAATGTTATCCAAGTCTGACACAATACGAACACAAAAAAGAGGTTTTTCCTCATCTCACTCCGAGCTCGCTTGCTGACCATCTTGAAATTGTGACCCCTAGTCACCGACATACCAATAGTGGAAACAGAAGATCCTTCTTTATTCTGTAAAATTGCTCATAATTTTGAACACCTCAATAAGGTCACCTCTTAATTTTCTCTGTTCTAAGTCCAATTCCTCTAATCTTTCCTTGTATCTAAAATTCCTCATTCCTGGTATCATTCTAGTAAATCTCCTCTGCACTCACTCTAGGACTTTAACATCCTTCCTTAAATAAGATGACCAGAACTGAACACAATACTCCAAATGTGGTCTGACCAATGATTTGTCGAGGTGTAGTATTACTTCCCTGAATTTATACTCTGTGCCAAGGATATAGACCCAAGGATCCTATAAGCCTTCTTAACAACTGTTTCAACTTGCCTAGCCACCTTCAGAGAATTATGCACTTAAACCCCGAGGTCCCTCTGCTCCTGTACTCTGCTCAACGAATACATTGAGCCTGTATTGTCTCCAGTGTTACTTCTCCCAAAATGCATTATCTCACATTTCTTTGCTTTGAAATTCATCTTCCAGGCGCTATCCATTTGACTAACTTGTCAATGTCCCTCTGAAGTCACTCAGCGTCATCCTCACAATTTATTATTCTCCCTAGCTTAGTACCATCTGCAAATATAGAGATTCCACCCTCAACACCCATTCTCTAAGTCATAGAATCCCTACAGTGCAGAAGGAGGCCATTCGGCCACAACTCTTGGAAAGATCACCCTACCCAAACCCACACCTCCACCCTATCCCTGTGACCCAGTAACCACACCCAACCTTCTTCACACTCAGGGGAAATTTATGATGGCCAATCCACCTAACCTGCACATCTTTGGACTGTGGGGGGAAACCAGAGCACCCAGAGGAAACCTACGCAGACATGGAGAGAACGTGCAAACTCCACGCAGGCAGTTACCCGAGGCTGGAATTGAACCTGGGACCCGAGAGTTGTGAGGCAGCAGTGCTAGCCACTGTGCCGCTGTTTATATAATTTATATAAATCGGAAAAAACAAGGGTCCCAATACTGAGCCATGGGGAACACCACTTTCAACTCATCTCCAGTCTGAGAAATGCCCATCTATACCTACCCTCTGTTTCTTATCTCTTTGTCAACTTCTACTCCATTCTGTCAAGGACCAATCAATGCCTAATTTGCTAACTAACCTGCCATGTGGCACTGTATCAAATGCTTCCTGAAAGCCCAAATATACAACATCCACAGCACTACCCTCATTTACTGCCTCCGTCACCTCATCAAAGAATTCAATCAAATTTGTCAGATATGACCTGCCCTTGATAAATCCATGTTGACTGTCTTGTTTTAACTTATTTTTCGCAAAGTGTATGTTTATCTCATCCGTATTATGCCCTCTATCAGTTTTCCCACTATTGATGTCAAGCTGACAGGTCTACGGTTTGCTTCATTATTCTTTTCCCCTTTCATAAACAATGGCGTCATTTTTGCAATCCTCCAGCCCCCGAGACTAACCCTGTGCTCAGAGAGGCCTGGAAAATTCCTATCAACGGCTCCGCAATTTGTTGCCTTACCTCTCGCAGAAATCGAGGATGCAGCCCATCCGAGCCTGGCGACCCCTGTATCTGGAGTGCCGCCAGCCTTTTTAGCACCTTTTCTTTATCTATCGCTACACTGCTCAGTTTCTCAACACCCACATTTTCAACTCGGTCATTGTCACCATCTTCTAATTCGGGAAAGACAGCGGCAAAGTACTCATTTAGTACCACTGCTATACCCTCCGCTTCAATGAGCATTTTACCACGCTTGTTGATTAAGGGCTCCACTCTACCCTTCACTAATCTTTTACTATTAATATGTTTTGAAGAACATTTCAATATTTATTTTAGCACAGCCTATCATTCTTTCCTCATATTTCCTCTAAGCCTTCCTTATTTCACCCTTAGCCTCTATCCTGCATTTGAGATACTCTTCTTGATTTCCATAGCTATTATTATTCAGGCATCGAGCATATGCCTCTTTTTTCTTCCTTATTTTCTCCTCAATAACTTTGGCATCCAGGATACTTAGGTTTTGGATGCCCCACCTTTATTCCTCATGGGTATGGACCTAACATACACCTTATTCACCTCCTTTGAAAGTCTCCCATTTTGTATCCACTGTTTTATCAACCCAAAATGCATTTCCAATCAACCTGCTCCAGTTCAACTTTTAGACTCCTAAAATTTGCCCTTTACCAGTCTGGGATCTTAGTCCTTGACTGTTTTTTAGCCTTTCCAACTTAATATTGAACCTTATTCTATTATGATTGCTATTTCCCAACTGCTCCCCCACTCAGATGTTCTTCACCTGGCCTGCCTCATTTCCTAGGACTAAATCCAACACAGCTTCCTCCCTGGTAGGATTGGAAATGTACTGTTCCAGAAAGTTCTCCTACACACACTGTAGGAATTTTCCCCCTTCCGTGCCCCACACTCTACCCTTCTCCCAGTCTATCTTAGGGTAATTGAAATCTCCAACCATCACAACCCTACTTGTCCTATAAATGTTCATAAATATGCCTATAAATGTCTACTTCTACTTCCTCCTGACTATTTCGAGGTCTATAGTAAATACCCAACAAGGTAACCTTCCTCCCTTCCTGTTTCTCACCTCCAGCCATATAGATTCTAATTCAGGAACTGTGTTGCTCTCTTTGGTTGTTTCTAAATATGGCGGTCAATATGGTCGCCTTCCATAATCCTAATTACGTTTGCTTTAGAGTTGCCAGGTATCTTTCGATACCGCCACAAGGTTCAAACCCGAATACTGATCAAAGAGTCGGTACACCAGTTAGTTAGTTCAAAGTCAATACTATTTATTTACACACACAGTAATATCTACTCATGCACAAAATACTACAGACTAAACTATCACTACTGCTAAAGTCTATACTTAGCTTCGGGCGCCCACTCAGTCAGAGGAACAATGGCCGTTGTTCGGTTCTGAGGCTGCTGGGGTCGAAGTGGTAGAAGGGAACAGCTAAGGTCGTCCGTCTGGTAGCGAGTGTTGACCTTGGACTTACTTGCTTCTGGTGTAGCTGGTGGAAGGGTCTCTCTGCTTTGAGAGCCGATTCCAAGCAAGAGATTCTCTCTTAGGGCCTTCTTCTTATACTCGAAGGGGGCTTCGCGTACTTTTGGGCGGACTTTGAACTTGGCCCCAATCAATTGGGCCATTTCTTGATCATTCGCATTGATCCTGACCAATAAAGGGGTGGGTGCCCTGATGGCTGGGCATGTCGTTGGCCTGCTTTGTTTTCTGCTTTCAGTTTGGGGAACTGGCGCCGCGAGGTCTGGGGCCAGATCGGTTACTTAAGTATCTTCCTTTGTTCCCGGAGATGGGCCATCCATATGCTAATGGGCGTACAGTTTCAGTCTCGTCTGGGAGCTGTTTCTCCAATATGCAGAAAGGCTCTGTGCCTGCTTGCTTTCTTAACATTGTCCATTTTTCCCTGCAATCTTTGCAAATGTCCATTTTGATTTCTGGAAGTGGCCATCCCAGATGGCTACAACTGTACCTCGTTCAAGGGCTATGATACTATCTTCGACCAAGACTGCTACACCTCCTTCCTTTTTTACCCACCCTGTTTTTACTAAGAACTTCATAACCTGGATATTAAGTATCTAGTCGTATTCTGGCTCGTGCCATGTTTCTGCAACTATGTCATATCCCCCTAGAGCAATTTCTGTCTCCAGTTTCTCAATTTTGTTTCCTGTACTTCGTGCATTTACATACATACAATTTAACCCTGCTCTTATCTCTTTCCTGCCCTTTGAGAGGCGACCATTTCTTTGTTCACTGTCAAAATTCAAGCCTTCCCCTGTTTCCTTTTCTCTATTCTCCATCTTCTGTCTTTTGCCCTCACCAGTACTTCGAAAACTAGTTCCATTATGATAGGGGAAAGGGCATTGATGAAACAACTGGAGATGGTTGTGCCTAGATTTCCATCCTGAGGAACTCCTGGATCTGAGATGATTGATCTCTAACCACCACAACCATCTTCTTTTTGTGCCAAGTATGACTCCAACCAGCAGAAGGTTTTCTCCCTGATTCCATTGACTCCAGTTTTGCACGGGCCCCTTGATGCCACACTCAATCAAATGCTGCCTTGATGTCAAGTCACTCTCACCTCTTCACTTTTGTTCAGCATTTTTGCCCATTTTTGGAGCAAGGCTGTAATGCTGTCAGGAGCTGGCGAAACTGAGTGGCAGTGAGCAGGTTATTGCTGTGTAAATGCCACTTGATAGCGCTGCCGATGATACTTTCCATCACTTTGATGATGATTAAAAGCAGACTGATGGGCGGTCATTGGTTGGATTGGATTTGTCCCTTTTGTGGGCAGGACGTTCCTGGCAATTATCGTTTTTTTTGTATAAATTTAGAGTACCCAATTAATTTTTTTTTCCAATTAAGGGGCAATTTAGCGTGGCCAATCCACCTAACTTGCACATCTTTGGGTTGTGGGGGTGAAACCCACGCAGACATGGGGAGAATGTGCAAACTCCACACGGGAAGTGACCCAGGGCTGGGATTCGAACCCAGGTCATAGATTATCATAGAATTTACAGTGCAGAAGGTGGCCATTCGGCCCATCGAGTCTGCACCGGCTCCTGGAAAGAGCACCCTACCCAAGGTCAACACCGCCACCCTATCCCCATAACCCAGTAACCCCACCCAGCACTAAGGGAAATTTTGGACACTAAGGGCAATTTATCATGGCCAATCCACCTAACCTGCACATCTTTGGACTGTGGAAGGAAACCGGAGCACCCGGAGGAAACCCACGCAGACACAGGGAGGATGTGCAGACTCCGCACAGACAGTGACCCAAGCCAGAATCAAACCTGGGACCCTGGGGCTGTGAAGCAATTGTGCTATCCACAAGGCTACCGTGCTGCCCCTTAATAATAATAAGCTTTTATTGTCACAACTATGAAGTTACTGTGAAAAGCCCCTAGTCGTCACATTCCGGCGCCTGTTCGGGTACACGGAGGGAGAATTCAGAATTCTCAGCTGGTACGGGAATTGAACCCGCGCTGCTGGCCTTGTTCTGCATCACAAACCAGCTGTCTAGCCCACTGAGCTAAACCAGCCCTTGGGTCCTCAGCGCCGTAGACCCAGTGCTAACCACTGCGGCACATGCCGCCCTCTCCTGGCAATTTTCTATGTTGTCGGGTAGATGCCAGTGCTGATGTTGTACTGGAACAGCTTGGTTAGGTTTTGGTTAGTTGTGGAGCACAAGTCTTCATTTCCATTGTTAGGATGCTGTCAGGGCCTTTGGTGTATCTGCTCACAGCAGGCATAGATTCTGCTTCTTCTGACATCAATGTACATTATAAACACTCTGAGGTAATCCAGGTATGAATCCAGCCACATCTCCAAAACCCTGCTGGGATAAAATTGGGGCAAGTAGACGAGCCATCTACATTTTGAAATTTCTTAGACATTTGTGGATGGGATAAAAATGTGTGGATTCAGTCCCACTCCACTCTCATTCACTGCCTTACTATCAGCAGGACATTCTTTGAAATAATATTACACCAGTTCTACCCTGAAGATAGTTTATAAATTATATTAAAAAGCTGGCAGCACATAAATGTCTTGTACACCATTGCCACTACAACATGTTTGATTTAATATGTTTTGAAATATGAAACATCATAAGCCAAGGATAAGTTGTGGAGGATAATTTATGGAAATCTGTCAATGAATCATTGTGAGAAAAATCTTCTTGAAGCTCCTCACAGGCAGCTTATCCTACGGCCAGTGTTCCCCAGTGTTCCCTGTATACCTGTCAGTGTTCCCCAGTGTTCCCTGTGTACCGGTCAGTGTTCCCCAGTGTTCCCTGTGTACCTGTCAGTGTTTCTCAGTGTTGCCTGTGTACCTGTCAGTGTTCCCCAGTGTTGCCTGTGTACCTGTCAGTGTTCTCCAGTGTTCCCTGTGTACCTGTCAGTGTTCCCCAGTGTTCCCTGTGTACCTGTCAGTGTTCCCCAGTGTTGCCTGTGTACCTGTCAGTGTTCCCCAGTGTTCCCTGTGTACCTGTCAGTGTTCCCCAATGTTAGATATGTACCTGTCAGTGTTCCCCAGTGTTCCCTGCGTACCTGTCAGTGTTCCGCAGTGTTCCCTGTGTACCTGTCAGTGTTCCCCAGTGTTCCCTGTGTACCTGTCAGTGTTCCCCAGTGTTCCCTGTGTACCTGTCAGTGTTCCCCAGTGTTACCTGTGTACCTGTCAGTGTTCCCCAATGTTCCATATGTACCTGTCAGCATTTTATGACTAATATAAAGTGCTTGTGTGAATGTGAAGCTCAGAAGAACATTAACGGTGCACTGCAACGATTAGTTAGAAAATAGAATGTTCAAATGTGTATGTGCATCGCCACCTCTTATGTTTTTAATAGATTGGATTATTCCAGTCCTCTTCCACACTAGTTGCTAGGGATTGTGGTGCAGAAAATGGTTGATGTTGATGCTACTTAGTGCAGATTAAGCCATGCCACGTGATTTGCAACTGTTATCCCTAAAAAGCAAGGTTAAAATTATCACTAAAAGAACAAAAGCTGTGCAAATCCATATTTGCAAGAAAGAATTGAAGGGGTATAAATGAAAATATAATAATGACAACTTGATTATGGTGTCACTTTCAGTGGAATCTTTGGGGCAAAGGGAATCTCAGCCGTCAGCCTCATATTGCCTCAAATAGTGGGGGCCCACCACATCCTGTGCCAATCAGGCATTTGACAGGCAAGCCCCTGGCCTTCCTTGGACTCAAGGACCCCTCCTACCAAGAGCTGCCGGCCAAGCAAAGGCTGGCAGTTCTGTTGATTGGCAGTGCCACTGGGGAGGTGGTGGTTGCTGCCGGTGTTTGTTCAGGGAATGCTTAGTGCCCAGCCTGTGAAAGAAAAATCACTCCGCAAGTTCCTATTTTAGCCAAATCATCCGAAAGACACATTCAGTCATTCATCATCCACCAGAAAAGAGTGTAGTATTTTCGATGAAATAGGAATATTGATTTTTTTTTTTTGTTTGCAAGTGTAAAAGCTGTCCAAAGCCAAGGTAAATGTGTTTCGTGCTTTTACTAAATGAGCACAGAGGGATTTTTCCACATCTTGAATATAGTTTCATACTCAACACTAACCAAGAGTTATGCTCTATTCCCCAGTTCATGGCTCGGCTAATGGTTTTCCTTGAAGGATGCAATGGGAGGAAGGCCAGTCAGACTTCACTAGGCTAAGCTCTTTTATTTTTCCACCAAGGCATTATATAATAGCTATTGAAAGAAACGTAAAATAGAAATTGTAAGCTTTTGTTTCTGCCGTGCCAGGAGTACAGGAGCAAACCACGACAAAGCTTTCGCTGCATGCTAATCAATGTTCTCTTGTCGCTATTTGTGGTAAGGAAAGGACTCGGAAAACCAACGGGCAGCAGAGTGGGATCTCTCTGGAAAGCTCAGCACTACTTGTCACCACTAGAGCTTAAGTGCTTTACAAAGTCTCTATCACCTTGTGATGGACCACTGCAGCTTTCAGAGAAAATCCCTTTTCAGTTCCAGGACATGATATAGTGTAAAAGCCATTGGAATGAGTGGAATGGCACATTTTGTGCTGGAATCTGTCAGTTAAAAGATGCAAAAATGTGGCTGAATCTTCGAGGTTTATCACACTCAAGGAATCCATTTAACCTGCTTTTTCGGAATCTTTGCCAGAGCAATCCAACTACTCAGATTTCTCCTCATAGCTGTTTATCTATCATTCAGATATCTACAGTTTACCAAGAACAGATCAGATATTCCTCCCGACATAGTGAGAGACAATTTCCCATCGACGAGCCCTTATCGTTGCTTCCTGAACCAGGGGCGTATTCCCCAATGTCCATTGCCTTCTGAGGCAGGCAGTTCAAAAGTCACAACCCACTGGGAGAAAGAGTTCTCCTCATCTCTGCCTTAAAAGGACGACCCCTGATTTTAAAACATTGTCTCCTAGTTCTGGACTCACCCACAAGAGGAAACATCCTTTCGACATTGACCTTGTCAAGGCCGTTCAGGACATTATAAGCTTCAATCAAGTCACTCGTCACCCTTCTAAACTTAAGTGGAAACAAGCTCAGTCTATCTGACTTATCCTCATAAGACAACACACTCATTCCAGGTATTTGATTCGCTCCGCGTGATATCAAGAAATGAAGTCAGGTTGAAGTCACTGCCTGCTGCAAAGGCTATGGGCGCAAACACAATTCTGTCAATACTTAAATAGATAAGTCCCCGGGACCTGATGGGATTTATCCTAGGATTCTCTGGGAGGCCAGGGAAGAGATTGCTGGACCTTTGGCTTTGATTTTTATGTCATCATTGGCTACAGGAATAGTGCCAGAGGACTGGAGGACAGCAAATGTGGTCCCTTTGTTCAAAAAGGGGAGCAGAGACATCCCCGGCAACTATAGACCGGTGAGCCTCACGTCTGTAGTGGGTAAAGTCTTGGAGGGGATTATAAGAGACAAGATTTATAATCATCTAGATAGGAATAATATGATCAGGGATAGTCAGCATGGCTTTGTGAAGGGTAGGTCATGCCTCACAAACCTTATTGAGTTCTTTGAGAAGGTGACTGAACAGGTAGATGAGGGTAGAGCAGTTGATGTGGTGTATATGGATTTCAGCAAAGCGTTTGATAAGGTTCCCCACGGTAGGCTATTGCAGAAAATACGGAGGCTGGGGATTGAGGGTGATTTAGAGATGTGGGTCAGAAATTGGCTAGCTGAAAGAAGACAGAGGGTGGTGGTTGATGGGAAATGTTCAGAATGGAGTACAGTCACAAGTGGAGTACCACAAGGATCTGTCCTGGGGCCGTTGCTGTTTGTCATTTTTATCAATGACCTAGAGGAAGGCGCAGAAGGGTGGGTGAGTAAATTTGCAGACGATACTAAAGTCGGTGGTGTTGTCGATAGTGTGGAAGGATGTAGCAGGTTACAGAGGGATATAGATAAGCTTCAGAGCTGGGCTGAGAGGTGGCACATGGAGTTTAATGTAGAGAAGTGTGAGGTGATTCACTTTGGAAGGAATAACAGGAATGCGGAATATTTTGCTAATGGTAAAGTTCTTGAAAGTGTTCATGAGCAGAGGGATCTAGGTGTCCATGTACATAGATCCCTGAAAGTTGCCACCCAGGTTGATAGGGTTGTGAAGAAGGCCTATGGAGTGTTGGCCTTTATTGGTAGAGGGATTGAGTTCCGGAGTCGGGAGGTCATGTTGCAGCTGTACAGAACTCTGGTACGGCCGCATTTGGAGTATTGCGTACAGTTCTGGTCACCGCATTATAGGAAGGACGTGGAGGCTTTGGAGCGGGTGCAGAGGAGATTTACCAGGATGTTGCCTGGTATGGAGGGAAAATCTTATGAGGAAAGGCTGATGGACTTGAGGTTGTTTTCGTTGGAGAGAAGAAGGTTAAGAGGAGACTTAATAGAGGCATACAAAATGATCAGGGGGTTGGATAGGGTGGACAGTGAGAGCCTTCTCCCGCGGATGGAAATGGCTGGCACGAGGGGAGATAACTTTAAACTGAGGGGTAATAGATATAGGACAGAGGTCAGAGGTAGGTTCTTTACGCAAAGAGTAGTGAGGCCGTGGAATGCCCTACCTGCTACAGTAGTGAACTCGCCAACATTGAGGGCATTTAAAAGTTTATTGGATAAACATATGGATGATAATGGCATTGTGTAGGTTAGATGGCTTTTGTTTCGGTGCAACATCGTGGGCCGAAGGGCCTGTACTGCGCTGTATTGTTCTATGTTCTATGTTCTAATACTTCTGAATATTTGTATCCAGAACTAATCATGCCCGAACCAAACTCTTTCAGTACATCTGCAACACTGGCATCTATTTGCCAATGTCCAATTTTTATTTAATTCCTCCACGGGTGCCCAGGTATTTCCTGTCCAGTGAAAACCTGATAAATCCAACTTGGCCAAGTACCACCTCATCAATCTATTCTCAATCACTAGCCAAGTGATGGTAATTGTCATCGATGGTCCTGTCGAGCAACATTGACACTCAGCCTAGTCAGTGCCAACTCATGACCTCATTACAGTTTTGGACCAAACATTGGCAAAGGGGCTAAATTCAAGTGGTGATGTGAGAGCGACTGTCCTTGACATCAAGGCAGCATTTGGTTAAGTGTGGCATCAAGGAGACCAAGCAAAACTGGAGTCAAACATACAAACATATGAAATAGGAGCAAGAGTAGGCCAATTTATCCCTTGAGCCTGCTCTACCATTCAATAAGATCATGTCTGATCTGATTGTGTTTTGAGTTTTACATTTCCATCTATTCCCAATAACTTTTAATTCCTTTGCCTGGTAAGAATCCATCTACATCTGCCTTAATAAAAGCAGAGTGCCAATGTCCCTCTAAGAGAAAATAAATTCTCCTCATCTCTGTCTTATATGGGGAACGCTAATTTTAAAACAGTGCCCCTTCGTTCTGGACTCACCTACTAAAGGAACATCCTTTCCACATCATAGAATCCCAACAGTGCAGAAGGAGGCTATTCGGCCCATCGAGTCTTCACCAACCGTTCAAAAGAGCACCCCCACCTCAGGCCCACTCCCCGCACTATTCTTGTAACCTCACCTAAACTTTGGACACTAAGAGGCAATTTAGCATGGCCAGTCCACCTAACCTGCACATCTTTGGACTGTGGGAGGAAACCCACGTAGACATGGGGAGAAAGTGCAAACTCAACACAGACAGTCACCCAAGGCTGGAATTGAACCTGGGTCTCTGGCGCTGTGAGGCAGCTGTGCTACCATCCACCTTGTCAAGGCCGTTCAGAATCTTATATACTTCAATCAAGTCACCCTGACTTTTCAAAACTGCAGTGGAATCAAACCCAGCCTGACCAACCTATCCTCTGTAGAAATTAGGGGGAATATTCTCCGCTGGTTTGAGTCATGCCTGGCACAAAGGAAGATGGTTGTGGTTGTTGGAGGTTAACCACTCGGTCCAAGGACATCACTGCAGGAGGTCTTCAGAATGCTGTCCTAGTTATGCAGCAAGGTAGCACAAGTGGATAGCACTGTGGCTTCACAGCTCCAGGGTCCCAGGTTCGATTCCCCGCTGGGTCACTGTCTGTGTGGAGTCTGCACGTTCTCCCCGTGTCTGCGTGGGTTTCCTCCGGGTGCTCCGGTTTCCTCCCACAGTCCAAAGACGTGCAGGTTAGGTGGATTGGCCATGTTAAATTGCCCTTAGTGTCCAAAAAGGTTGGGACGGGTTATTGGGTTACGGGGATAGGGTGGAAGTGAGGGCTTCAGTAGGTCGGTGCAGACTCGATGGGCCGAAAGGCCTCCTTCTACACTGTATGTTCTATGTTCCCAATCATCTTCAGCTGCTTCATCAGTGACCTTCCCTCCACCATAAGGTCAGAGGTGGGGATGTTCACTGATGATCGCACGATGTTCAGCACCATTCGGTGATGTGTTGGGTGTTCTGGATCCGTGGAACACATACAGGCCACCCACACTTAAAATAGTGCAACACTATTTTATTAAGTTAGAAACTGTTGAACATACTTTCACTGTGGGTTAACACAAGGTTAGATTAAACTAAAGACCTATGCCTGTCCGAACCAGTCTATGCACTCAGCACATGGTGAGGATCTGTGCTGTAAGCTGTAAGCTCTGTCCTTGTAGGAGGCTGCATCCCGAATGAGCGGGAACGCTGATGCCCCCTGTCTTTATAGTGAGTGTGCTCTAACTGGTGATTGGCTGCGGTGTTGTGCGTGTTGATTGGTCTTGCTGTGTGTCCATCAGTGTGTGTGTATCTGCACCATGATATACTGGTGTGTATTATGACATTCACGACTCTTCAGATGCTGAAGCTGTCAATGTCCAAATGCAGCAACAACACTCAAGATGCTCAACACCATCCAGGACTAAGCAAACACGTTTTTCTCCCACCCCATTCATCACCTTAAACATTCACTTTCTCTGCCTCCGACACACTGCAGCAACTCATCAAAACCTGTAATCTCTCCCGCCTAGAAGGACAAGAGCCGCAGACGCATGGGAACACCACCACATGAAGGCTGTCCTCTGAGTCTCAAACCTGCTGAACTTGGAACCTGCATCACCTTCACTGTCGTTGGGTCAAAGTCCTCGAACTCAGTGCCTAACAGCACTGTGGGTGTACCTACACCACAGGGACTGCAAGGCGGCATGGCAGCACAGTGGGGGCGGCATGGCAGCACAGTGGCTAGCACAGTTGCTTTGCAGCTCCAGGTAACCAGGTTCGATTCCCGGCTGGGTCGCTGTCTGTGTGGAGACTGCACGTTCTCCCCGTGTCTGCATGGGTTTCCTCCGGGTGCTCCGGTTTCCTCCCACAGTCCAAAGATGTGCAGGTTAGGTGGATTGGCCATGCTAAATTACCCTTCGTGTACAAAATGGTTAGGTGGGGTTACGGGGATAGGGGCGCAGGTGTGGGCTTAGGTAGGGTGATCTTTCCTTGGGCCGGTGCAGACTCGATGGGCTGATGGCCTCCTTCTGTACTGTAAATTCTATGATCTATGGTTCAAGAAGACAGCTCACCAGCACCTTTTCATGGGCAATTATAGATGGGCAATAAATGTTGGCCTAGCCAGCAAAGCCCATATCTGGTGAAGGTGTAAAATGCAGAGTTAATTATCTGCTGTTGAGCCAGATTGTTGGAAATTGTTGGAAACTTGCATAAAAACTATGAACAATTGACTTGCTTACTAAAACTCTGGTGCAACATCAGGATCAATGTTGTGAAACATCTGTTTACAAGATCACTGTCTCCACACTCCCGATATTAACTAATAAAAGAATTGTCTTTTGTTCAAAGCCATGATTCACTGACTACTTGCACTGTTTAAATGGTCATTTTCTAATAATATCTTAGCAAATTGAATAATTTTATAATCAACTGAGTAACTTCAAACAAATCCTGAAGAAATAGCGTTATTTGAAAAACTATTCATAAACTGCAGATAGGAAGTGGGAAATATTATTAAAATATGAATCCATAATATTAATCCACGGTAGCACAAGTAGCTAGCACTGTGACGTCACAGCGCCAGGGTCCCAGGTTCCATTCCCCGCTGGGTCACTGTCTGTGCGGAGTCTGTACGTCCTCCCCGTGTCTGTGTGCGTTTCCTCCGGGTGCTCCGGATTCCCCCCACAGTCCAAAGATGTGCAGGTTAGGCGGACTGGCCATGCTAACTTGCCCTTAATGTCCAAAATGGTTAGGAGGGGTTATTGGGTTACGGGGATAGGGTGGAAGTGAGGGCTTAAATGGGTTGGTGCAGACTCGATGGGCCAAATGGCCTCTTTTTGCACTGTATGTTCTATGTTCTATGTAATATACCGACTCCCTCACCCAATTTAAAAAAAAATTCTCAATCTTTCTTTCAGATGGATCGGATTGGCTGTTCAAGCCCCGCGTGTTACCCCCGTGTTAAAATAATTGTGAAATAATCAAAGTTTTCATTTATTCTGTGCGTATTCAGTATTAGTCAATTAACAGCTGGAACATGGTGGAATTATGCCTCAGCATAATGTGAAACCCAATGCCAGAAGTATGATAACCCCAAACAAATGTTATACTGTAAACAATCGATAAACAGCAAACTAATCGAAAGTTGCATTAACCAAGCACAGTATGGAAGAGGAAAGTTGATTCAGTGAATATGAAGCAGGTGCACAATACAAAGTTCTCATGGTTATCTGTTACTTTTCTAATGATAACATTTACGGTCTAACATATGTTTACTGTCAAATCGGTCCTAATCACAGAATTTACAATGCAGAAGGAGGCCATTTGGCCCATCGTACCTGCACCGGCCCTTGGAAAGAGCACCCTACCTAAGCCCATACCTCCACCCTATCCCCACACCTCCACCCTATCCCTGTAACCCCACCTAACCTTTTTTGGACATTAAGGGCAATTTAGCAGAGCCAATCCACCTCGCCCTGCACATCTTCGGACTGTGGGAGGAAACCGGAGCACCCGGAGGAAGCTCACCGGACATGGGGAGAACGTGCAGACTCCCCGCAGACAGTGGCCCAAGCCAGGACTCGAACCTGGGACCCTGGCGCTGTGAAGCCATCGTGCTAACCACTGTGCCACAGTATGGCACAGAAGCGGATTTTTGTTGCTTGGACCAGGAGCCTTCTGGACAGCATTAGTTCACAGGTTTTCACGTTAGAAAACTAGCTTTAACAGGAGAACCACTTGACTGTATCCGTCCAAGTTAGACCATTGGTTGCATGCTGATTTTCGCCCTGAGCGGTCCATTCCTGATGGCATCGCAAACGTTCACACTGCATCAGCTGAGGCTGTTGAATGGATTGGCAACCTCAGCACCAAACTCTACAACTGCTTCTCCAGCCCTACGAGCATCCCATCATTTACATGATAACTTGAAACGCAAAAACCTGCTGCCTTTACAGTTTTGCGAATTATCTTTCTCTTTCCAAAATCAGACAGAACCTTTATTGAAAATATTGAGGAAACTGTGAATGGAAGAACTGCTTCCTCACGTTTTTCTTCAGTCGCGGAAAAATGACATTTGAAAAAGTTAGCTTCATTCATCACCTGATGCTCAGTTATCTAACTGTATTGATTTAATCATGGTTATCAATGCACAAGGAAAACTTTCTTTCCGTCGGACCATTCCATTTGTGTACATTTGGGCCGCTATCTACCGGCCTCGCCGCGCTCGACTCGGAAACGATGAGGTCAGTAAATTTACTGGCCTCGTCACGCCTCGCGAGATCTAGCGTGATCACATGAGACTTCGCGATCTGGATCCTGCCCACAATGAACGAGACCTAAGTTTGCATGTTCAAGTGTGCAGTCTGGCTCACTTGAATATGCTCCTGCCAGAGTTTCTCAAGGTGCGGGGTCTAACTGTGCCTCGTAGAGCCCGAGCGAGCTCCGTTTCGTACTGATCCCGATCAACGTGGATCAGGTCGAATGGCACTTGGGAGGTGTCTCCCAGGTGATCGGGCGTCCCTGGGTGGTTGGACTCTGAACTGGTGGGTACTCTGTTACACCTGATGCCACCTGGCCACTGTGACACTGCCAGCCAGTTGAGCACCCTGGCAATTCACCCAGGTGCCACCCTGGCACTTCCAGGGTGTCCAGGTGACACTGCCAACCTGGCAAGAGCACTGTCAGGGTGATAGCCTGGTATTGCCAAGGTGCCAGGGTGGCATTTTGCCCATGCTTGGGATTGGGCCCACGGTGCCCTGTCCTTATAAGGTCAGATGCGGGAGGCTTGAGGCCCCCTCATTGGTAAGTTGGTGCGTTGAGGGGTCCAGAGACCCTGGTGGGGGTTCAGAGATTGGGGTGCCATTTAAAAATGGCGCTCCGATCTCTTCCTGCACTGGCAAGCAGAGCTCATTAGTGCAGGAAATGGGACTAAATGCGACCTTGGCGGGGCGCTCCTCACCGAGGCCCAGAAATGAAGCAGAGTTCCATTTAATAGCGGGGTTGTTCTCGCTACTGCAAGCACCGGGAAACACCCGGCTAAACGCGCCCAACATGGGACTCTGTTTCATTTTCATGAAGTGGCGCCTTTGTTCTTTGATGAGACATTTACAAGGGAGAGAATAGCACAATGGAACCATGCAAGAGTTATTACATTGCAATTCACAATGAACAATTAGTATGGAGATTTTGGCTGAGATTTTGAAAGAGACCTCCACCACACATTGAGCTAAGGGCCGGGATTCGACGTTAGTCTACGGCGGAATCGGGAAACGTGATTCGGCGGAGAATCAGTTCTGACGGCAAAATCGCGGAAGCCGCCGATTTGCCGCCAAATTGCAACTTAGACAGTGGCATCAATGTGTTCCAGAACGTACGTACAGTAGACACTGTTTGCATATCATTAGTGGGCCTGACCCATTATTCCCCGGGGCCTCCGTGATTTTCTGCCTCTGATGGGCCGAGCTCCCGATGGCGCGGATCACTTGTGCTTTTAAAAATCGTGAAACCGGCGTGGCAGCTGCTGGGGAGAGGGGGCACGGAAAGTGTCCAATCTGGCCATAGTGGACGGGTACAGAACACCATTGCCGCAGCCAGCAAGGCCGCCATGCAACTCTGCACACCGCTAACAGCCCACTTTGAACTTAATGCCATGGGTCGTATAGGTGTCCCCCCCAGAACGCCCCCCCCTGGGTGCCCTCTGGCATTAGCCGGCCCATCAGCTGTATGGGTGGGCTCCAGCACAAACAGTGCCATCTTTTTGGCTGGGATCAGTGTGTGTGGGGAGTGTAATGTGTATGTGCGGCTGCAGCTTGTTAGCCTCCCGACTGTCAAACACGGACCCGGCGAAACCCGCACCATTTTTCATTGGAATCGATTGTTCCATGCGAGCCCCTTATTAGTAGCGGAATAGGTCCAGGTGTGGTGCCAGTTTTTTTGTTGTGAAAGTCCACGAATTCTGCGTTGGCGTCAACACTTAGCCTCAGGACCGGGGAGTCCTGCCCAAGGTCCATACAAAATGTGTCGGAACACCATTGTTGAAAATCTATATTTGAGACAAGGTTCAGCTTTTTGTTAAATTCATAGTTGCATAAGAAGCTATTTGGAAAACATATTTCTGCTATCTGAGTTCTGCTACATAGTCATGTGCATTAGTTGTATTGTAAATTCAGTCTGAGTATTGAAAGCTCACAAGTATCTGAAGGAGCTGTTACTCCTGTAGGTGGCAGTGCGACATGTATTTTCAATCTGAAAGCGATAGTCATTGTCAATGTTCAGGTACGCAGAGGGAGAAGTCAGAATGTCCAATTCACCAAATAATAATAATAAAAAGCACGGTTTTCGGGGCTTGTGGGAGGAATCCGGAGCAAACGGAGAAATCCCACGCAGACAAGGGGAGAACGTGCAGACTCTGCACAGATAGTGACCCAAGCCGGGAATCGAACCCTCGTCCCTGGCACTTTGAAGCAACAGTGCTAACCACTGTGCTACTATGCCGACCATTAAGGGACAATTTAGCGTGGTCAGTCCACCTATCTCGTACATCTTTGGGTTGTGGGGGTGAAACCCACGCAGACACGGGGAGAATGTGCAAATTCCACACGGACAGCGACCCGGAGCCAGAATCAAACCGGGTCTTCGTCGCCGTCAGGCAGCAGTGCTAACCACTGTGCCACCGTGCTGCACCCTTGGTCTGCTCCATGTAATATATCTGGCAGTTTCAGTAAAACGTGGGTAAGTGTGAAGTTATCCGCTTCAGACGGAGAAACAGAATGGCAGAGTATTATTCCAACAGGAATAGATTGGGAAACGTACAAAAGGGACCTGGGTGTCCTAGTACACCAGTCACTGAGAGCAAACAAGCAGGTACAGCAAGCAATTAGGGAGGCAAATGGCACGTTGGCCTTCATTGCAGAAGGACTCGAGTACAGGAGCAAGAATATCCTGCTGCAGCTGTACAGGGTATTGGTGAGACCGCACCTTAAGCACTTTCTGCAATTTTGGTCTCCTTAAGTAAGAAAGGATATACTTGCCATAGTGGGAATGAAGCAGAGGTTCACCAGACTGCTTCGAGGGACAGGAAGATTGACAGATGAGGAAAGATTGGGTAAACCCGGCCTGTATTCACTAGAATTTAGGAGAATGAGAGGGGATCGAATTGAAACATATGAAATTCAAACGGGCTGGACAGACTGGATGCAGGGATGTTGTTTCCTCTGGCTGGGGCTGTCTAGAACCAGGCGTCCCAGTGTCAGGATACAGGGTAGGCCACTTAGGACTGAGACGAGGAGAATTCCCTCACACAGTGGGTGGTGAACCTGTGGAATTCTCTACTACAACCGACTGTGGGGGCCAAATCATTGAATATTTTTTAGAAGGAAATAGATTTTTGGACTTTAAAAGGTGTCAAATGGTATGAAGAAAGTATGGTGCTGAAATAGAGGATCAGCTATAATCATGTTGAATGGCGGAGCAAGTTCAAGGGGCTGAATGTCCTCCCCCTGCTCCTATTTTCTTTGTCTGTTTGTTTCTACGATGCAGATTGAAGTGGACAATCTTTGAAAGAGAGAGGATCTGGTGGTCACAAGCCCAGCTCAGGGTTGACAGTGCCAAGTTTAATTACAAACTGTTTAAGAATGAGGCAGCGGGCGTGATATGAAAATAGAATTAGCGACAAAGGTGAGGGTGAAGCAGAAATAAAAATCCGCCAAACTTTACCGGCTTTTCCCGCCGGTGGGAACCTCTGGCGGTGGTGGATGTGAACAGTGAGAAAACCAGTTGACAACGGCAGGATTGGAAGATCCCGCTGCCGGCCAATGGTGGGCCACTTCCTCCGCCACCGCAAAACATACCATGAGGCGGGGACGGAAAATCCTGCCCCCGATCTTCAATCTTATCAATGATTAACTAGAATGATTGGAAGGTTGTTGCTCTTGCAAGTCGAGATGCACAAGCAATTGGATATCATTAGGTAGGGGAGAGACTGAGAGAAATGTGGCTGGGATGTAAAGCTCGGTGCCATCAGCTTACCTGTGAATGTTGGCTTTTGTGCAGTTGATCTCAATAAGAGCCAGTGCAGTTCGAAGCCAATAGAAACGTCAGCAGAAGGTGTTTGATGTGGAAAGTTTGAGATCAACTGTTTTGAATCTGAGTAAACGGTAAGTGTGATTGTGTTTGTAATGATAAATGATAGTCTGGTTTCGTATTGGTTTTGGACATAGGGAGAGCAACATGTCATTTGGCCCCTCAACCCAGTTCCACCATTTATTTAGACAGTTAATCTGTACTCCAACTCCATTCATCCCTTGCTTAATATCCATTGATATCTATTAAGACCCAGGAAGCTGAGAGGTAAGGTGATCATTATTATTTACGGTCACAGAAAGTCTGCGACGGTAGCAAATATATTTACAGGGTGCAGTCTCGTTGAGACAAACAACATGCCGGTCCCTGTCCAGGCCACCTTTATACAATGTTCTTATGAGCCCCAGCTGGACAGGCGTCCGCCCACTAGCGGGGAAGGTACTCATGGTATCCCCATGGGACTCATGGGGGTTATTACAATATCCTTGTCTCATCAACACCTATCAATGTAAGTCTTCAAAATTTCAGTTGACCCCGGTATCCACAGCCTTTTTTGGGAGAGAATTCCACATTTTACTACATTTTAGGCTTCAAAAGATGGCAAAAATGAGGTGAAACGTTGGAGTTATGGATCCTGGCTTGGAGAGAGGCAGGAGCATTCTGGTGGTAATTGAATTACACAACTGCCCCATTGATATAACTGTGGTTTTCTCTACTTTCAATAGATGGTACATTAGGCTGTCAGTAAATTAGGCTTCCAATTGAATAAATGCTCGAAAAAAGCCAGTTAACGAGTTTAAATGCAGAGAAATGAGCCCCTTGACCTGAAATTAGTCGAGGATTATGTCGACTCAGAACTGCGGAAAATACCAAGTGGAGAAACAATGGTGTAACAAGAGCTCTTGAGATTGCATTGTGTATGAAACAATGAGCTTTGTTGACTGAAGTCATTACAGCTTGCTGCATCACTTATCTGAATCCGAAGAAAAATTCAGTCACTTAAAGGTTTCACAAAGACATATTCTCTGGATTTTAGTAATCCTGGCAGATCCATTTTGATTATGAATCCCAAACTGCAGGTCAACCATCTCCTAGGACAGCAGGTGTTATTTATTTCACAACGTGGGTGAAAGGCCAAAACGAAGGGGTAGCTACATTTTCCAATGAGACCAAGAGAGGGAGGGAAGCGAGCGGTCAAGAGGAGTTGGGGAGTCTGCAAAGGGATATAGACAGGTTCAGTGAGTGGGAATCAATCTTTCAGTTGGAGTACAGTGTGGGAAAATGTGAACTTGCTCACTTTAGCAGGAAGAATAGGAAAACAAAGATATTATTTGAATAGAGAGAGATTGCAGAACTCTGATCTGGGTGTCCTGGTATATTAAGTTGAAGGTAGTATGCAAATACAGCAAGTGATAAGGCAAATGTAATATTGGCATTTATTGCAAGAGGAATGAAACATAAAAGTGGGGAGGTTTTACTGCGGCTGGAATACATCTGGAATACTGTGAGCAGTTCTGGTGTCCATGAGTATGATTTAGCCACAGCTTTGCTGTGAATAGCGGGAAAGGCCAAAATTGAGATCCGTGCTAGGCCCGAACCATTTTGAAATTCACCCGGCCCGCTCCTGATGGCGAATTCCAGATCTCGCCCAAAAAATGGCGAGAAGGTCAGTAAGCCTACTTTGCAATCATTTCAATCTCATTCGTGAGATTGAAGTCGAATGCAGAGGCCTCCGGTGAGTCAACCGGCTCTCCAGTGAGAAGTCAAGCGGGCGTCGTTTAGTACTCCTTTACAAAAACGGAAAGCTGGCGCAATGGCCACCGAGGGGAAGTGAGGAGGTGAGTGCCTTGCAGCTAAAGAGGCAACCGGATCTGCTGCCCCAGGGCTCAGGCGAGGGGAGCTTCAGGAGTATGGGGTTGCTCAGGGGCTGGAGGGGTCCAGGTCAAAGGTCAGGGAGGGTGACAGGCTTTGCATCTAAGGCCTTTAAGCCATCTTTAAATATTGTGGAGATCAAGAACAGGGGCAATCACAACTTCAGCCTGTCCGGCCTACCAGACTGTTCCAGGACAGATCCATGCTGCAACTTCTGTCATGAAAGTCATGGGGGATTTTGGCATTCGGGGATGGAAGACTTTTCTGATTGTCAGTCTCTCTCGATTCCTTCCAGATACAAATATGTTTGCTGGTGTAGATCCCGTGGAGGCTGCCCACGCGGGCTGATGCTGAAGACGGACGCAAAGCCGTCGCAGGCGGAGGCGGCACGACATGTGCAGGGGGCCGCTGCACACCCTGAATTCCCGGCTGCCCATCAGGCAGAGGAGGGGGCCAGCGGGGAGTTTAGCAATGTGCCAAGGTGTACAGGAGCTGTTGGTCCTTTCATGAACTGATGGACAGCATATGCTGCAGAAGACTGTGTCTCAATAGAGAGACAGTGCTGCACCTGTGCCACGTCCTTGCGCACCCATGGAAGAGGTGGACACCCTTTGCTGGTAGCCATGAAGTGGTCATTGCAGCACTAAGCCTTTATGCCACTGGGTCATTCCAGGGTGTGAGCGGGGACCTGTGTCACATATCGCAATCCTCAGCCCACAGATGCATTCGGTAGGTGACAGATGATCTGTATGCCCAGGCATCAGATTATATCACCACCATTCTGGATGCACCAGGCCCACCAAGATGCCCAAGCTGCAGGATTTGCTGCCATCACAGGGCTGTCCTATGTCCAGGGGTCATCGATGGCACACATGTTGCCCTGCGAGCATTGAGGCATCAAGGAGTGCCCTATATTAACAGGAAGGGGTTCCACTCCCTAAATGTTCGAATTGTGTGCGACCACTGCTTCAGAATCATGCATGTGTGCATACAATATCCTGGGATCGTGCATGACAGCTAAATCCTGCAGCACTCTGAGATATCCGGTGTCTTTGAGGACTACCCCAGGATTATGGGGGGACTCTTGGGAGACAAGGGATACCCACTGAGGATATGGCTGATGACAATGATGTGGAGGGCAGAGACTGAGGCAGAGACCCTCTATAATGTGGCCCATGCTGCCATCCATGTCGTCATTGAGCAGTGCATCAGACTGCTCAAAATGCAGTTCTGATGCCTGGAACGCTCTGTTTGTGCCCTGCAGTGCACCCCCAGAGAGTCTCCCACTGTGTAGTGGTCTGCTGTGCCTTCCCCAGCCTGGCACAGAAGCGGTGCGATGTTCTGGTGGAGAAGGAGGAGGCGGACCGCCTGAGGACAAGACTGACTGGGAGCCGAAGGATGGAGGCGAGATAGCGACAAGGGTCCGACATGCCAGAAGGACGAGGGAGGCCTTCGCCGCCTCCAGATTCTCCTAGGGCGGCGCTGCACCCGTCAGCTCCACACTCCACCTTCCCAATCACACCGCAACCCCCGCCAATGCCCTGTTCCTCCCTCCAAGGGTCTATGTAACATCACTCCAGGTTGATGGGCCTGTGTCGGCACTGCCAGACGGACACTGTGCACGGTAGGAGACTGCTGACCACTCACTGTAAGGAAAGGTCTGATGCTCCTCAGGATCCGATTAAGTCCGACTCCTGTCATTTTGCTATTAGCGCGATCACACGCGTTCCCATGTCACAGTCTGCATCGGGAACTTTTGATCTTAGACCACTGTGCTGGCGGGAGCTGCGGGGGGAACAGGGAACAATGGGGAAGCAAGGGGTAGGAGTGTGCGCATGCCGCTGTGAAGATTAACGTGACAGAGGCTTCACATTTATCAGGTGTCAAATGTTTTAATGGTGAACATTTTAATGTGACATATTTCTATTCCCCTAGCTATGGATAATGGCCTCACCAGTGCCCACTCAGTGCTCCTCACCCTTCGCGGTGTTCCGTGGTCCACTGCTACGTCTATGTATGTCCCCAGGATGCACATCAAAGGTAGAGGCAGACTGCTGCTTTCCATGCCTCTGTGGCCTTTGATGCCCTGGCGGTTATCCTCTGGAGTGTGTGGAGCCGGGAGCCCTGGCCGACTTACCCATGTCACCTTTGTCTCTGTTAATTCCTGTTCTGCCCGTTGCTCATGTGAACCATCAGCGTCAGGAGAGGGGGATTCAGAAGAACTGGAGACCGCCTTAGTCTCCTTGGTGGAAGGTTCGGGTTGGGCTCCAGCGCTTCGTCCTCCCTGATGGTGCCTGTAGGGCCTTGGGTGACTCCATTGGTCGGAAGAGCAGCTGGAGTGAATTCCAGAATCCTTTGAGCCACCTGGCATTGCCAGTTCTGGAGGCTCCCCATTGTCTGCACCATGGTGTTGGTGCCCTCAGTGATGGTCCTCAATGACTAGGCCATGATCTGAAGTACCTTATCAATGTCCACCTGCATCTGGGACATGTTCCTCATCGACTGGGACATGATGTCAAGGCCCTCATCCACGGTCGTCACAGATTAAGCCATGCTCTAGGCGCGGACGTCGTGCCCAGGTTTTCTGCTGTGGTGGCCACCCCAGCAGTGTTGGCCTGGGTGCCACGCATTACTGGCACTATCTCCAGCACCTGAAGGCTTTGTGACTCCTACAATTGGCCTTGCAGTAACTGGAATGTTGCTGAAACCCCCTTTTGAATCTCACGGTTCTGGCATACTATCTGCATCAGCACTGGGAGAACCTTGCCCAGAGACTCAACGTTGTCTCGGACTCAGCCGAGTCCTGGGGTCCAGCAGACCTCCGATCGCTGTCTTTTTCGGATGTTCCAGCCTCCACCTGATGTGCATCAATAACCATGTGGTGCTCACCAAATAGTCTCCCCGAAACCTGTCCACTAGGTATTAAAGTTCTCGGGGCCCCTGAGAGAAGAAATTCCAAAGACCCTTCGAGAAATGGGAGCCCCCTTATTTTTAAACTGTGCCCTCTGGTTCTAGATTTGTCCATGAGGGAAACACCCTCTCAGCATCTTCCCTGTCAAGACTCGCAGAATCTCACCTGGTTCAAGGAATTTTCTGCATTAAGGAGTGTCTTGAAGAAGAAGAGAGAGGCCGAGTGAGGGACCTCCAGACTTTGAGCACTGAAGATAGGGACATCAATGTGTTGTTATGTTACTTTGTGTAACATATGCCGCTACTTGGTGTAGGCGTTGCTGAAGGATACTCCAGACCTTGAGGTAAGTTGAACGTATTTATTGAGCGATTAACAAAGCTCCTAAATAAGTTCTACACTACTAATCTGACTCTAGTAACACAGTATACTGTACGAACTATATGAGCTTGCTCTAGACTACGTGCTATGGTGTGACGGTGCTGTTAACCACACACGTCTTGCTCTCTAGGTTTCTGCCGGTGGAAGGGGATGGGCCTGTGTGCCTTGTCCTTTTTATACTGGTCGTGTGGTGCCCTCTTGTGGTGATGCCACCGGTGGGTGCCTTGATTACCCATTGGTTGTGTCCTGCTCTGATGACCCATTGGTTACATGTCTGCATATCATTACATATCCCCCCCTTTTTTTTATATGCCTGTCTAATGTGGTAATGGTAGCTATGGTTGACAGTTTTAAAGAAAACCAGCTGATATGCCTGACTTGTACATACAGTGGACATAAGAAGGCAAATGTTCATAAGTCCAGTCTCTGGGGTTTCCGTCTTATCCTTGATGACCTCTGGAGAGGTGGCGGAGGGGATGCCGGTGTCTTGATAGGTGTGTGGGAGTCACGACTGGTGGAATTGTGGTTTGTGGTGTCTTGAGGTGGCACTTCAACAGACGGAAGTGGAGGGGGAATTGGTTGTGGGCGTATGATTTTCCGAAGTGCCTTCGATTTCGTCGAATGATGGTGCCATCAGCCGTTTTTATCACATAGGATCTGGGCTTGGCCTGCTGAATGATGACAGCTGGGGCAGACCACCCACCATCAGGTGTTTTGATCCTGACAGTGTCTGCTGGGGAGAGCGTGTCCAGATCGGTGGCATGTGCGTCATAGTTCTGTTTCTGACTGCCACAAAGCTGTTGCATCTTTTGTAGTACCGGTAGGTGATCTGGGTTGGGCAGGTGTAGGGCTGGAAGTATTGTTCTCAGGTCCCTGTTCATCAGCAGTTGAGCTGGTGACATGCCAGTTGATAAGGGAGTCACCCGGTACGCTAGTAATGCAAGGTGTATGTCGGAGGCGGAGTCCGAGGCTTTGTGGATAAGTTGCTTGATGATGTGCACCCCCTTTTCGACTTTGCCGTTGGACTGCGGGTTGTGCGGACTGGAGGTAATGTGCTTGAAGTTGTAGCCTTTAGCAAACGTGGTCCATTCTCGACTGTGGAAACACGGTCCATTGTCGCTCATGACAGTATTCGGGATGCCATGCCGTGAGAACGTCTCTTTGCATGCTTTGATGACGGTCTTTGAGGTGAGGTCAGACAGCTTCAGCACCTCAGGATAGTTTGAGAAGGAATCAATGGGTAGGATGTAGTCGCAACCATTCGCATGGAATAGGTCAATGCCGAAAGGTTTCCAGGTCGTGTTGTTGTAGCGTCCCCTTGCCCTGTGCTGGATGGAAATTCTGACAGGTTTCGAAGTCCAGGACCATGTCTGTGATGTCCTGGTTGATGCCGGGCCAGTAGACGGCATGTCGGGCCCTGCGTCTACGTTTTTCTATGCCCAGGTATCCCTCGTGAATTTGTCGCAATACCATGTGTTGGAGATGCAGCGGGATCACTATTCTGTCCATCTTTAGCAGGATTCCATTGATCAGCATTAGGTCGTCTTTGATGTTGTAGAATTGAGGGCATTGCCCTTTCGGCCACCAATTGTTGAGGTTGTGGATGACTCGCTGCAGCAGGGGGTCTTTGGCCATCTCTTCTCTGATGAGAACGAGTTTAACTTAACAAGGGCATTTAAAAGTTTATTGGATAAACATATGGATGATAATGGCATAGTGTAGGTTAGATGGCTTTTGTTTCGGTGCAACATCGTGGGCCGAAGGGCCTGTACTGCGCTGTATTGTTCTATGTTCTATGTTCTAACACATGGTACAGGAGTGGCTACACAATCTACCTAGTTCAACTCAGTGAGGTCAGAGACAAACTCAGACAGCTCTTTGGCAACAGAGCCAACACAAACAGCTACCGAATCCAGGCACAATGGACAAGATACAGGCTCCTCATCAGCTCAGGACCATCGGTAATCTTAGTGCTAACTGGCATTCATTTAAACAAAAATTCCAACTATATGTCGAAGCATCCGACTTGAACGGCGCGACCGATGCTCGGAAGGTAGCTCTCCTACTGACCACTGCGGGTGACCACGCGATAGAGACCTTCAATTCGTTTCAATTCACAGAAGGGCAGGACAAAACGAAATACCAAACTATCCTGGAAAAATTCAACAGCCACTGCGAGATTGACACGAATGAAATATTTGAGCGCTACATCTATAAACAAAGGACGCAAGGTAAAGATGAATCCTTCAATAGTTATCTCACTAACCTTAGACTGCTAGCGCAATCCTGCAACTTTGGTGATATAACTGACTCCATGATCAGAAACCAAATCATTTTTGGAATCCACTCTGATCGTCTGCGAGAGCAATTGCGAAAAATCAAACACATGACCTTAAAGATGGCTTTTGAAGCGTGCGCCGTAAATGAACATTCAAAAAATCGCTACTCACAATACAAAAACACTGAGAATGAAAAACAAACCTCCCACGAGGTGGAGAGTGTTCAGGCCACCTCCCGGATGCAGCGCCTCCACATCTCCGACGGCAGCCATTTTGCACGCTCATCCCGGGGCCCGGCGCATGCGCAGTACGACTGGGAATACAAATCGATCGAGAACGCCACTGCGCATGTGCAAATGGCCGAGAACCGTACTGCGCATGCGAGACGATGCACGGAACGTCATGACGCCGAATGTGTGCAAACTGTGGAACCACCCACTTTCGAAAAAAATGCCCTGCAAAAGACAAACAATGTCTCCAATGTGGGAAACTCAACCACTATGCAGCCCAGTGCAGACCTGCACCACAATTCAGGAGTCAGCGACCACAGTTCAAACAGAACCGCATCAGAAGTGTGCAACACCAAATGCATGACTCTGATCAAGGTAGTGCAACAGATCCAGACAATGACTACCTGGGTGAAACATACCGAGTAGGCATCATCACGAAGTGCGAAGACGCCACACCGGACACCTCGCAAGTCCAATCAATCCTTGCCGTTGATTCCGAGGATGAATGGAATGCAGTGATGGGTGTCAACCGATGCCCCATCCAGTTCAAACTGGACACAGGTGCCTCCGCCAACCTGATCTCGCAGTTGGACTTCACGAAAATCAAGAAGGCTCCCAAAATCCTTCCAGCTGCTTGCCAACTCCAGGACTACAATGGCAACGCAATCAGGGCACTGGGGTCATGCCATCTGATAGTGTCCAGCCGACACATAGAGAAAAGCCTGAGATTCGAGATTGTCCAACCAGACAGAGCATCCCTGCTAGGTGCGCAAGCCTGCAAGCAACTGAACCTCATCCAAAGGGGCTACACCATGACGCCGTCTCATCAGGATCGTCCGGCCAGCATCGACGACATACTGACCCAATCCCCAGATGTCTTCAGCGGAATGGGCACACTTCCATACGAGTACAAGATTCTACTGCGGCCTGACGCAAAACCGGTGGTCCACCCACCAAGGAGAGTTCCTGCTCCACTGAGGGATCGACTGAAAGCAGAACTCACAAGCCTACGAAAGAAAGGCATCATCTCCAAGGTCACTGAACCAACCGACTGGGTCAGCTCGATGGTGTGTGTCAAGAAGCCTTCGGGGGACCTACGAACCTTCATCGACCCCAAGGATCTAAACAAAAACGTTATGCGGGAACATTACCCAATCCCAAAAAGGGAAGAAATCACGAGTGAAATGGCACATGCATGCTTCTTCACAAAACTGGATGCATCCCAAGGATTCTGGCAGATTCAACTCAAAGAATCCAGCAGAAACCTTCAACACGCCTTTTGGCAGATTCTGCTACAATGAAATGCCATTTGGCATCATCTGGGTATCAGAAATATTCCACCGCATCATGGAACAGATGATGGAGGGAATAGACGGGGTTCGTGTCTACGTTGACAATGTCATAATCTGGTCTTCAACTCCGGAGGAACATGTGTCGCGACTGAAGAGAGTATTCCGACGCATACATGAGCATGGCCTCAAGCTAAACAAATCCAAGTGCTGCTTTGGGACGTCCACCCTGAAATGCCTGGGTGATCAGATATCGAAACACGGTGTACGCCTGGACATGGACAAAATAAAAGCCATTGAGGCAATGAAAGTCCCCGAGGACAAGAAAGCAGTGCTACTCTTCCTTGGAGTGGTAAACTTCCGAGGCAAATTCATCCCCAATTTGGCCACACACACACAACGTCCCGAAGAAAACTGATCAAGAAATCAACCGCCTTCGAGTGGAAGACGGAACACCAGACAGAGTGGTTGGAGCTGAATGCCAAACTCACCACTGCACCCGTCCTTGCATTCTTTGACCCAGATCGAGAAACTAAGATCTCGACCGATGCAAGTCAGGATGGCATTGGAGCGGTATTGCTACAGAAAAACGATACATCATCATGGGTCCCAGTAGCATGCGCGTCACGGGCAATGACACCGATGGAGACCAGGTACGCGCAGATTGAAAAGGAGTGTTTAGGTCTTCTCACCGGCATCCTCAAATTCCATGACTATGTCTACGGCCTGCCAACATTTACCGTTGAAACAGATCACAGACCTCGGGTCCACATCATCCAAATGAACCTGAACAACAACACGCCCCGTTTGCAGAGAATTCTGCTCAAACTCCGGAGGTACGATTTCAATCTGGTGTATACGCCTGGCAAAGAGCTCATCATTGCAGATGCATCACCCCACACCTGATACCATGTGTTGTATAAGCCGCTACTTGGTGTAGGCGTTGCTGAAGGATACGCCAGACCTTGAGGTAAGTTGAACGTATTTATTGAGTGATTAACAAAGCTCCTGAATGAGTTCTACACTCTACTAATCTGACTCTAGTAACACAGTATACTATACTAACTATATGAGCTTGCTCTAGACCACGGGCTATGGTGTGGCGCTGTTGTTAACCACACATATCTTGCTCTCTAGGTTTCTGCCGGTGGAAGGGGATGGACCTGTGTGCCTTGTCCTTTTTATAGTGGTAATTGTGGTGATGCCACCGCTGGGTGTCCTGATTACCCATTGATTGTGTCCTGTTCTGATGACCCATTGGTTACGTGTCTGCGTATCATTACAATCAATGGTGGAATAACTAAAATTAAGTATGCACAAGAAGCCAGAATTGGACGAGATATCTTGGAGGGTGGTGGGCCTGGAGAAGATTGCAGATACAGGGAAGGATAAGGCCATGGAGGGATCTGAAATAAAGGTGAGCATTTTAAAATGGAGGTGTTGCTGGGTCAGGAGCCATTGTCGATTAACAAGCACAGGGGTGATGGCTAAATGAGGCTTGGAATGAGTTTGGATCTGGGCAATAGATTTTAAGCTGTTTATAAGTGAATGGAGGGTGGAAGGCGACAGATGTTTTAGGGAAGCATTGGAATAGTCATGTCCAATGGGAATGAAGGCAACAATGAAGGCTACCACAATTTTACACACACAAATTGACATTCAGCATTCCTGCCTACTCTGATTCTGCTCGGCTACACATCTATGAGGGTTATGAAGCTGGTTAAACAGCCCTCTAATTTCTCCCCAAAACCTCTACACGGATTATGGTAACCAATGCCATTTTAAAGAACCTTCTCCTCACCTCAGTCCTAAACGGCCTGCCACAAATCCTGAGACTGTGACCACTTGTTCTAGACCCTCCCATAGAGGAAACCACATTCCTGCATCCAGTGTGTCCAGCCCTGTCAGAATTTTATATGTTTCAATGGGATCCTAGTTCAGGATTCTCTTTAGGTTAACGTGCAGGCCTTATTCTGCTGCTACGTCTTATGGTCTTCTAAATTTCAGTGAATGTGGGCTCAGTCGACCCAATCTCTCCTCATACAACAATCCTGTCATTCCCAGCAGTCAATCTGGGCAACCTTCACAGCTCTTCCTCTATGACAAGTATATCAACCGGTGGTTGCCAATTATTGCATTTGCCACAACTTCCTGACTGCTTGTTGTACCTGCATGCTTACTTTCAGTGAGTGGTGTACTCAGGCGCACAATTCCCTTTGTATGTCAACATTTCCCAATATTGCACTGTAATAATCTCACTGTCATAACCAGGACGGAACTTACGGGGCAGCAACAATGAGACTCCCCATCAACCTCATAGGATATGAGCTCCTCCATCAAAGGGGCGGGGAACTCTAATTGCAGAACAATCATCTGTGATACAAAGTTGGCGATTTTGGCACCGACAGTGACCCGGCAGATAGCTGCCGTGTGGGGTACATAAGAGATCTTCGAAATAAAACTTTATTTCTTTTTGATCCACTTGGTGTGGACTCTTTTGTGGCCTACAAAACCCGTCACGGTCAGTCATCCGACACCATAGCTCTTTATTTACATAACAGAAAAGGCCGCAGCCATGGTTCACAGTGCACAAGTCCAAGCTTGGGGGTCTACAGACTATCAGCCCAGGTTGAAATAGCTGGTTTTAAAACCCCGCTGCTCGTTTTCCATTGGGCGAACTCCCACCTGCTCAATGGGGATGTTGGTATTCCACGAAGCCCATAGGAGATCTATCGATGATCCCTGTGTCCCTCGTGGCCACCATAACAATCAGCATTCAAATAATACTCTGCCATTTTGTTTCTCTGTGTAAAGTGGAAAACTTCACATTTATCCAGGTTATACTACATCTGCCATGTTTTTGCCCACTCACTCAACTTCATCTTGAAGCCTCTGAACATCTTCTTCACCACTCACATTCCCACCAAGTTTCATGTGATCAGAAAACTTGGAAGTATTACTTTTTGGATCCCTCGCCCATCACATTTCCCAACTCCTCACTGACTCTAACCAATCAGCCACCAAGAACCCTTACCCATGCTTTTATCAGCTCCAGCCTTGATTGCTCAAATGTTCTGCTGGTCACCCATCCTTCAATGCGTCTGGACTTCCACTCAGCCTAAGCACTACCGCGTATATCTTACAGAACACCAGTCCCACTCTGAGATGATATGCATAAGCAGTCATGTATATAGTGATCGAGAAGACCTCCACCCAGCAGGTGTCAGTAGAGAACAACCACGTGACACTGTTACCTCAGGGAGTTTGGGGATAGTCTTCATAGTGGATAGTCATAATTTGTAGTAGCTCTTAGTTAATTTATAATAGTTAGTAGTTTTTGATAATTTCTTATGGTTATCTAACCCACGCTATTGGTGAAGAATAAAACTTTAACCAGTCTAGAACCAGACGTTCTTTTGTGCATTCATTCCAACCGGCCAAGCACCAGAATGTAACGCACTCAACCAGAAATATTGTCTTCACTGGACTAAACATACTGTCTACAAGGCCTACAATATATGTTAACCTGGTATTTAAACTCGTACTCAGCCTAACGTTGAACAAATTCTGAAACATTCTCCAGCTGTGTAAACTCCCTCCAAACTTCCTATTCCTCCAACTCTGACCTCATGTGCATCTTTTTCACTTTGTCCCTCCATTAACTTCCGTCCCTTAAGTCACCGAGGAATTCTCTCTGGAATTCCCTCTATAAACCCCTCTGCCTTTCCAACCCCACCTCCTACTTAAAATCTACTTCTTTGTTGAAGATTCTAGTCAACACTGGACATTCCTCCTTCTGTGGCTCAATATTTATTTCCCCCTCATGTCCATGTTAAGCACCTTGACGCATTTTTTCCACACTAAAACAATTGATGAAAGCAAGTTTCTGTTGCCGTTCTTGAAAAATAAACAAGGATAGCTTTCAGCTCAACTTTGATGCAGCCATCATTCACTTTTTCTATTCATTCATCGAACATGTATGTCACTGGCTAGGCAAGTATTTATTTCCCATACTTAATTGTCCTTGAGAAGGTGGTGGTGAACTGCCTTCTTGAACTGTTGCCATCACACCACACAAACGCTAGACAACGGCTCCCTCCAAAAAGAAAGAATTTAACCATCTCCCCTCACAGTCATTGGCATTACCATTGCTAAATCTCTGGCTATAAACATCCTGGGGGTTACCATTGACTGGTCCAGTCACATAGATACTGCACTGTAACTACAAAGGCAAATTTGTCTTCACTCCAATTAGCACTTGCATGGGCAGGTACATCTGAGACAGGTAGATAGGTAAGGGAAAGTTCAAGTAGGTTTTACCTCTTGTCGATTCTCTCACTATTTGTATAATGGTGAACATATGACGGTTAGCTATGTGAATTAAGTGAAGCGTTGGTGGACGCCAGTTCTTGCAGAACCTTGCCCAGCACAAAACTTTAATCTTGGATGGAAGAAAGGCAAAAGGAAATTTTAAAAATGAGTGCAGAGAGCAATTTTGTTTCTGTACCAATGTAATACATTAATTAATTTGTCGAAGTGTGGTGACTTGGTGGGTAACTAAACATAAAGTGTAAGCATGAATGAAATGAAAAGTTATTTAATATTAGGTCCTGAAGGATAGGAAACATTTCTGAGCCTGTGTTGGCATTCAGAATGGGAAATGCACAAGCAATTGAAACTGGCTCACAAATAGACTTTAAAGCCAGAATTTTACATGAGCCAGGCAGGCTCATTCCCAACACAGAGGCGTGTGAAATCGCGGGAGACGATGTCAGGGATACGTCCTGATGTCATTGTGCAATACCACGATATTTTAGACGGCAGACATGCAAGAGTCAGAAACGCGCCCACAGGCAATTTAGTTCATTTAGAGGCCAATCAAATTCAATTTTACGTGGCCTGTCTACTTTTCGGGTTGGCATGCAAGCTGATTGGCCAGGTGGCCTTTACGTTTTAGCTTCAACCTTGATTCAGCGCGGGATGAAAAGTCAGGGCTAACATAAAATTCACAAATGTGTCTGAGGTCTGTGTTTCATTATGTTGCCCAGAGACTAGTGGCATAGTTTTAACATCAATATTTATTTTTCATGGGTCAGCAGCTCTTTGAGACAGCGATGCAGTGACTGACCGCTTAAGGGAGCACATTAGAAATGCTGGCCCACATCGTCCCTTTCCAGGGTGCCCTCCCTTTTCCCGCTCTCCCTGACAGTGCTCAGCCTTTCACAGAGCACGTTTCATGCTGGGTGGATATCAATTGGCCAGCCAATGTGAAATTGTGCTCCGGCTCCTGGAACGCATTTAACGTCCGCTTCTGGGCCGGCGGACCGTGTGGGCCCAACAGGCTAATATTCAGGACATGTCAGTAATTTGGACAAGCTACTGACATGTCATTCCTTCACAAACAGTTGCAAACATGAATATCTGGTCACCATTGGCTGCCATCATTTGCAGCAGTTACAGAGTCAAATGTGGGCAGGGCAAGCACTCTCAATTCTATTGGCTTTACAGCAATAATTATTGTTAATTTTATTGTAAAATATTTACCTTTTATTGGGAGCCCTGAGACTGATGAAGAATGCTTTGTGAATCTGTCTGGATCACTTGTAAAGCCATCTTTTCCAATATAGCAGATCCAAAATGTACGGATGAAGCACAGCAAAATTGTATTTATTTTCTTCAGTTTACCACACTGTAGCGCACAAAGACTCCGTGAGACGAATAGAGTGAAGTCGATGAGGCTTTATTAAGCGTGTCTGTTCCCCCGCAGCTCGATAGTAGACTGGCCTGCGGGGGAGGACTCCGGCTTCTTATACTCCACCTTCAGGGCGGAGCTAGAGGTCAACGGCCAACCAGGACCCGGGATCTGTCAGCCAATGACATTAGGGATTCCAGTCCCACATGACCCCTAATACATAGATTATCATAGATTATCATAGAATTTACAGTGCAGAAGGAGGCCATTCGGCCCATCGAGTCTGCACCGGCTCTTGGAAAGAGCACCCTACCCAAGGTCAACACCTCCACCCTATCACCATAACCCAGTAACCCCACCCAACACTAAGGGCAATTTTGGACTCTAAGGGTAATTTAGCATGGCCAATCCACCTAACCTGCACATCTTTGGACTGTGGGGGGAAACCGGAGCACCCGGAGGAAACCCACGCACACACGGGGAGGATGTGCAGACTCCACACAGACAGTGACCCAAGCCGGTTTCGAACCTGGGACCCTGGAGCTGTGAAGCAATTGTGCTATCCACAAGGCTAACGTACTACCACATTCACCCCTTGTCAAAAATGAACCCGGCGGGGTGATGCTTTGCATGGTGGTAAGGGTTTACAGGGCTGGTCCTGGGAGGAAAAACATTCATATGGCAATACAGTATGTGCAATTTTGTCCTGTTTCAACTATTTACAGAAGGTATCGGGAGAAAAAGCAAAATGTTCTTGTGAAAAGTCCATATATTGATTTAGATCGACGCCACGAGTCGGTCGGGTGGTCTGGTCGTCCGTGCCGATCGCCTCGGCCCCGGTGGTGGTGGTGGTGCTTGTTCCGGTGTTGTTGTCTCCGGGAGCCTTACATTTCAGCTTGGGCTTTATTCTTGGTCGGGCCTGAGGGGAGGGGAACCGATCCTCCTGGGAAGGGGGCGGTCGCGGGGTGCGGCGGTGGCAGGAAGGGGGGGGGTTGGGTGAATGGTGTCGGGGGGGTGTGTGTGTTGCCGGCGGGAGCCAGATCCCGCAGGGAGACTGTGTCCTGTCGGCCGTCGGGGTACTCCACGTAAGCGTACTGCGGGTTCGCGTGGAGGAGGTGAACCCTTTCGACCAACGGGTCCGCCTTGTGTGCCCGCACATGCTTTCGGAGCAAGATGGGTCCTGGGGCCGCCAGCCAGGTCGGCAGCGACGTTCCAGAGGAGGACTTCCTAGGGAAGACAAGGAGACGCTCATGAGGCGTTTGATTAGTGCTCATACACAATAGCGACCGGATGGAGTGGAGAGCGTCCGGGAGGACCTCCTGCCACCGTGAAACTGGGAGGTCCCTGGACCGTAGGGCCAGTAGGACGGTCTTCCAGACCGTGCCGTTCTCCCTCTCTACTTGCCCGTTTCCCCGGGGGTTGTAGCTGGTCATCCTGCTTGAGGCTATGCCCTTGCTGAGCAGGAACTGGCGCAGCTCGTCACTCATTAAAGAGGACCCCCTGTCGCTGTGGACGTATGCGGGGCAACCGAACAGTGTGAAGATGGTGTTCAGGGCTTTAATGACTGTGGCCGCGGTCATGTCAGAGCAGGGGATGGCGAATGGGAAGCGGGAGTACTCGTCCACCACATTAAGGAAGTATGTGTTGCGGTCGGTGGAGGGGAGGGGCCCTTTGAAATCCAGACTAAGGCATTCAAAGGGGCGGGAAGCCTTAATCAAGTGAGCACCATCCGGCCTGAAAAATTGCGGTCTGCATTCTGCGCAGATGTGGCAGTCCCTTGTGACTGTACGGACCTCCTCTAAAGAGTATGGGAGGTTGCGGGACTTGATAAAGTGGAAAAACCGAGTGAGCCCCGGGTGGCAGAGGTCCTCGTGGAGGGTTTGGAGGCGGTTAATTTGTGCGTTGGCACATGTGCCGCGGGATAGGGCATCGGACGGCTCGTTCAGCTTTCCGGGACGATACAAGATCTCGTAGTTGAAGGTGGAGAGCTCGATCCTCCACCTTAAGATCTTGTCGTTTTTGATTTTGCCCCGCAGTGCATTATCGAACATGAAGGCTACCGACCGTTGGTCGGTGAGGAGAGTGAATCTCCTGCCGGCCAGGTAATGCCTCCAATGTCGCACAGCTTCCACTATGGCTTGGGCTTCCTTTTCCACTGAGGAGGGGCGGATTTCTGAAGCGTGGAGGGTTCGGGAGAAAAAGGCCACGGGTCTGCCCGCTTGGTTAAGGGTGGCCGCTAGAGCTACGTCGGAGGGGTCGCTCTCGACCTGGAAGGGGAGGGACTCGTCGATGGCGCGCATCGTGGCCTTTGCGATATCCGCTTTGATGCGGCTGAAGGCCTGGCAAGCCTCTGTCGACAGAGGGAAGGTCGTGGTCTGTATTAGGGGGCGGGCCTTGTCTGCGTACTGGGGGACCCACTGGGCGTAGTATGAAAAAAACCCCAGGCAGCGTTTCAGGGCTTTTGAGCAGTGCGGGAGGGGAAATTCCATGAGGGCGCGCATACGTTCGGGGTCGGGGCCTATTATCCCATTGCGCACTACGTAGCCCAGGATGGCTAGCCGGTTGGTGCTAAAAACGCACTTGTCCTCGTTGTACGTGAGGTTCAAGGCTTTGGCGGTCTGGAGGAATTTTTGGAGGTTGGCGTCGTGGTCCTGCTGGTCGTGGCCGCAGATGGTTACATTGTCGAGATACGGGAACGTGGCCCGCAACCCATGTTGATCAACCATTCGGTCCATCTCCCGTTGGAAGACCGAGACCCCGTTTGTGACGCCAAATGGGACCCTTAGGAAATGGTATAATCGCCCGTCTGCCTCGAAGGCTGTGTACTTGCGGTCACTTAGGCGGATGGGGAGCTGATGGTCGGCGGACTTGAGGTCCAAGGTGGAGAAGACTTTATATTGGGCAATCCGATTGACCATGTCGGATATGCGGGGGAGAGGGTACGCGTCTAGTTGTGTGTACCTGTTGATGGTCTGGGTATAGTCTATGACCATCCTTTGTTTCTCCCCTGTCTTCACTACTACCACCTGTGCTCTCCAGGGACTATTGCTGGCCTGGATTATGCCTTCCTTTAGTAGCCGCTGGACTTCAGACCGAATGAAGGTCCGGTCCTGGGCGCTGTACCGTCTGCTCCTAGTGGCGACGGGTTTGCAATCCGGGGTGAGGTTCGCAAACAAGGACGGGGGTTGCACCTTGAGGGTTGCGAGGCCGCAGATAGTGAGTGGGGGTATTGGGCCGCCAAATTTGAAAGTAAGGCTCTGTAGATTGCACTGGAAATCTAATCCCAGTAATGTGGGGGCGCAGAGTTGGGGAAGGACGTGTAGTTTGTAGTTTTTGAACTCCCTCCCCTGCACCGTTAGGGTAACTATGCAGAAACCTTTGATCTGTACGGAGTGGGATCCTGCAGCTAGGCAAATCTTTTGTGCGCTGGGATAGGTGATCAAGGAACAGCGTCTTACCGTGTCAGGGTGGATAAAGCTCTCCGTGCTCCCGGAGTCGACTAGGCATGGTGTCTCGTGCCCGTTTATTAGCACCGTTGTCGTCGTCGTCTGGAGTGTCCGTGGCCGAGCTTGATCGAGCGTTATTGAAGCGAGACGTGGTTGTAGTAGTGGAGCGTCTTCCTCGAACCCCGTGAAGCCGTCGACACTGGGGTCCGTTGTTGCCGTCCAAGATGGCGCGGGGATGAACAAAATGGCTGCCCCCATACATCGCACATGGCTGGGGGGTCACAAGATGGCGGCGGGATGGACAAAATGGCCACCCCCATGCGTCGTACAGGTCTGGGGTGGTCCAAGATGGCGGCGCCCTTCCTCCCCTCGTGGTGGCCGGGACCCAAAATGGTGGCGTCTGCGGGTCGCACATGGGGCGCTGGGGGGGTTGGGAAGCGTTAGGACCGCGCGGGGCTCCCTCATCTCTGGGGACAGCGGTGGACGGGACCCAAATTGGTAGCGGCGGCGTGTCATACGTGGGGCGCGGTGGGGGGGGGTGGTTGGGGAGCGTAAGCGGCGTGCAGGGCTCCCTGTTCTCCCGGGACCGCGGTGGTCGGGACAAAGAGTGGCTGCGCCTGCGGGTCGTACATGGGGCGCTGGGGGGGTTGAGGAGCGTAAGCGGCGTGCAGGGCTCCCTGTTCTCCTGGGACAGCGGCGACCTCGCGGGACCGGCACACAACCGCGAAATGGCCCTTTTTCCCGCAGCTCTTGCAGATTGCTGCGCGGGCCGGGCAGCACTGCCGGTGGTGTTTCACCTGGCCGCAGAAATAGCAGCGGGCGCCCCCGGTGCGACTTGGCGTTTAGACCGCGCAAGCCTGTGGGGTGTCTGGGGGGGGGGGGTGGGTTTGTCGCGACGGGTACGTACGGAGCCCAATGCCGCGCGGTCGGGGCCGTAGGCGCGGGTATTACGCGCGGCCACGTCTAGTGAGGCTGCTAGGGCCCGTGCCTCTGAGAGTCCTAGCGACTCTTTTTCTAGAAGTCTTTGGCGGATTTGGGAGGAGTTCATACCTGCCACAAAAGCATCGCGCATTAACATGTCCGTGTGTTCATTTGCGTTCACCGAAGGGCAGCTGCAGGCTCGTCCCAAAATCAGCAGCGCGGCGTAGAATTCGTCAATCGATTCTCCGGGACTTTGCTGTCTCGTCGCGAGCTGGTAGCGAGCGTAGATTTGGTTAACTGGGCGGACATAGAGACTTTTCAGTGCTGCGAACGCCGTCTGGAAATCCTCCGCGTCTTCGATGAGGGAGAAAATCTCCGTGCTTCACCTCGAGTGCAGGACCTGTAGTTTTTGGTCTTCTGTGACCCGGCCGGTGGCTGTTCTGAGGTAGGCCTCGAAACAAGTCTGCCAGTGCTTGAAGGCTGCTGCCGCCTTCACTGCGTGGGGGCTGATCCTCAGGCATTCCGGGATGATCCTGAGCTCCATAGTCCTTTTAGGCACGCTTAATAAATTGTAGCGCACAAAGACTCCGTGAGACGAATAGAGTGAAGTCGATGAGGCTTTATTAAGCGTGTCTGTTCCCCCGCAGCTCGATAGTAGACTGGCCTGCGGGGGAGGACTCCGGCTTCTTATACTCCGCCTTCAGGGCGGAGCTAGAGGTCAACAGCCAACCAGGACCCGGGATCTGTCAGCCAATGACATTAGGGCTTCCAGTCCCACATGACCCCTAATACATACTACCACACACACATAATAACAACAAGGACCAATTTCTGCCCTCAAGAAATTAAATTGTCAAATTTATCACAACGTCCTGATATAAAACCCATCAGATTTTATTTATATTAATGGAAATCAATCATTAGACAAGAGGTATTGAAATTAGAATACCATTTACATACATGTGACCATCTAATAATTTCGAAACCGCACATTAGAGAATATTATGTGTTGCAGGTGGAAACCTGACGGTGACAATTTTTAACTTTGCCGATTCGGAAGTAACCTAGCAGAGCTGATTGCCTCCTCACCATCGAGCCTGTCCAATTGTCAACCTGGGACAGTGGTTAGCACTGTTGCCTCACCGCACCAGGGACCCGGGTTCGATTCCGACCTTGGGTGACAGTATGTGTAGAGATTCCCATTCTTCCTGAGTCTGCGTGGGTTTTCTCCGGGTGCTCCAGTTTCCTCCCACAGTCCAAAGATGTGCAGGTTAGGTGGATTGGCCATGCTAAATTGCCCCTTAGTGTCCAAAGGTGAGGTGGGGTTATGGCGATAGCATGGGCAATTGGGCCTAGGTAGGGTGCTCTTTCGGAGGGTTGGGTGCAGACTCAATGGACTCCTTCTGCACTGTTCTCAGTTTTGAAGTTTAGGCTAGTTCTGGCATGAGGAAGCAGTTCTGGACAAGAAGTGACAGTTTTGAACTAGCAGTTTTTGAACAATAAACCACTAATCACAATGAGGGGGGCTCTCATAGAGACTTATAAAATGCGAACAAGACTAGATAGGGTGGATGCAGGGAGGATGTTCCTGATGGTGGGTGTGTCCAGAACCAGGGGTCACAGTGTGAGAATTCGGGGTAGACCATTTCGGAAGAGATGAGGAGATATTTCTTCCCCCAACGAGTGGTGAGCCTGTGGAATTCATTACCACAGGAAGTAGTTGAGGTTAAGACATTGAATACATTCACGAGGCGGCCAGATCTGGCACTTGAGGTGAATGGAATCAAGGGTTATGGGGAGAAAGCAGGATTAGGCTATTGAGCTGGATGGTTAGCCATGATCATGACGAATGGCGGAACAGGCTCGAAGAGTCAAATGGCCTCCTCCTATCGTCCATGTTTCTGTGTTTCAATATACATACTTGATATATTCTATGTGACAGGAGAGTCAGTATTGTGCCATTTGGAAATAAATGAGCCGATGAAGAGGTTCTGGCAATTGCATTTACCGAAGGCAAATTGTGGAAGGAAAACTTGTAATGATGTGTGCAGTTATCTAGTCTAAGTAAGTCCAATGTTTCATGCTAAAAGGCCAGCTATAGGTGAGTGGATAGGAGACGTTAATCCTTAGTTTTCATTAGAAGATCTGCAAGACCTTGATGAACCGGTGAATTCCATTAAAAGTTCCTGGTAAATGACACTTTCACAGAAGCAAGCGTACGATTAGATTGACACACAGCACCGGCAGAGCTAATTTGTGAAATTACATTCGACTAAGCAGGCTGGTTGAAAGGCATGGAGAGCTCATCCTTAATTGATCTGAATTCAAGAGGGTTCTCATTGATGTCTTGCAACAAGTGAGTAGAATTCAGTCATTCTTTTTCCTTGTCTGCCTGTGTTTTATGCAAAACAGATCATTGCCTAAAAAACACATCACTCTCAGTGTTGAAGAGAGAGCAAAAGAATGAAAAAAATAACAATTACAAAATTATATTCCCTCCAGGTGATAAAATACTTTGTGTGGCCACTCATAACATTGAGCTATGGGTTTTTCTTCAGTTGTGTGAAAGAATCATAACTCAGGGGGCATCACAGGTAGAAGTGAATTATGCGTCTTTCACATGAACAAAAGGATGCCTGTTACTCAATATTAGCAGCAAGATTTCATCCCTGACTTTCCATTTCATATTCAGACTTAGCAAATTTAGATTCAATGCTATGTCCTCATTGTACATGGCTTGCATGTGTTTAGAATCCTGGTACTTTTCTTCTTCTGCGGGCAACAGTGAATAACATTCACTTTAAGCTGTGGAGGTGCACGACGGCACAGCAGTTTGGAATGTGTCACACGGCGGGGCTAACAGTACAAGTAATGCTCCCTTTCAGATTGCCCGCATGGGCGGCAAGTAACACAGTGGTTAGCACTGTTGCTTCACAGCACCAGGGTCCCAGGTTCAATTTACGGCTTGGGTCATTGCCTGTACGGAGTCTGCACATTCTCCCTATGTCTGCGTGGGTTTCCTTCGGGTGCTCCGGTTTCCTCCCACAAGTCCCGAAAGATGTGCTGTTAGGTGAATTGGACGTTCTGAATTCTCTCTCCGTGTACCCGAACAGGCGCCGGAATGTGGCGACTAGGGGCTTTTCACAGAAGTGTTAATGTAAGCCTACTTGTGACAATAAAGATTATTATAAGATTATTATTATGTAAGGCTGCATGGGCAATCTTAAAGGGATTGCACAGTGCGACAAATGGGTTGCTCACGGGAAAGTGACCTTAGAGGGAACACTGTCTACGAATTTCACATCTATTAATCCGCATACTCTAGTCCAATGTGCCTCACAAACACATGTGAGAAATCGGTCAAGACTGTTGAATGATAAATACTGACCACAGCACAGCCAGTTCAGGAGGGGAAAGAAAAGAGAAATCTGAACAGGAACAGGAGAAAAGAAAGGTTTCTCCACACACAAAACTTGGTTATTTGGAAAACTTGCAAATGCAAAAGAAAAAATGGATAAAAGAAATGACGGACGGAAGGAATGGAAGTTGATTAACTCTAAGCTAAGTTGAAGTTCGGAGATGTAAAGAGACCGAAAGAAGCATTGAAAATACTTCCATGATGCGAAATACTGATGTATATTATCCAGGAATAAAAGTAAATAAAAACTGAAGAACAAGGACATTGGTCCTGTCTGCGCAGGGCTAACTCTAACATTCCACTAATGATAGCTACAGAGCACGTGCATAAGGAGCTATGTCGTAATGAGAGATGAGATGGAAGAACCCATTAGCTCTTTCCTGATGTTTTGTAATCTTATTATGCAAATAGAAATACTCTTAAGGAAAGATCTTTGCCTCCAACTAGATCTCCTACAAGAGTAAGACACCGAATGTCTTCCAAAGCAATCCAACAGTAACAGGCTATATAGCTATTTGTGTTAGTTTGGCCTTGTTCTGAACTAGTTGATAAAATTGGTATCATTGAACACCAACTTTGCATTAATGTATATTTCCACAATGTAAAACATAGCAGGAAGTAGATGATTTGAAGAGAAGAACAGTTTTATTAAAATAATGTGTCTTGCCAATTCTTCAAGTACAGACATAGAAACAGAAAGTCAGTTAATAACACACTTAATTATTGTTGAAAAAGGACATTTTGTCAAAGTTTTTTGGCTTGCCATGGCGAATGCACCAGTGGATGGTGACTGACAGTCCAATTACAAGATCACATCGATTGTTCAACATTGGGTTTTGGGTTTTGCACGCATGGGCTGGTTGGATGCAATCTGCATCTTTCCTATGGCAAACAGTAGAAGGTCCATGTAATTTGTTATGATCTGACAATCTTTGGGATGCACAGCACACATACCTAGCACCACATTGCCACTAAAATTCAGATACCATGTTACTCATTTGTGTGATCGGCAGAACAACCTTTTGGCTTGAGGGCTGCATCATGTTTGTAGAGAATACCACTTGTGTTATGGCTGTGATAATCCTCAACGTGCCTGCCAGTGTGGTGTATCTGCGGGTTCTGGAAACCACATATATTAGTATACAGGGTCCTGTTCTTTGCAGACAGAAGGATCATGTTGACACATTGTACCTGTTTCAGCCAAATAAAATAAGTGACATCCATTCACTGGTTCACTTCCCATTGAAACTTCACACACTGCTGGCAATGAACTGTCAGTTGTCATCAACTGGTACATTCTCCATGGCAACACTTCTACCAATCAGAGTCCGCTTGCCAACCAATCAGCACGCTCTTCCCATACAATATAAAGATGTTGGGTGGAATTCTCCGTCCCGCCAGCCCCGTTTTCCGGCACAGCACGCCCCGCTGGCAGCAGAATTCTCTGTTCCCGCAGCCTCCCAATGGGGTTTCCCATTGTGGCCATCTCACACCATCGGGAAACCCACGGGCGTGAGGTGTGCTGCCGGCGAAGTGGAGGATCTCGCCAACGGAGAATCCCGCAGGTTGTTTTCTTGACATAGGTATTCTGCCAATTGTCCTGACGAATACCAGACAAAATACTCAAGTTCAGTGCGGCCAAACGACTATTAGAATGCATTTGTCAGACCAGGAGTCAACATACAAAGTAAAATCTGCAGTCAGTATGTTGGCTTGTGAACACGATTTCAACACAAGAATAACATTTTAAAAATTGAAATTAAATGAATATCTTAAATTAACTTTATTTTATTCATTCATGGGATGGTGTGTCACTGGCTAGGGCAGCATTCATTTCCCATGCCTATAAATGCCTCTTCAGGAGGTGGTGGTGAGCTGCCTTCTTGAACCACTGCACTCCATGTGGTGTAGGTACATGCACTGTGCTGTTGGAGAAAGGGTTCCAGGATTTCCGCTCAGTGACAGTGAAGGAACGCCGATATTGCTATGCGTCAGGATGTTGTCTGGCTTGGAGGGAATCTTGCAGGTTTTATTGTTAAACAATCAAGCTTTTCTGTTCCTGGGGTGGGGGTGTTACAATAGAGCAAAATAATTGCACAGCTTTAAGAATGAGTGATTACATATTTTGGAAGACAAAGCTAGACTTGAACAAACGAGCACCTATCATTGTAATAAGGACAGAAAATGCTGGAAAATCAGCATTTGTGGAGCGAGAAACAGAGTTTGAGTTTCAGGTTGCTTTTAGCTCAATTTCTCTGCACAGATTCTGCCCGACCTGCTGAATATTTCCAGATGTTCTAATTTATTTTAGATTCCCAGCGTATGCTGTATTTCGCTTTTTGACCTGGGTTCAGAAAAATCCATTAAAACGGGCCTACCCGGGCAGCACAGTGGCGCAGTGGTTAGCACAGCTGCCTCACGGCGCCGAGGTCCCAGGTTCGATCCCGGCTTCGGGCCCACTGTCCGTGCTGAGTTTGCACATTCTTCCCGTGTTTGCGGGTTTCGCCCCCACAACCCAAAGATGTGCAGGGCTGGCGAATTGGCCACGCTAATATTGCCCCTAAATTGGATAAAAATGAATTGGGTACTCTAAAACCTGCCTCTTGCAGTTTTTTTGATTCTGAGCCACTTGTTACATTGGCCGGAATTTTCCAGCCATTGGGAATCTCTGTATCTTCCAGCTGCGCGCCCCCATCGATGGGTTTCCCAGCTGCCTGGGGGGGCTTCAATTTGAAATCCCATTGGCAAGTGGCAGGAGCGGAGAGTTCTACTGCCAGCAAATAGTGCGCCACCCAGAAATACACGGCTGGGAGATCGAGAGAATCCCGCCCATTATCCGCCACCCCCTATTTTTTGTGATGAAACTTTAAACTGTGTTTGGCTTCAGCATCTTAAGGAATTGAAGCTCACATAAGCAGAAAAGTGTTTTTGATTCATTTTCCAATTGAGTTTTACTTATTTCTGTTGCTGCCCAGTACACCTTTGGATTTACTGGTTTGACTCTCAACAGCGGCGAGTTCAACTGTGAAATGGATTCAAGATTTTTCACAACCTCATTCCAGTGCTGTCATCAATAGCCTCCAATAAATGGTGTTCCTACTGCATATCTACGCCGGTTGGATTTCAATTGAAACTTTCACTTCAAATGTTACACAAGCATAAACGTGTGTATGTCTGTATTTTCAACCTTCATGTATCTCCAATAACATCATTTATCACCACACTTCCTCTTTAACCAGTCAACTGAAATGGTCTGAGCTGTGAACAGCTTCCTGACTAATATAATCAATGTTGGTCCCTTATTAGTCAACTGGAAGCATGCTACTCCCAGGCAGCGTTGATCTTGTTAGCTTTTTATTTCTCCTGCACCAGGGGAAATTGAATGACAGAGATGGATGGCTGCAGATCACAGGGAAAATCAGGTGATAGAGGAACCAGCGCGCACCAGCATGGGGGCAAGCTGGGGTTCCGGCAACGCATTTGTCAGGAACTTTTTAACCCTCGATGACAAGTATATCTTTTTTTAGGTTGGGAGACCAAACGTCAGCCAGGTATAGAACTGACGTAGCAGACCCGGTAGCACAAGTGGTTAGCACTGTGGCTTCACAGCACCAGGGTCCCAGGTTCGATTCCCCGCTGGGTCACTGTCAGTGCGGAGCCTGCACGTTCTCTCCGTGTCTGCGTGGGTTTCCTCCGGGTGCTCCGGTTTCCTTCCACAGTCCAATGACGTGCAGGTTAGGTGGATTGGCCATGATAAATTTCCCTTCGTGGCCCAAAAAAGGTTAGGAGGGTTATTGGGTTATGGGGATATGGTGGAAGTGAGGGCTTAAGTGGGTCAGTGCAGACTCGATGATCCGATTGGCCTCCTTCTGCACTGTATGTTCTATGTTCTATGTCGACCCGGCTGGAATCTGACGTATATTTTAAATATAAATGCTTTGCAAGTTTAGAAGTTCATAAGGTATAGAGCAGAATTAGGCCATTCGGCCCATCGGGTCTGATTCGCCATTCTATCATGGCTGATATGTTCCTCATCTGCTACCTACAATGTTACAGACCGAGGGCTAGATTGTGAAATCAGCCAGAACATCTCCTCCCTAGAACACATGGGGCGGGATTCTCCACTCCTGCGCCGAAGTGACCGCGCCGTCGAGGTTCACGACGGCACGAAACGGCCCCGATCCTGACCGATTCAGGCCCTGACAATGGCGTAAAGGCGGCGCCGCATAGATGACGTGGCCGGCGCCGCATTACTGGCATCATCCGCACATGCGTGGTAGCCGTCCTCTCTAAGTCCTCCCCGCAAGAAGATGGTGGACGGATCTTGCGGGGCCGCGGAACGAAGGAGGTCCTCCTTCAGAGAAGTCGGCCCGACGATCGGTGGGCACCGATCGCAGGCCACCCCACATTTGAGGTACCCCCCTGTGCAGGATCCCCCCTCGCCCCCCCCCTCCCGCAGGCCGCCCCCCAGCGTTCGCGCGCTGTTCCCGATGGCAGCGACCAGGTGTGGACGGCGCAGGGGGTAACCCGCCGTTTTGGCCTGGCCGCTCGGCCCATCCTGGCCTGAGAATAGCGGGGGTGCCGGAGAATCGCCATTTTGGGGGTCTCCGGCGATTCTCCGGCCTGCGGCCCGCGGAACTCGACCGGGCCATTCCTGCCGCTTGGGAGAATCGCGGGAGGGCGTCGGACCGGCGTCCCGTGAACTTTTGGCGGCCCAGGCGATTCTCCCAACCGGCGCGGGAGTGGAGAATCTCGCCCATGATCTAGGAGCGGGAGTAGGCAATTTGACCTCCCAAGCCTAACACCTTCAATGTCATCATGGCTGATCCGGTCATGGCCTCAACTCCACCATCCTGCCCATTCTCCTTCAACCCATTACCAATTAAAAATCTCCTCCTTAAATTTACTCACTGCCCCTGCATTCACCGCCCCCTGGGGTAGTGAATTCCACAGATTCACAACCCTTTGGGAGAAGTAGTTTTTCTTCAAATCTGTTTTAAATTTTCTACCTCTTATTCCAAGATTATGACCTCTTGTTTTAGAATGCCCCACAAGAGGAAGCATCAGCTCCATGTCTACTTTATCTATACCTTTTTAGCATCTTGTATACCTCAATTAGATCTCCCTTCATTCTTCTAATCCCTAGAGATGATAGGCCTAAACTGTTCAATCTCTCCTCATACGACAAACCCCTCATCTCTGGAATCAATCCAGTGAACCTCGTCTGAACTGCCTCCAATGCCACTACACCTTTCCTTCAATAAGGGGACCAAAACTATCCACAATATTCCAGGTGTGGTTTTCTTTTTACTATCTCGGTGCAGACTCCTTTGTGATCTTTAAAACTCTTCCTTCAGTGTTTTTCACACTGAAGTGTAAAACTACACATTTATTGATTCCTTTCGTACCCCACTTGTAAATGCCTGCCATACGGAAAAATACTCATTTACTCCCACTCGCTGCATCTTGTCTCTCAAACAATTCTCAACCCATGCCAATAGATTAACCCCTATCCCATATGTTTTAACTTTGCCCACTAACCCCTTATGAGGATCTTTATCTTACCTATTCTACAAGTTACATTTTCAAAAAAAGTCCAGTCGATTTGTAAAGTATGATTTGGCTTTCATAAACCCATGCAGGTTTTGTCCAATTTCTGTTCATGTTTTCCAAAAGTTCTTATCATGTCTTTTATAATAGATTCTAGCATCTTCCCCACTACTTATATTAGGATACTGGACCAGGACCCAACAGTTTTTAGGATACCAGACGGGAACTCCAAACAATGTTTTTAAATTTGTAAAACTGTGAGGGAAGGATACTTCACTCCAGGAGTGATGACTCTCACCAATAGGTATCTTTTATGTTGAAAATAACTTTAATTTAAACACAGGATTAACCACATTAACACCAAAGAAATAGCTTCTCAATTACCAGTTAAACATTTCTTAAACAAAAGGAAAAACTTGAAGTTATTATTTTTACTTGCTATTAACTCCAATCCAGTTCAAATGCCACTTGTAAATAAAGTTGACAAACAGATTACTTGCTCAGCTGTGTAGAAAAATTTGCAGAAAGAGACCCTTCAAGAGCAGAACCAGTACAATTCTTCTCAAGTCCTTCCGTCTTGTCAGACTCAAGACCTATGGAAAACTGCAAAACTACAGACAGACCTGGCACTTCCCGTTAATTACATCATCTGTATCCCACCAAGATTTCACATGATCTGCTTAGCTAGGACTAAATACAACCCCTCATAAAGTATCTAATCTTCAGGGAACCTCTAGCAATCATAGCAATATCCCATTAGTCCTTTATCTGAAACCAGGTAAATGGTTGGAATCAATCATGACTTCAACTTTTACAACACTTTAATTATAGCTTTAGCAGACACAGTCTGGATACCTTAACCTAGATTCTTTAATAATTTTACTGCAACAAATATATACCTTAACCCACACGTTTAATAATATTACTTACATAAATATAAAATATAATATATAACAGTTTCTACATTCCTCACACTGATATCAGGCTAACTGGTCTGTAGTTATCCCTTTTTCTCTCCCTCCCTTTTAAATAGTGGGGCACATTTGCCACCTTACAATCTGTCGTAACTTCTCCAGAGTCTATAGAATTTTGGAAGATGACCACCAATGTATCCAATATTTCCAGGGCCACGTCCTTTAATTCTCTGAGTGTAGGTGAGTAGTTTAACGCATTCAACAATATCCTGTCTTCTGTCTTACCTCAAACATGGTCTGTCTGCCTTCCCAAGCCTTCAGCTACATATCAGTTCACAGACCAACAGGCCTTGTGGGTGTGTTAGAATACTACCGCCCAGTCATCTCAATAATACATAGGTTCATTTACCGTAGATTGCAGCATAGAAGTTGACCGTTGCAGCATTGAAAAATCCTTCCAAAAACAAAGGTTGACTTAGACTTTGATAAACTGCCAGCATTGGGTGTAGTTCGTCACTATTTTCGACTGTGAGGAAAAAGCATAACACGGGTTAATCTGAAGCAAATCAATCTTGAATTAAATTAAATTTATTCAGAATATTACTTGCAATGGTTTCTCTTTCTGCTACCACACCATTACCTTGTGTTCCCCATGTAACTATTACAGTCCCCTTCTTATTGTTCATCTACATGCTGCCCCTCGCCAACATCATCCTGAAAAACAGCATTAGTTTTTACCTGTACGTTGATGACACCCAGCTCTACCTCACCACCACCTCTCGCAGCTCCTCTAACGGCTGTTGAATTATCACACTGCTTTTCTGACATCCAGAACTCAACAGGCAGAAATCTCCTTCGATTAAATACCGGAAAGACTGAAGCTATTATTTTTGGTCCCGGCTCCAATTTCATTCGCTAGCTACTCACTCCATCTATCTCCGTGGCAACAGCTTGAGACTGAATCAGGCCTTGGTCACAAGTTTGAACCTGAGATGAACCATCGGCCACATACTCGTACCACCACCAAGACCACCTATTTCTGTAACAGTAATTGACATCACCCCCGTCTCAGCCCGTCTGTTGCTGGCACACGCATTCAAGCCTCTTTATCTCTAGACTTGACTATTTCAATGTACTCCTAGCTGGGTTCCCTCAGTGTACCCTCTGCAAACTTCAGTTTGTCCAAACTTCTGTTGGCACAAAGGTCCATTCACCTATTACCCCCTATGCTCACTTATCTACCTTGGCGACAGCAGGCCACACTACAGCCTGACATCAGTGTGAGGAATGTAGAAGCTGTTATACATTATATTTTATATTTATGGCAGCACTATTATCCAACGTGTGGGTTAAGGTATATATTTGCTGCAGTAAAATTATTAAAGAACCTAGGTTAAGGTATTCAGACTGTGTCTGCTAAAGCTATAATTAAGGTGTTTCATAGATTATCATAGAATTTACGGTGCAGAAGGAGGCCATTCGGCCCATTGAGTCTGCACCGGCTCCTGGAAAGAGCACCCTACCCAAGGTCAACACCGCCACCCTAACCCCATAACCCAGTAACCCCACCCAACACCAAGGGCAATTTTGGACACTAAGGGCAATTTATCATGGCCAATCCACCTAACCTGCACATCTTTGGACTGTGGGAGGAAACCGGAGCTCCCGGAGGAAACCCACGCACACACGGGGAGGATGTGCAGACTCCGCACAGACAGTGACCCAAGCCGGAATCGAACCTGGGACCCTGGAGCTGTGAAGCAATTGTGCTATCCACAAGGCTACCGTGCTGCCCAGCCGTGTTGTAAAAGTTGAAGTCATGATTGATTCCAACCATTTACCTGGTTTCAGATAAAGGACTAATGGGATATTGCTATGATTGCTAGAGGTTCCCTGAAGAGTAGATACTTTAAGAAGGGGTTGTATTTAGTCCTAGCTAAGCAGATCATGTGAAATCTTGGTGGGATACAGATGATGTAATTAACAGGAAGTGCCAGGTCTGTCTGTAGTTCTGCAGTTTTCCATAGGTTTTGAGTCTGACAAGACAGAAGGACTTGATTTTAAAATTCTCATCCTCAGTGTAAAATTTCTCCATTGTCTATGATCTCCTCCAGCCCCATAATCCTCTGAGCTATCTGTACTCCTCCAATTCTTCCTCCTGGAGATTCCTGATTTTAATCGCTTCGTCATTGATAACTGTGCCTTCAGGTTCTTGGGCCTCAAGCTCTGGAATTCCCTTTTTACACCTGCTTGATTTGCTCTTGTCCTTTAAAACACCTCTTAGCATCTACCTCATTGACCAAGCGTTTGCTCATTCATCTGGCTTGTTATTTCTTTCAGAAGCTTGGTGTCATATTTTGTTTTAAAATGCTCCTGGGAAGTGCCGTGACGCATTTTATTACAGTGGAGGTTCTATGCAAATATATTCTGTTGTCTCAATAGATTCGAATGGCTCCTGCTCCTAAATCCGAGGTCCCTATATTTCTTGAAGAATGGACGGAGTTAAAGATGAGGGATGGATTGTTGGCTTAGGGCCTATTTTGCGCTGGGGTTTGAGAGGCGAAGCAACTCCAGAATTTGAGTACAAGGTGGCTGCACGGCCTCAGTTTGAGTGAAACGTGCCTGAGCCAGGCCATTCTGGTCACCCTGCCCTGTTACGCATCGGGCTACAGGTGTCCTTGCAACATCACGCTCCTTCTCATTCGGCACAGGGGCTCAGCACTTTCCATGTCCTGGAGCTCCAGTCCTCACTCCGACGTGATGTTCTGTCAGTTTCAACACACCATGATCATTTTGAAACCTTGGCTGGTGCATACTGAAGGGTGCCTCCGGATTTGTCCAGGCACAAGAAGAGCATCTTCGGCATCCCAGTTGCCAGCACGATTATTGAACCAGTGATCAGGTGGCTTCCGGTGTTGCTTTCGTTGGCATCAGTGTTTGAATTCCTCACGCGATCAGCCAGGTCATCAGAGTGTAGCCCTTATCTCCAAGGAGCGATGTGCGAAGTCTGCTTTGAGGTGTGACGATATCAGGCAGCCACATTATGCCAGCTCCATGGGAACCTTGCACAAACCTGCATGATGATCTTTTCCTGGTTGTAGATGTGCTGAACTTTGATAGTGTTAAATCCCGCTGGCTGAAGAAAGGTTTCAGGGCAATCTGGAGGCTACCTGAAACAATGAGTAGCCAACCAGAGCAGCAAGGCCAAGTGCTCACCCACTCCAAGCCACAAACAGCACCAACCAGCTGTGAGATGCATTTATGGGCAATAGATTGTGAAATTCTACAAAAATATTGTCTGCTGAATTCTCAAAGGAGCCAGGCACAAGGAAAGTAAGGTGACAAGAAATGTACATCCCCTTTGACTGCCAAAGAATTTGGGTGTGATACTTCCTTGGCTGGCGCCAAAAATCGCAAAACAAGATTGAGCAGAGAATCGGTTCTGACGGCGAAATCGTGGCGGGCGCCGATTTCACGCCAAATCGCGATTCTCTGGTACCTCGACTGCGGTGCCAATGTGTTCTGGAATGCATGTACAGTAAACACCGTTTGCATATTATTAGCGGGCCCGACCAGGTATTCTCCGGAGCCTCCGCGATTCTCCTCCTCCAATGGGCCGATTTCCCGACGCCGGGGTTCAGGTTTGTTTTTAAAAATCGTGAAACCGATGTGGTGGCTGCTGAGGGAGAGAGAGGGGGGTCGGAAAGTGTCGAACATCGCCATAGTTTGCACAGTTGTGCCGCTGGCCATGGTATTCTGCCAGGGCCAGGAGGAGTGGCCAGGAGGTGGACTGTGGGGTCGGGTGGATGGACACGTAACACCATTGCCGCAGCGTGCATGCCTCTGACAGCCCATTGTGAACTTAAGGCCGCGGGTCATATGGGTGTCCCCAAACGCCACCCCCTGGCTCCAACCGACCCATCAGCTGTATTGATGCACTCCAGCACAACCAGTGCCATCTTATTGGCTGGGATGAGTGTGTGGGGATTGTAATGTGTACATGCGGCTGCAACTTGTCAGCTTCCCGAGTGTAAATCATGGACCCGGCAAATCCCACATTGTTTTTCATTGGACTCGATTGTGTTTCACGGGGTTATGGCGCTAGTGCCTCCACAGTAACGGAATCGGTCCAGGTGTGGCGCCAGTTTTTCTGTCGTGAAAGTCCACAAATTCTGTGTTGGCATCAACAGTTAGGCTGGGATTCTCCGCTATCCGGCGGGGCGGGCCGTACCGGCGCCGAGGAGTAGTTTGAACCACTCCGGCGTCGGGCCGCCCGGAAGGTGCGGAATCCTCCACACCATCAGGGGCTAGGCCGGCGCCAGCGGGGTTGGCGCCACGCCAGCCAGTGCTGGCGGGGTTGGTGCTGCGTCAACTGGCGCCAAAGGGCCCCGCCGGCCGGCGCGAGTTGGCGCATGCGTGGGAGCGCCAGCGTGTTCTGGCGTGTTCCCGGCGCATGCACAGGGGGTTCTTCTCCGCGCCGGCCACGGCGGACCGTTACAGTGGCCGGTGCGGAGGGAAAGAGTGCCCCCACGGCACAGGCCCGCCCGCAGATCGGTGGGCCCTGATCGCAGGCCAGGCCACCGTCGGGCCTCCCCCCGGGGCCAGATTCCACCGCGCCCCCCGAGGACTCCGCAGGCCGCCCGCAGAGCCAGGTCCCGCCGGTAAGGACCTTGTTTGATTTGCACCAGCAGGACTGGCCAAAAACGGGCGGCCATACGGCCCATCGCGGAATGGAGAATCGCGAGGGGGGGGGGGGGGGGGCATTGCCAACGATTCCTGCCTCCGCGAAAAACCGGCGGCAGAGAATCCAGCAGCCGGCGTCAGGGCGGTGGGGCAGGATTCACGCCCCCCCCGGCGATTCTCCGGCCCGGCAGGGGGTCGGAGAATCCCGCCCATAGTCTCAGAAACTGAGAATCCCGCCCATTGAATGCAATCATCACTTTGCCACTTGGTGACCACAGAAGGAGCTATTCAATATCAGCAATTTTAATGTAACCTCTTGCTTGCTGCAGTTAATTAAATTCTGCATATTCTTTCTGTTTAACGTTAAGTCCACACTTGATGATTTGCTTCAAGTTTGAGTTCAGATCAATAAGGTTGCAAAAGCACTCAGTGCTGATACCCAGTATGTTGTATAACATGGCCTTAGTGCTTATAAGTTAGGAATAAGAGATGTCAGGGAGATCTCTTTTTAAACAATTTTAATAGGATTGCAGAACAGATTACCATTGCAGGTCATTGAAGCAAGTCGTGCCATGGGTTTAAGAGGTAACTAAAGACATTCGTGGAGAGACAAGGGACTGGGTTGAATTCCGGAAAATCAAGGGGCGGGATTCTCCATTCTGCCAGTGCCTCCGGGGTTTCCCGACGGCGTGGGGGTGTCCCACAATGGGAAACCCCATTGACCGGCCGGCGTAACGAAGAATCTCGCGGGCAGGTCGAGACAGAAATGTGGCGCGGCGGGCGGAGTATCCAGCCCCACGGTCTATTTCTCTTTCGAAACATTCTTATATTCCCTGTTCTGGTATGACTTCACATTTGGATGAAAATTTGCAACTCAGTCAGAGGCAGCTTTTGGGATAAAAAGCAACACCAAAAGGCAAATGTGTGGTTACAATTGAATAAACCACTTTCATCATTAGTTGCATTTATTTTGCTGTTTGTTTGCACTGAGCATTGTGGAACCGTCTTTTGCCATGGATCACAAAAGCAAAATACGACAGATGTTGGAAATCTGAAATAAAAACAAAATAAAGTGCTGGACATGCTCACTAGGCCATGTAGCACGGTGGAAAGAAACAGAGTTAATGTGAGGATTCGCCGTTTGTCAGAGTGCTGAAGCCGGGACTGGACTTCGTGCGGTTCCCGTTCCCGTTGGGGCTGTTAGGTGGAGAGCAATTCAGGACAGGTGGAGATAGGGACTCCTGAGGGACCAGATGGTCGGAGGGCTGCCCGATCCCAGGGGACAGCTGTAGTCCGAACAGGTGTCACACTTTTGGAAAGTATGATCCCATCTCTGGTGGGGATGCAGAGGCAGAGGCAGGATTTATCTGAGGGGGTGTCAGCAACTTTCCAGTGCCTGCAGGTGCATTGGCACATCGGCAGGTTTGATCTTTCTTGCTCGAATAGTCAAAAGGAAACCTTCACATCAAATCATATCCTTGCTGATAAAATCCCAAACTGGGCCCCATTATGGAGCTAATGGGTACGACCTAACCAAATTCGTTCTAAGTGTGGTGGCGAGCAGAAAGTGCCGGGAGTTTCTGACAGCCGGCCTGGCAAGGCTGTCATCAGTATCTGACTTTAATTGCTCCACTGAACAAGGCCCAAGGAGCTTCACGCCACAAATGGCTGCCACGCCACCTGACTTGCTGGGACCACGCCCACCAGACCCCGCTAACGAGGGGGAACAGCACTTAAACCGACCCCGCAGAGCAATGCCACACAGTAAGCAGTCATGCCACCAAGGACACCAGCTCCAAGATTCAGAGATACAAACCTGGCCAGACTGTTGGACGCAGTGGAGTCGAGGGCACCCTGTTCCCCTGAGGGGCTCGATAGTCAGCCACAGGACAGTCAGTGCCACTTGGGAGGAAGTGGCAGCAGCCGTCAGCACGGGGAACATGACCAGGAGGACCGTCACACAGTGCCGCAGAAAGCTAAATGACTTCCACCGGGCCGCATGGATGAGGTGGCATCAGCCGCCGGTATCAGTCCCGCATGTCACGCCCCCCCCCCCCTGCTGCTCCCCCCCTGGGCGACCATGTGCCTGGCACCGACCCGCCCAGCACCATGCCGCGTCCCACCCGACCCATGTCTAACAGTGGTGCCCACTCCTGCCCCCATGCCTCCATGCCCCCCCCGGTGCATGAAGCATGCAGCTCACGATTCCCCCACAGGAGAAGCTGGCCCATAACAGATTAGAGAGGGCCCAGACCTGCGGTGGGTGCCGCACATCAGAGTCCTCACCTCCTACGAGGAACAAGCCACAGTCATGATGGTCCTGGATCTGCAAGGACATAGCACAAGTCTCCTTGTTGAGACGGAACCTCATGCGGCACACGCTTTCTGTCAACTGTTTAAACAACGCCTGTACACCTTGGCCATCGCCAGCTCCCCCTCCTTTGTCCATCCTTGGCCTGATGGGAGGCCATGTCCTCAGGGTGTGGAGCAGGGCCCTGTCGACATGGCTGCCACCACTTTCTCTGCTACCTGGCCTACCACCAGCACCGCAATGGCAGCCTCTGCAGCTCCCAGCAGCAGACAAGCCAGAAAGTCATACTGACACGGAGCATGCAGAAGAGCAGGAGAGCACCCCATTCCGGACTCCTGCCACGGACAAACTTATGGCCTCCAGACAGAAAACAGGCAACATCATACTGAGGTTACCAGCATCTGAGCCAACTTATGCTCTCTCCCATTCCTGCAGTGCCCAGTTGCAAGACATGGTGGAAGAACGGGTGAACACCCCTTTCCGAAGTCCCCCGAAGACAAAAGGGGCTGCGGCTAACAAACACATTGCCTCCAGACATTAAGCATTAAACAGCCAGGTGTATAATTAAGTTATCAGCATCTGACCCAACTTGTCCTTTTTCTCCTCCCTGCAGGGTCCAGCTTCAAGGCGCAAGACCATAAGTCATGGGAGCAGAATTAGGCCACTCGGCCCATTGAGTCTGCTCCACCATTCAATCATGGCTGATATCTTTCTCATCCCTATTCTCCTGCCTTCTCTCCATAACCCCTGCTCCCCTTATTCATCAAAAACCTATCTATCTCTGTTTTGGCCTCCACCGCCTTCTGCGGCAAAGAGTTCCACAGATTCACCACCCTCTGGCTGAAGAAATTCCTCCTCATCTCTGTTTTAAAGGATCGTCTTTTTTGAGATTGTGTCCTCTGCTTCCTGCTACAAGTGGAAACATTCTCTCCACGCCCACTCTATCCAGGCTTTGCAGTATCCTGTAAGTTTGAATAAGATCCTCCCTCATCCTTCTAAACTCCAACGAGTCCAGACCCAGAGTCCTCAACCGTTCGTCATATGACAAGCTCTTCATTCCAGGGATCATTCTTGTGAACCTCCTCTGGACCCTTTCCAAGGCCAGCACATCCTTCCTTAGATATGGTGCACAAAACTGCTCACAATACTTCAATTGGGGTCTGACCAGAGCCTGATATAGCATCAGAGGTACATCCCTGGTCTTGTATTCTAGCCCTCTCAACAGGAATGCTAACATTGCATTTGTCTTCCTAACTGCCGACTGAACCTGCACGATAACCTTAAGAGAATCATGAACAAGGACTCCCAAGTCCCTTTGTGCTTTTGATTTCTTAAGCCTCTTCCCATTTAGAAAATAGTCTATGCCTCCATTTCTCCTTCCAAAGTGGATAACCTCACACTTTTCCACATGGTATTCCATCTGCCACTTCTTTGCCCACTCTCCTAGCCTGTCCAAGTCCTTCTGAATCCCACCTCCGTCCTCAATACTACCCGTCCCTCTACAGATCTTTGTATCATCTGCAAACCTAACAACCGTGCCTTCAGTTCCTTCCTCCAGGCCATTAATGTATATTGTAAAAAGTTGTGGTCCCAGCACAGACTCCTGAGGTACACCACTAGTCATTGGTTGCCATCCGGAAAAAGACCCCTTTATCCCCACTCTCTGCCTTCTGCCAGTCAACCAATCCTCTATCCATGCCAGGATCTTACCCTGAACACCATGGGCTCTTAACTTATTTAACAGTCTCCTATGCGGCTTGTTGTCAAAGGCCTTCTGGAAATCTAAATAAATCACATCCACTGGTTCTGCTTTGTCTAACTTCCTTGGAATCTTCCTCAAAGAACTCTTAACAGATTTTTCAGACATGACCTCCCCTTGACGAAGCCATGCTGACTCAGTCCTACATGGCGGAAGAATGAGCGAACATCCCTTTCCGGACCCCTGCCTCAGACAAAAGGGGCTGCAGCTAACAAATATATGGCCTCCAGATATCAAACAATAAAAAGTCAAGTGTAACAAAGCTATTTGCATTTGAGCCAATTTGCCCTCTCTTCCTTTCCCACAACTCCCAGCGACACGGCATGGTGGAAGAACGAGTGAACACCCCTTTCCAGATTCAAGACTGCTGACAAAAGGGATTGTGGCTAACAGACACACTGCCTCCAGACATCAACCAACAACACAAAATCCCTCCCATCCCCCTGCAGTCAGAGAGTGGGGCGGGAGAGTGAGAGCACCCGCTCCCAAGCACTGGCAGGAGGTCATCTTACTCTGTCCCTATCCTTGCTCAAGGCCTCAGAAGCAAAACGGGGCTGCAGCAAACAAATCCCACATAGAAACAAGAAACAACACCACTACAGTAGCAAGTGTACGACTTCTGAACATTAAACAACATGCATAAGACCATAAGACCATAAGACATAGGAGCGGAAGTAAGGCCATTCAGCCCATCGAGTCCACTCCATCATTCAATCATGGCTGATTTCAACTCCATTTACCCGCTCTCTCTCCATAACCCTTAATTCCTCGAGAAATCAAGAATTTATCAACTTCTGTCTTAAAGACACTCAACGTCCCGGCCTCCACCGCCCTCTGTGGCAATGAATTCCACAGACCCACCACTCTCTGGCTGAAGAAATTTCTCCTCATCTCTGTTCTAAAGTGACTCCCTTTTATTCTAAGGCTGTGCCCCTGTGTCCTAGTCTCCCCTGCTAATAGAAACAACTTCCCTACGTCCACCCTATCTAAGCCATTCATTATCTTGTAAGTTTCTATTAGATCTCCCCGCAACCTCCTAAACTCCAATGAATATAATCCCAGGATCCTCAGACGTTCATCGTAAGTTAGGCCTACCATTCCTGGGATCATCCGTGTGAATCTCCGCTGGACCCGCTCCAGTGCCAGTATGTCCTTTCTGAGGTGTGGGGCCCAAAATTGCTCACAGTATTCTAAATGGGGCCTAACTAATGCTTTATAAAGCTTCAGAAGTACATCCCTTCTTTTATATTCCAAGCCTCTTGAGATAAATGACAACATTGCATTTGCTTTCTTAATTACGGACTCAACCTGCAAGTTTACCTTTAGAGAATCCTGGACTAGGACTCCCAAGTCCCTTTGCACTTCAGCATTATGAATTTTGTCACCGTTTAGAAAATAGTCCATGCCTCTATTCTTTTTTCCAAAGTGCAAGACCTCGCACTTGCCCACGTTGAATTTCATCAGCCATTTCTTGGACCACTCTCCTAAACTGCCTAAATCTTTCTTCAGCCTCCCCACCTCCTCCATACCTCCTGCCCCTCCACCTATCTTTGTATCATCGGCAAACTTAGCCAGAATGCCCCCAGTCCCGTCATCTAGATCGTTAATATATAAAGAGAACAGCTGTGGCCCCAACACTGAAGCCTGCGGGACACCACTCGTCACCAGTGCCATTCCGAAAAAGAACCTTTTATCCCAACTCTCTGCCTTCTGCCTGACAGCCAATCGTCAATCCATGTTAGTACCTTGCCTCGAATACCATGGGCCCTTATTTTACTCAGCAGTCTCCCGTGAGGCACCTTATCAAAGGCCTTTTGGAAGTAAAGATAGATAACATCCATTGGCTCTCCTTGGTCTAACCTATTTGTTATCTCTTCAAAGAACTCTAACAGGCTTGTCAGGCACGACCTCCCCTTACTAAATCCATGCTGACTTGTCCTAATCCGACCCTGCACCTCCAAGAATTTAGAAATCTCATCCTTAACAATGGATTCTAGAATCTTGCCAACAACCGAGGTTAGGCTAATTGGCCTATAATTTTCCATCTTTTTCCTTGTTCCCTTCTTGAACAGGGGGGTTACAACAGTGATTTTCCAATCCTCTGGGACTTTCCCTGACTCCAGTGACTTTTGAAAGATCATAACTAACGCCTCCACTATTTCTTTAGCTATCTCCTTTAGAACTCTAGGATGTAGCCCATCTGGGCCTGGAGATTTATCAATTTTTAGACCTCTTAGTTTCTCTAGCACTTTCTCCTTTGTGATGGCTACCATATTCAACTCTGCCCCCTGACTCTCCAGAATTGTTGGGATATTCTGGTCGACGCCTTACTGGTTGACCTTTTATACAAAGGTCAATAGAGATACCCCGCCCCTAGCGGGAGAGCTCGTACCCCACAAGGACCATGAGGAAGATAACAATTCCCAACCTTTGGCCCTGTGTGGGCTATTATAAGGTGAGTGTTCCATCATATTCCTGACTTGTACCTTGTAGATCGTGGACGGGTATTGGGGAGTCAGGAGGTGAGGAAGAATCTCTGGCCTCTGACCTGTTCTTATAGTCACAGTGTTGATCTGGTTGGTCCAGTTCAGTTCCTGGTCAATGGTAACCCCCAGGTTGTGGATAGGGGGGGATTTAGCAATGGTCATGCCATTGAATGCCAAAGGGAGATGCCTTGATTCTCGTTTGTTGGCGATGGTCATTGCCTGGAACTTGTGCGATGTGAATTTTTCTTACCACTTGTCAGCCCAGCTCTGAGTGTTGTTCAGGTCTTGCTGCATATGGCCAAAGACTGTTTCACAAACTGAGGAGTCATGAATAGAGCTGAACTTTGTGCAATTATCAATGAACATCCCTGTATCTGATATTATGATGCAGGGGAAATCATTGATGAAGCAGCTGAAGAACGTTAGGCCTTGAACACTACCCTGAGGAACGCCTGCAGCAATATCCTGTGTTTTCTGATTTCCTGATGCTATGAAGGTCACTGGTCTTTCTTCTGTCATTGCATATTTAACAGATAAATATTTGGACAATGTAGAATTCAAATTGTCATGTGTCATATAGACACACTAGAGACATGGCGAATAACAGACAACCAAGCCTTTTTAAAAATTCATTTACGGGATGTGGGCATTGCTGGCTCGGCCAACATTTATTGCCCATTCCTAATTGCCCTTGAGCGGAACTTCCAGGTGGCGGGGTTTCCAGGGATCTGCTGCCCTCGTCCTTCTTTTATACAAAATATGAGGTATAAATTCAGCCAAGGTAGATTTTTATGGACTCACTTAAGTCTCCTAGACTTACTTCATTAATAATAATTGTTTTAATAAACCCAAACCAGAATTCAAACATCTGTCAGACCAAGATCTCCAGATGAGGCAGCACGGTAGCACAAGTGGCTAGCACTGTGGCTTCACAGCGCCAGGGTCCCAGGTTCGATTCCCCGCTGAGTCACTGTCTGTGCGGAGTCTGCACGTTCTCCCCGTGTCTGCGTGGGTTTCCTCCCACAGTCCAAAGACGTGCAGGTTAGATGGATTGGTAATGCTAAATTGTCCTTAGTGTCCAAAATGTTAGGAGAGGTTATTGGGTTACGGGGATAGGGTGGAAGTGAGGGCTTAAGTGCAGACTCGATGTGCCAAATGGCCTCCTTCTGCATTGTATGTTCTATGTTCTATGTAGTTTGAGTCAGATGAAGAGAAATGTTGGATGAACATCACCACCCTTGCAAATTACAGATACATTTTTTCTTTATGTTCAAATTCAGCTTTTATACTTTAATACCAACTCATTACAAAAAAAGGTGTTGACTTTTGTTTTAAAAAATTAAACACATGACCAGTATTATTCCAGGAAACCTACAAATATTGTTTGCATCATTTAACAGTCAAAAGTGAGTACAAGGATCCAGAATATTACACATATATAGGTGTCATTTGAACTACAGTCATACTTTTATGCTGTAAAGTACTATACCCTGTGCACATTCCGTATTACAAGGTCAGCGAACAGCTCACACGTATTTTATTTAAACAAGTCCATTTATTTAAACTTCTAAACAATAGCTGGCTACTGACAAAGGCCACAAACAGTACATCTGGGACAGCACACAGTGTAAAACTGACATAACCTGGGGAAAACACCGAGCAAACAAGCCTAAAAAGCTGCAATTTCTTGCTGGTGATAAGAACAGCTAGTAGAAATCTGTTTGTACTTGCTGCCAATATCGATTCTTGTATTCTTTAACCCTCATTCATGCAGGAGAGCAAATTAATGCTCCTTTAAAAATAATTAAAATATCCACCATAATTGTGTTTCAAAATATTGAGGCTCAAGAGAAGAAAAAAATGAAAAGAAAACCTGTACAACAATTCTGTTTTATACGTTAATTCTACCACAGAGTTAACACCCTCCAAAACTCAGAGTTGCACATGGTAAGGCTATTAATAGCACAATAAAATCTGCAAAAAAAAATCAAGAGTCAATATACTGTACACTTTCTACAATATTTATGTTGATAATGAATACAGAAGTGCCATCAGAATTTACAGTAAATTCATTCAAATGTGGAATTGATTGGAAAGTACTGTACATTATGGTTAGTATAGAACCAAAACTTATGCATTAAGTCTTAAAGACTGATCTTCTCTTCTCCTTGATGAGATATCTATATCTATGGAGTCTTTACCAACTATCAGTCTTAGTCTTTTTGCCTTAGGAAGTGGAATAAAGTTATCTTCAAATTCGTCATCATAATCCTCCTCCTCAGATGACGAGGGCGATGCAGAAGATGAAGAATCGGCTTTCTCGTCATCATCCTCATCTCGGTGTTGTCTGTGCTTATCTACGTCTCCGTTAGATCTCACCAGAACAGAATCATCACAACACACACCGCCCCCTTGTCCTTCTTAATGGTAGTGGTCATGGGTTTGGAAGGTGCTGTCTGAGGAGCCTTGGTGGGTTACTGCAGTGCATCTTGCAGATGGTACACACCACTGCCATTGTTTGTCGGTGCTGGAGGGAGTTAATGTTTGTGAAAGGGGTGTCAATCAGTGGGCTGCATTGTCCAGGATGGGGTCGAGTCTCTTTAGCAAGTGGACAGTATTCCATCGCATGTCTGACTTGTGCCTTGTAGATGGTGGACAGGCTTTGGGAGAGTCAGGAGTTGAGTTACTTGCCGCAGGACTCCAAGCTGCTGAATGCATACATCTGTAGATAGTTTGCCACCATCATAATTTTTCAAAGATTATTAGCTGAAATTCATTTTCAAATGAATTGTACGTTTAAATTAAAAATCAACTCATCTTTCAATCTGTAACAAGTAAAAATAAATGATCATGGCACACTGTGCTGGGATGTAACATTAAAGGTTACTCCGGGGAGGATGTTTAAATGCTTTCAAATTTCAAACCAAAAGCCTCAGCCATCATTGAAATCTGATTAGAAAATATGCTGCCGTTCATCATTTTTAGGGCCAATATAAATTTATTGCCTATAAATGGTCTTTATGAGGCATTTGTACGTTCTTTTCCTTAAATTAAAATATTAAATATCACTATAATTTGCATTCAATTGAAGAGGCTGTCAAAGGATGAAAGAGATTTGTGTTAAGGAGGTTTAAGAAGTATGGGTGAATTATCCGGATATCAGTATGTTTCTGACGCTTTGTGCAAATCTAGTAGTGCTGTGTGCATTGAATAACCTACTCCTGGAGAAGCCTGACCAATTTTCAGGTTTATGACTTTTGAAACAGGTTTGCAAGTCGGCCATGAAAACACCATTGCAGCTCAGGTGGTGTGTGGAATAGGAGAATATTCAATGAAAGCTGGCCCAGTGTCTGGTCACTTAAAGAGGCTGCACATATCACCCCCAAGGCCGAGCTGGGACAAGAGTTATTATTGTCTTTCACATTCATCACGGGGACCATCACCATTGCAGCTGGGAGAGGCAGGGATGAAAGGGCAAGTGAGGCATGGCTGCACAGGGCTTTCAGTACAGCAGCTAGTGTCGGGGGACAGTTCCTGCTTTGGTCACAAGCAGGGATCCAGCACACCTTTGTTACCAAAATTGTACCCATCTGTTTATTGCGTTTCTGCTCAGACTTATTTGTATATCACAAGAAGGAAATCTGTCATGAACTAGCACATTTAGGCAGTATTATGGAACTTAGTTTTTAAAATGTCTTCTGCCGGGAGTATGCGAGGGGATCGACAAGGAGCTCCATTGTTGAGGGTTCGAGAAGGAGGACCCGACCCTGCGGCTAGTGTACAAAGAGAAGAAGGGCGTGCTGAGGGACCTGGAACTCATCGGGTCATCGGGTCCCATGGCGCATATGTGACGTCGCAGATTCAGCTACTTAAGAATCTGGATCACATCTCCACCTTTTCTATTCGCTAGAAAAAAGACACAGGGTCCATCAGCAGCTCCTTACATGGCTGGCCGACGACAGGTCCCTCAATCTGCGCCAAGATTCTCGGAGGCAACCCTGACCAGACATCTGGATGGCAAAGTGGGGGCAGTGAGCCCTACATTGAGAACTCTAAGGACAAACAGTCTTCCTCAAACCTCATGTGAGTAATTATCTCTCCATCATTTACCCCCAGTGATGTACCAATGCTATCGCCCTTCCTAATCAGGTCAATGAGAACAGCCCGGACTATCCTCACAGACCCTGTAAACTCAGAGGGGGAATTTTCGGACATCCCCATGGAAGAGGTGTCACATCTGTCACCCACACCCTCCACCAGCACAGATACTCACACCTCGGTGGGATTGAGCCAAGGGCAGTCTTTTGGGCCACAGATTGGTGAGCAACTCACAGCTGATGATCAACAGCAGGTGAAGGCAGGGACGTCCCAGGGATCTGGCATTCGTGGGAGGCTGGAGTCCAGAACTCTGTTGAGCCCTGGCTCATGATGTACCCCTGTGTCCTGTCATCCCAGAGCTGATAAAACTGCAAAGTCAATTTTGCGAGAATCAGGAATCCATTAGAACCATAGAATCCATACAGTGCAAAAGAACAAAGAACAAAGAAAAGTACAGCACAGGAACAGGCCCTTTTGCCCTCCAAGCCCGTGCCCCTTAAATGTCACTATCGTCCCTGCTTCCACCACCTCCTCCGGTAGTGAGTTCCAGGCACCCACTACCCTCTGTGTAAAAAACTTGCCTCGTACATCTACTCTAAACCTTGCCCCTCTCACCTTAAACCTATGCCCCCTAGTAATTGACCCCTCTACCCTGGGGAAAAGCCTCTGACTATCCACTCTGTCTATGCCCCTCATAATTTTGTAGACCTCTATCAGGTCGCCCCTCAACCTCCGTCATACTAGTGAGAACAAACCGAGTTTATTCAAATGCTCCTCATAGCTAATGCCCTCCATGCCAGGCAACATCCTGGTAAATCTCTTCTGCACCCTTTCTAAAGCCTCTACATCCTTCTGGTAGTGTGGTGACCAGAATTGAACACTATACTCCAAGTGTGGCCTAACTAAGGTTCTATACAGCTGCAACATGACTTGCCAATTCTTATACTCAATGCCCCGGCCAACGAAGGCAAGCATGCCGTATGCCTTCTTGACTACCTTCTCCAGCTGTGTTGCCCCTTTCACCTGTGCACCTAAATCTCTCTGACTTTCAATATTCTTGAAGGTTCTACCATTCACTGTATATTCCCTACCTGCATTAGACCTTCCAAAATGCATTACGTCACATTTGTCCGGATTAAACTCCATCTGCCATCTCTCCGCCCAAGTCTCCAAACGATTTAAATCCTGCTGTATCCTCTGACAGTCCTTATCGCTATCCACAATTCCATCTGCCTTTGTGTCATCTGCAAACTTACTAATCAGACCAGTTACATTTTCATCCAAATCATTTATGTGTACAACGAACAGCAAAGGTCCCAGCACTGATCCCTGCGGAACATCACTAGTCACAGCCCTCCAATTAGAAAAGCACCCTTCCATTGCTACTCTCTGCCTTCTATGACCCAACCAGTTCTGTATCCACCTTGCCAGCTCACCCCTGATCCCGTGTGACTTCACCTTTTATACCAGTCTACCATGAGGGACCTTGTCAAAGGCCTTACTGAAGTCCATATAGATAACATCCACTGCCCTACCTGCATCAATCATCTTTGTGACCTCTTCTAAAAACTCTATCAAGTTAGTGAGACACAACCTCCCCTTCACAAAATCATGCTGCCTCTCACTAATACGTGAGGCCATTTGGCCCATTAAGCACCCCTGCCAGATCTACACTCCCACCCTATTCCCATAACCCCATCTAATCTTTTTCTTTGAATACTAAGCGGCAATTTATTATGGAACCTGCACATCTTTGGACTGTGGAAGGAAACCAGAGCACCCAGAGTAATCCCCCACAGGCACAGGGAGAACATACAAACTCCACACAGTCAACCATCCAAGGGCAGAATTGAACCTGGGTTCCTGGCACTGTGAGGCAGCAGTGTTAACCACTGTGCCACCGTGCCATCCTATTCTCGGACTGTAAGGCCAATTGGAGGAATCCAATTGCTGACTGAATGAGGAGTTGGTGTCATCAATGCAATGCAACTGGACCAATACTGCAACGGTGGCATCCACAGTGGAGACCTTGGTGCAGGATGTGCACTCCATGGCAGGAGTTGTCCGCTCCATAGGTGAGCAGATGACCTCCACGGCTGAGGCATTATCTCTATCTCTGTGGGTGTGAGTTCCATGATGCAGCACTTGAAGTGGGTGGTGTAGCTGGTGTGAATCCACGAGTGTCTGTGCCAGAGGATGGTGGGGCTTCTGGATCTCACTCCAGCAGCCCCTCTATACCATGGAGTAGCACAGGGCCCTCCACCCAGGGGAGCCCGAAGGTGTCCAGCCCATCTGACAGCCCACCTCCCTGTGAGCGAGGAGGGTAGCACTGCAACACCCATGCAGCCGAAAGTACATCCGGACCCAACGTGTTTGTGTCCCCCACGGGTCGCCTGCCAAAGTCATCTCAGGCAACTTGGCGTGTAAGACAGCAGACTGCCTCAACCTCAGCTGTGGATTCTGGGAAAACACCGAGACATAATGGGAGGGTGAGAAACAGTCAGAAACAGTAGGCACCTCATGGCACAGGTGGACAGAGGTATTAGTTAAGATCAGTCGCCACTATATAAATAGCACGTGTAAATAAACATCACTTTGTTAACCAGCAGGTCCTCCTCCCTGCCACGTCAAGGTGCCATGCTCCTTGAACACCAACCCACAATCTGCGCTTCATCCCTTTGCAGTGAGAGAGAGGCCGCGCTATGTGCAAAATGAAAAACAAAAATCATCCTATCTTTCTATTGTTTGGTGTCAGTATGGGTGAGGAATGGAGAATGGGGGAAGATCTTCCTCTGATCATTGTATTCAATCCTCCTGTCAGTTTTGCAGCCTGCTTCCTGAGATAAGGTGGAATGAATGTGAGAAGCATAATTGTCACCATGTCAAAGAAAATGTCCACCTAAAATACAGAGAGATACATATTTTGCGGCGAGTTATTAAAACATTCTCAATCCTCCTGTTAAAGGGTATGATTTGCTTTCCTAGTGAAGTTGATGGCAATTATAAATAGTTGCCTCCATTCCTTTGCTATTCTCAAACTTTGCACAGGACACTGCTTCTATTGCCACAAAACAGATTCGATTGCACCCTAAATCTATCGGGAACGTCCTTTCTTTTTACTCTGCCCATGGGCTTATCTTCAATTCCGTCGAATATTTTCATGTTTACATTCGGCGCAATGCTCGCAGCTGAGTCTCGCAGCAACAAAAATTGGTATTGAGGGCCTTCAGCATAATGGAATAACTAAAGGTTTTTTTTTTACGGAGGCTAAAATAGTGTGCGGTGCGAGCAGAATGTGGAGAGTTAATCGAAGACAAGGGTGAATCGATAGCCTCGAGTAGGCATTTGAAGATGAGAAAGGAAATAACAAGAGACTTTTAAAAAAAAATGAACTTGTATTTTCCTAGCAGCTTAACTTTTCTTGGCATCCCTCAAAGTGCTTCGTAGCTAATTAATTAGTTTTGGAAGTGTTGTCACTATGTAGGCAAGCACAGCAGCCAATTTGTACCCAGCACGGTCTGACAAACAGCAATAAAATTAAAAACACAGTTGGTCTTCCCTACATTAAGTGGTTAGCACTGCTGCCTCACAGCACCAGGAATCTGAGTTCAATTCTGGACTTGGGTGACTGTGTGGAGTTTTGCACGCACCTACCCCGTGTCTGCGTGGGATTCCTCCGGGTGCTCCGGTTTCCTCCCACAGCCCAAAGATGTGAAAGTTAGGTGGATTGGCCGTGCTAAATTGCCCCTTTGTGTCCAAGATGTGCAGGTTATGCAAGGGTCACGGGGATGGGGCGGGTGAGTGGACCTAGGGAAGGTGCTCGTTCAAAGGGTCGGTGCAGACTCGATGGGTCACATGGTCCCCTTCTTCACTGTCGGGATACTATGGATTAACAATGTCGACACTTCACAAGCATTTCATTGTCTCCAAAGTGCTGTGCGTCATCCTGTGGCTGAGAAAGGCGCTTCATAGATGCAAGCTTTTCCTTTCTAGATTTGATTGGTGTTGATTGAGGGATATGCTATAGTGGTGGTCCTGTTGCTGCATTTAAGAAGACTAATTCCATAATTCATAAAAGTGGTCAAAAAATCCAGAGAACTGAACTTGCAATCCCACCATGACAACTTCAAAATTTAAAGTCAGGTTTTTTAAAAATCTGGAAGTAAAAAGCTGATTCAATAAAAATACGACCAGGATACAATTTAATTGTCATAAATAGCTCACTGATTGAAGTACAATTCCTGCCCTTACCTGGTCAGGCCTACATGGGACACCAACCAATGTGTTTAATTTTTAACTGCATTTGAGGTGGTCTAACGAGTGACTCAGTTGCATTAATGAGAAAAAGGAAATGTTAAAAATAAATGCTGACCTTTCCAGTAATACCTACATGCTGAGGGAAGAATAAAATAGCTGAATGTTGGTCAGAATACCAGACAAACCCCATGTTTATTATCCTATCAAGATATGATGATTCTATGATCAGACTGTACCTCTGACAGTGCAGTGTTTCTTTATTCCCTTCTTTTTTCTTATTTTTTCGTTAATTAAGAGGCAATTTAACCTGACCAATCCACCTAAACTGCATGTCTTTGGATTGTGGGGGTGAGACCTACACAGACATGGGAAGAATGTGCAAACTCCACATGGACAGTGACCCGGGGCCAGGATCGAACCCGTGTCCTCGGCGATGTGAGGCAACAGTGCTAACCACTGCAGCACCGTGCCGTTCCTGTTGGTAGATGAATGCACTCCTATCCTTTCGTACACCTATCACCTAGCCTGAACATGTCCAGGTGGAAAAAGAGTCGAAGCTCACAAATCGTTGTTTACTGTTACACTGATAACCTTCCAAACATTAGTGCTACCCTGCTCCCCTTAAGTTAGATCAGTTGTTACACATGTTATTTACTATCGATAACTTAACAAACGTACCCAGCTCCCATTTCAAGTTGAATCAGTATCTTTCTCACAAGTACGGTTCCCGTAACATCTGAGCTCTGCTCATGCAGTTAACCCTTGAATTGCTACTTCCAAAAACTTGGCTGCTTCCGTTCCAGCTGATCCTTTAGCTTAGTTGTCCTGATTTATAGTTCACTGTATTCCCTTATTAAGTTTCACAGAATTGCAGAATTGTTATGGTGCAGAAGGAGGCCATTCGGCCCAGCGTGTCTGCATCAGCCCTCCAAATGAGCATTAATCTTCTGAAAGCTCTCTACTCTGTAGTTACGAAGTTGTTGCCTGCTGCTGCTTCTAGTGTTGTCTGTTTACTGCTATCTTCGACCAGCTGCCACAACTACCGGCGTAAAATCTGTGTGGGTAGAGTTGAGGAGTCGCAAAGGATAAAAGACCCTGATGGGAGTTACGTGCAGGCCTCCGAGCAGTATTCAGCATGTGGGGCAGAAAAATAAATCAGGAGATAGAAGAGGCATGTAAAAAAAGCAATATTACAATAATAATGGGGGACTTCAATATGCAGGTGGACTGGGAAAAATCAGGTTGGTAGCAGATCCTGAAAAATAGAATTTGTGGAATATCTATGGGATATATGTTTGGAGCAACTGGTGACAGAGCCTTCTAGGGAACAGGCAATTCTGGATTTGGTGATGTCTAATGAGGCAGGCTTGATTAGGGAACTTAAGGTGAAGGTACCCTTAGGAGCAGTGACCACAATATGATAGAATTCACCCTGCAGTATGAGCGCGAGAGAAAGAGAATCTGGAATTGTGTAACAGCAAGTACAAAGAGATGAGGGAGGATCTGGCCAGAGTTGATTGGAAGGGAAGACGGTGGAACAGCAATGGCAGGAGTTTTTCAGGGGTTATTCAGAAGGCACAGCAAAAATTCATTCCGAGGAGGAGGAAGCATGCTAAAAGGAGGACAAAGGCAGCCATGCCTGACAAGGGACGTCAAGGACCGCATAAAAGCATACAAGGTAGTTAAGAGTATTGGGAAGTCTACAAAAGCAACTAAAAAAGCAATGGAGGGGGTGCGGTTTCGATATATGAAAGGTAAGAGAGAGGCAATAATGGATATTGGCCCACTGGAAAATGAGGCGTGGGAAGTAGTAATAGGGAACAAAGAAATGGCGGAGGAAATGAATAGGTACTTTGTATCAGGCTTCACAGTGTCAGACACCTGTGTCATAGCAGAACTTCAAGAGGGCCAGGGGCTTGTTACTCTGTTTATTCAGTTATAAATATGGTGGTCAATATGGTCACCTTCCTTAATCCTAATTATGTTTACTTTCAGAGTCGCCAGGTATCTCTCAAACCCGAATACCGATTAAAGAGCCAATACACCAGTTAGTTAGTTCAAAGTCAATACTATTTATTTACACACACAGTAAGATCTACTCATGCACAACAGTACTACAAACTTAACTATCTCCAACGCTAACACCTATATTTAACTTCGGGTGCCAACTTAGTCAGAAGAACAATGGCCGTTGTTCGAATCTGAGGCTGTTGGGTTCGAAGAGAAACAGGAGAACAGCTAAGGTCGTTCGCCTGGTAGCGACCGTTGACCTTGAACTTATTTGCTTCTGGTGATGCTGGTGGATGGGTCTCTCTGCTTGAGAGCCAAATCCAAGAGAGCGAATCTCTTGGAGCGGCTTCGCACACTTTTAGGCGGGCCTTAAACTTGGTCCCAATTAATTGGGCAGCTTCTCGATCATTGTTATCAATCTTAACCAGTAAAGGGGTGGGTGCCCTGGCAGCTGGGCGTGTCTTAGGTGGCCGTTTGCCTTGCTTTGTTTGTGTCTTTCGGTTGGAGTACTGGCGCCGAGATGTCTGCGACAGTATCAACTACCTGACAGTATCAACAACTCTCCTTTGTTCCTTAGAGATGGGCCACCAATATGTTAATCGACCCAGAGTTTCGATTCTGTCTGGTAACTGCTTCCCAAATATACATTTAGGCTCTGTGCCTGCTTGTTGTTTAGTATTGTCCACATTTCCCTATATTCTCTGTGAGCATCCATTTTGTGTTCTGAAAGTGGCCATCCCAGATGGCTACAGGCCAGAGGAGAATGTAGTAAGGATATGGTGCTGGGGAAACTGAAAGGTCTGAAGGTGGATCAATCATCTTGACCGGATGGACCACACCCCAGGGTTCTGAGGAAATAGCTGAGGGGATTGTGGAGAGATTGGTGGCAATATTTCAGGAATCACTGGAGGCAGGTGGGGTCCCAGAGGATTGGAAAATGGCTAATGTAACACCACTGTTTAAGAAGGGAGGGAGGCAGAAGACAAGAAATTATAGGCTGGTTAGCCTGACTTCAGTTGTTGGTAAGATTTTGGAGTCCATTATTAAGATAAAAGAGTGCGAAGTACTTAAAAGTGCATGATAAAATAGGACTGAGTCAGCACGGCTTCATTAATGGGAGGTCATGTCTGACAAATCTGTTAGTGTTCTTTGAGCAGGTAACAAGGAAGTTAGACAAAGGAGAACCAGTGGACGTGATCTGTTTGGATTTCCAGAAGGCCTTTGACAAGGTGCCATACAGGAGGCTGCCAAATAAGACCACTCCTCATGTGATAAGTCCTTCTACCCGGGGAGGTTCACAAGAAGTATCCCCGGGTTGGAGGACTTATCACATGAGGAGTGGTTGAGGACTCTGGGTCTGTACTCGATGGAGTTTAGAAGGATAAGGGGCGGGGGATCTCATTGATACTTACAGAATACTGAGAGGCCCAGATAGACTGAACGTAGAGAGGATTTTTCCACTAGTAGGAGAGACTAGAATCCGAGCACACAGTCTCAGACTGAAGGGACGATCCTTTGAGGAGGAATTTCTTCAGCCAGAAGGTGGTGAATCTGTGGAATTCATTGCCGCAGAAGGCTGTGGAAGCCATGTCACTGAGTGTCTTCAAGACCGAGATAGGTTTTTAATTACTAAGGGGATTGGGGTGTGGGGAGAAGGCAGTTGAATGGGGGTGAAAAATATATCAGCCATGATTGAATGGTGGAGCAGATCCAATGGGCTGAATGTGGGCAGCAGGGTAGCACAAGTGGATAGCACTATGGCTTCACAGCGCCAGGATCCCAGGTTCGATTCCCCACTGGGTCACTGTCTGTACAGAGTCTGCACGTTCTCCCCGTGTCTGCGTGGGTTTCCTCCAGGTGCTCTGGTTTCCTCCCACAGTCCAAAGATGTGCAGTTTAGGTGGATTGGTCATGATAAATTGCCTTTAGTGGCCAAAAAAATGTTTAGGAGGGGTTAGTGGGTTACGGGGATAGGATGGGAGTGAGGGATTAAGTGGGTCGGTGCTACTTGATGGGCTGAATGGCCTCCTTCTGTACTCTATGTTCTATGTTCTAATTGCCTAAATCTGCTCCTATATGTTCTGGCCTTAAGTTCTTAACTACCCTTACCTCTGCTCCCAAAAAACACATCCGTGACCATCTGTGATCAGACACACCCTGCTCTAAAACCAAGATGCTACCCAATATAACTTATGTAGATTTGTCATCAAATCCAACCCAGATGCTTATCACACTGTGAGCCAACTGGTCCCACTGGAACTTTGACTTCCACACAAGTGTTTCCAAACTCCACCCTCAAAACACAGGCCTTTGAATCTTCTCCGAAACATCATCTTCTCTCGGATGCCATCACCAAGGATCCACTTCCAGGGTTTCAACCTCTCCGTTCAGTATTTCTCTGCCTTGGATGGCCAAATGTATTCAAGCTTCCACACAATCCCTCAGGCATCCAGCCATGCCAAGAGAACACCACTGCTTCACAGGCTGTGTTGAGGTGTCACCAACCTCAAGATTACTTTTGATATCTGATACAACTTCACAAAGTCTGTACCTTTCCGCTGCATTTGTAGCTGGGAGCCTCTGCCTCTTTTTTTAACCTCAGTATGTTGCTCACATTCAGTTCTTTGTCCCTTTGACTTCAGTATTCCTGGGACTTCTCTTTCATTCCCTGGTTTCTAGAATTATCTGTTCCTCAGATTCTGGGACTTTCTTTCTGACCCTTACCCTATTGTTCTGCCTCTCTGCTGGCAGTTTCTGTGAGAATTGCTTTCTCTTCAGGTATCTGGTTCCAACTGAACCACATATGCTTATACTTAGGGCGGCACGGTGGCACAGTGGTTAGCACTGCTGTCTCATGGTACCGAGGACCCGGGCTTGATCCTAGCCCCAGCTCACTGTCCGTCTGCAGTTTGCACATTGGCTCTTAAATGTTGGCCGTTGTATCTTTACTTAATTTGCTCTGTTTCTATAACCTTTGCTCTAGAGTCGCCAGGTATCTTTATGATACCGCCATGAAGTTCAAGTTCAAGTACTGATCAATAACTCAACACACCAATTAGTAAGATTAAAATCAAAACACATTTATTATACACCGTAAATCACTACTCATGCATAAACTCTACTTTCTAGACTATTCTCTATCACTAAAAGACCTATACTAAGCTTCGGAATTGGCCCACCAGGTCAGGGGAACAAATGGCCTTTCGTTCGATCTGAGTCTGCAGGATTCAAAAGCTGGTATGGGCTGGTAGCTAGGAGTGCCTATCTCGTAGCATGCATTGACTGGAGACTTACTTGGTTGACGCGGCAGCTTAGACAGTTCACTCTCAAGGGTTGATTCGAGTTGCTGAGTGACCCTGCCAAGAAGACCAATTTGAACTTGGGGGCTCTACTTTATAGTACCCAGGGGCTTCGCGCCGTTTGGGGCGGACCCGTATCTGGTTCCAAATGATTGGACTACGTTTCGATCACTTGGATCGATTTCTCCAATACTGGAGTTGTTCCCTGATCGCTGGGCAGCCCCTGAGTGTCCGTTGGCCTTCCTTTGTCTTGGCTTGTAAATTCTATGTCTTATAAATATGTCTTGTAAATTCTATGACATATGAATTAGACTGTAAATGGCAGAACCCTTAGTAGCATTAACAAGCAGAGGGATCTGGGTGTGCAGGACCCCAATTCCCCAAAAGTGGCAACACAGGTGGCCAAGTGATTAAGAAGGCATATGGCAGAACTTCCGGTTGCGGTTATGCCTAGGTAGGTCGCACGTTTAGCAGCTCCCGCCAAGAACGGACTTTAAAAATGGGGGCAGCACGGTAGCATTGTGGATAGCACAATTGCTTCACAGCTCCAGGGTCCCAGGTTCGATTCCGGCTTGGGTTACTGTCTGTGCGGAGTCTGCACGTGCTCCCCGTGTATGCGTGGATTTCCTCTGGGTGCTCCGGTTTCCTCCCACAGTCCAAAGATGTGCAGGTTAGGTGGATTGGCCATGGTAAATTACCCTTAGTGTCCAAAATTGCCCTTAGTGTTGGGTGGGGTTACTGGATTATGGGGATAGGGTGGAGGTGTTGACCTTGGGTAGGGTGCTCTTTCCAAGAGCTGGTGCAGACTCGATGGGCCAAATGGCCTCCTTCTGCACTGTAAATTCTATGGCTCCTGCTGGCGCCGACGAGTCTGGCTTGGCCTTATTCACCTTAAATGTTTCAATTGTTCCCGGGGATCGCTCATTAGTATGCAGATGGCTGTGAGTTTCAGTGCTGTCTGGGCTTTTGCAGGTTATAATACACAGGAGACTTTGCACTTGCTAGTTTTTCCTGGCTTGGCTGAATCTCCATTTTATGTCGGGAAGTGGCCAACCCAGGTGACTACACAGCTTATACCCCAAAAAGTAACCTAAATGAAGTTACTGTCAAATGCCCCTAGTCGCCACATTCCGGCGCCTGTTCGGGGAGGCTGGTACGGGAATTGAACCGTGCTGCTGGCCTGCCTTGGTCTGCTTTCAAAGCCAGCTATTTAGCCCTGTGCTAAACCAGCGCCCAGCCCCTAAAGATAGCCAGCATGGAATTGTCAAGGAGAAATCATGTTTCACCAACTTGATTGAGGTTTTTCTTTGATAAGACATCAGAAAGCTTTGTTGAGGGTAATGTGATTGAAATACACGTGGACTTCTGAAATGTGTTTGAAAAGTGTCACATTATACACTTATGAGCAAAGTTAAAGCCCATGGAATAAAAGGGGCCGGATACAGAGTTGTGGTGGACAATTGTTTTTTGGATCACAGGAAAATCTATAGTGTGCTTTCCCAGGTGTCAGTGTGAGGACCACTGCTTTTCTTGGTCTATATTAATGACTTAGACCTTGGTGTTATGGGAAACACATCAAACATCTGCAGATGACAACAAACATGGAAATATTGTGAACCGTGAGGAGGATGGTGATCCGTTTCAAGAAGTCATAGACAGGCTGGTGGAATGGGCAAGCAAGCAGAAGGTTACATCTAATGCAGTGAAGTGTGAAGTGATGGTGAAGTTTGAGGTGAATGTTTATAAAATAGTGATTCGAACTGAACTGGGGTATTGTGTCCGGTGCTGGGCACTGCACTTTAGGAAGGATGTGAAGTAATGAAAAGAGGGCGCAGAAAGGACTTCTGAGAATGGTTTCAGAGATGAGAGGTGTCAGTTATATGGATAGATGGGAGAAGCTGGGACTGTTCTCCTCAGAGAAGCAAACGTGGTGATGGGATTTTATAGAAGTGTTCGGAATCATGAGGGGACAGAGTGGAGAGGGAGAAACAGTTCCCATTGGCAGGAGGGTCGATAAGCAGAGAACAAAGAACAAAAGAACAAAGAAATGTACAACACAGGAACAGGCCCTTCGGCCCTCCAAGCCCGTGCCTACCATGCAGCCCGACTAAACTACAATCTTCTACACTTCCTGGGTCCGTATCCCTCTATTCCCACCCCTCTATTCCCATTCCCAGAGGTGAACAAATTGGGACGATTGGCAAAACAAACATCAAAGGAGAAAGGAGAAAGTCCATTTTTTATGTTTGGATCTGTAATGAATGGGGTTACTGGGTTATGGGGATCGGGTGGAGGTGTGGACCTTGGGTAGGGTGCTCTTTCCAAGAGCCGGTGCAGACTCGATGGGCCGAATGGCCTCCTTCTGCACTGTAAATTCTATGAAATTCTATGAATGCATTGCTTGCGAGTGTGGTGGAGGCAGCTTCAAACCTGGCTTTTAAAGGAGAATTGATGCATTATCTGAAGAGAAAAAAAGAAAGACAGAACTACAAAGAAAATGTACGGGACTGGGACCAGCTGAGCTGGTCTTGCAGAAAGCTGGCACAGGTATGATGGGGCAGAATGGCCTCCTTTGGTACAGTGACTATTCTATGATTCTGTGATTTGAACCATCGGATCTCCTGGCCTTTGTGAGCTCTAAGCCTTGAGGTATAGCCTGCATTCAGTGCAAGCAATCTCTTGTTCCTTAGTCAACTGCTATGAACTCATGGTGATAATTTTATATTGTATTAATTTAGTAGAAATGATGATGTGAATTTTGAATTCATCTTTAGCAACTCTAAAATGCCTCGTCAGATTTGTTCATTCGATTGTCGTATTGGCCTGCATTCTGGAATCACAGGAATAAGGCAAGGATAAGAAGCCCCTGAGGCTCTTTAGTTATCCATCTAGATTATAGCACGCTGTATCTCTACTCCATGCTCTGTGGCATGGTATTCTCAATCAATAAAAGTACAGGTTAAATTGACTCAAATATTCACTGTTTCTGCACACTCTACATCACAATGGCTGTTACAAAGTATGGCTCAACACCATTTAGAATAAATATATACAAATAAACAATAGTTACATCAGTAACCTGAAATCAAAAGGAAACACGCAAAGTAAATTATAATCGGGATGACTTTTTAACAGACAGAGAGGATGAATTCTTCAAGGAATTAGGGAAGTAGAACAATTTAATTAGCACTTCAGAAAATTCACTGAGGAATGAATCTTGAATTAATGCTACAAAACAAGTAGCTCGTCAGAAAGACTCCTGATTTTTAAGGTTAAACTCAATTAAATCCAGTAATTACCTCCCAGAAGATGAATTCCAATCAAAACCTGCAAACATCAAAGTGAGAAATCCACCAACTCTGCTGCAAAGCACCTGTCTGATTTGACAAAGAATCATAGAATTCCTAATTTACAGAAGGAGGTCATTCGGCCCATCAAGGTTGCACAGACCCCCTGAAAGAACACCCCATCACCGTAATCCTACAACTTCACCGAACCTGCACATCTTTTGGACACAAAGTGGCAATTTAGCATGGCCGATCCACCTAATCTGTACATCTTTGCATTGTGGGAGGAAATTGGAGCACCCGGAGGAAGCCTACGCAAACACAGGAAGAACGCGCAAACTCCACACAGACAGTCACCCAAAGCTGGAATTGAACCCGGGTCCCTGGCGCTGTGAGGCAGCAGTGCTACGGAGCCGCACTTCACCACCTATTTGTGCAGAGTGTCCCTTTGGTTACAAAAATCATATTCAGAGAGCTAAACAAAGTTTTTTGAGGGAGGAGGAAGCTAATGATGGGAGCACCAGTCTATTTAGCATTATACTTTGTGGGCGGCATGGTAGCAAAGTGGTTAGCACAGTTGCTTCACAGCTCCAGAATCCCAGGGTTGATTCCCGGCTTGGGTCACTGTCTGTGCGGAGTCTGCACGTTCTCCCCATGTCTGCGTGGGTTTCCTCCGGGGGCGCCAGTTTCCTCCCACAGTTCAAAGATGTGCAGGTTCGGTGGATTGGCCATGCTAAATTGCCCTTAGTGCCCAAAAAGATTAGGTGGGATAGGGTGAAGGTGTGGGGTAGGGTAGGGTGCACTTTCCAAGGGCTGGTGCAGACTCGATGGGCCGAATAGCCTCCATCTGCACTGTAAATTCTATGATTCTATGACTTCAGTGGATATTATTTGTGGATATTTTACTGATATCCTTTTTATTTGTTTCTTCCAGATTGATTTGCTGATTGAATCTCTTTATTCTAATATATTCTAAACATGATGCATTATTTTTGACATGAAACAACCTATTTTTTGGTGGCGGTTAGCTGAAGCCAAATCTTCAAACCCATCTCAGATAAAAGTGAAATCCATGGGCCGGGATTCTCCCCTACCCGGCGGGATGGAGTGGTGGGAACCACTCCGGCGTCGGGCCGACCCAAAGATGCGGATTTCTCCGCACCTTTAGGTGTGAAGTCCTCACCTTGAGGGGCTAGCCCCGCTCCGGAGTGGTTGGCGCGCCGCCAGCCGGCGGGAAAGGCCTTTGGCGCCAAGCCAGCCGGGGCCGAAAGGACTTCGCCGGTCGGCGGAAGTCCGCGCATGCGCATGCGCGGGAGCGTCAGCGGCTGCTGACGTCATCCCCGCGCATGCGCGGGGGGGTCACTTCCGCATTGACCATCATGGAGGCTGTGGCCGAGGTGGAAGGAAAAGAGTGCCCCCACGGCACAGGCCCACCCGCGGATCGAGTGCCCTGATCATGGGCCAGGCCACCGTGGGGGCACCCCCCCAGAGCCAGATCGCCCCGCGCCCCTCCCAGGACCCCGGAGCCCGCCCGCGCCGCCAGTCCCGCCGGGAAGGTAGGTGGTTTGATTCACGTCGGCGGGACTGGCATGACAGCAGAGGGACTTCGGCCCATCGTGTGCTGGAGAATCGCCGGGGGGGCCCGCCGACCGGCGCAATCCCCCCCCCCCCACCACCGAATACCCGGTGCCGGAGAATTTGGCAACTCGCGGGGACGGGATTCACACCAGCCCCCGGCGATTCTCCGACCTGGCGGGGGGATCGAAGAATCCCGCCCAAGTTGTCTGGTATGACAACAATTAGCCCTTTTATATTAGCTGTTAGCACCAGAGAAAAGCATAAGGAAAGGGAATTACCAGAGGAGGCTTGCATTTTACCGAAGACTATTCAGGAAATTACAGTGATGACAGTTTACGTTCTTTTACCTTGATTGCAAGGCTATTTTGATTCTTCAACATGTCAAATTTAAATCACCACTCACGTCCCACGGCACTTGCGAAAAAAAATTCCTGACCTTGCAATGACAGAAATATACCAGCTGTTTATTGAATTTTGTTCATCAGCAACATTTATGAGGACATTGGGAAATGAATACATAAACCACAGTCAAGAAAATGTCAACTCTCCTTAAAACTGTCATTCAGATCAAAGGCTGCCTAATGCTGCGATTGAGTTTTTTCCCCCCATCCGCTTCTAGCAGTTGACTATGGTAACTTGTTAAAATGGCTCGATTCTTTATGGATGAATGTAAAAAGATGAAGATTCTCACAAAGTGGGCTTACTTATATCAGCATATTACGTGACCGATCGAAGGTTAACGAGGGAACTTCAATGGAACCAATCTAGAATTTAGCTTTGTTTGCATTCCAGATTCAACTTGTCTCTTCCCACAGTTAAATAGAAATGTGGAGCAATGCCAAGTGTTCACTAAATTGGCATTGACATAGGAGGGAATAATAATTGCAGCAGTTTAAATTTGGCCTTGATTTGATTCACTATTCTCTCGACATAAAAAGGTTCTATCAGACCTAAGCATTGTGTGGATTGAATTAATTTCATTTATTCACTGGCGTTCACACAGGTTTGTTTTTCAGATACAATGGCGTGACCACAGGCACAAGTGAAGTGCTGAAGCCTTTCCTGCAATGTTTCGCCCAGCTGCCTCTGGGAAACCAGAAAGTACGACAGCAAAGTCTTAAACATGACTGTCTCGTTTTCTGTTTTCCTTCCCCAAACTATCTACCCCCTTGTAAAAATATTAGAGCGAAGCATAATGTGTGAGCAAAAATATTTGCTGTTTGCAATTTGAGTTATGTCGGTTGACGGCAATCTTCAATTGTATGAATTCTTTCATCTCCCTCTGTTTCTGACCTTGCACATCTCATCTCCCCTTTAAACAGTTCAAATGCATTTTTTTCTGAAATCGCCCATCTTCGGGCTTTTTAAAAATAATTTTTTACAGTTATTTGATTGTACAGTTCCCAAAACCACAAACACTTACTGCAAAATTTGCATTCTGGTCTATAGAATTTGATTGGGCTTATTGTGGAGATTGGCTTTGATGTGTGATAGAATTGTCAAGGTCACGGCCATCTCACAATGTCCCTCTGTTGTTAACCATTTGACAAGAAGGGTGGCATCTGCTGAGGAGATTTTGGTTATGCAGATACAGTACAAGAATGTCTCATGAATGCTTCCTTTGCCCTTCAGGAGACTTTGGAGTTATTATATAATGCAGTCACAACTGGCATCGAAGTGCTTGGAGAACCATAATAGCTTACAGACAAGGAGCCCATTGTATCCACGCCACTGTTCACAAGAGCAATCTAAAAATAGTAGTACTCTCTTTCTATTTTACCCTTTCACAGGATGTGATGTCACTGGCTAATCCAGCACTTATTCGCCATCCCTAATTGCGCTTGAGGAGGTGGTGCTGAGCTGCCCTCTTGAACTGGCAAAGTGCTGTTCAGCAGGGAGTTACAGGATTGTAACTCCCTGCCTACTCTTCAGCTGTTATGCAACAGAGGCCTTCAGCACTTTAAATCAAAAACGTTTATTCTACAAATTCAGTTAACATTTTATGAACACACACAGTAAGCATTTTTACCAACTACAAACATACATTCCCCCCACAGCTACAATACTCTATATTTAACCCTTAATAACTTCCCTTTAACAGTTTCACTCAAGTAACAACATCCATAAATCAGCCAATCCCTTTTTAACAAAACAGTAGGTTTGAATTCTTTACAGAAAACAGTTATCACTTTTAAATTATCAAGTGATTTGGACACCTTTTAACATAAAGAGAGAGAATGACCAAAATCAACCTCCTTTGATTGAATGCAGCTCCCAACTGTCTAAACCGTAAGTAAAACACAGAGCCACAAACAGCTCCCAGCTCAAAACAAAAGTAAAAGCCAGAACCTCAGCCCAGCTCCACCCATACAATGGCATCACTGAGGCTATTTGATAAACACACGTTTCTTAAAGGAACATTCCCATGACACAAGTCAGGATGGTGTATGGCTTGGAAGGGAACTTGAATGTGGTGATTTTCCCATGGGTCTGCTGGACCCATGTCCCTACGTAACAGAAGTCGTGGGTTTGGAAGGTGCTGCAAAAGGTGCCTCAGCGGGTCGCTGCAGTGAATCATGTAGGTGGGACATACTGCTGCCACTGTGAGATAGCAGTGGAGGGAGTGAATGTTTCATGTGGTGGACGGGTGCCAATCAATTGGGTTGCTTTGTCCTGGATGGTGTCAAGATTCTTGAGTGTTGTTGGTGCTCATCCAGAATTCTCTAAAAAGTACACCTCTTGGTAGACTATTCCGTGTTCCATTAACTCTCAAAGTAAATAGATTTCTCTTTATCTCTCTCCAAACAGATTGGAACGGAAATACATTTTATAAAGACTTTCAATAAGCCTTGTCAAAGACTGCTTGTTCCAGAAAGTCAGGCTTACGTTCAAAAGGAAATGTAGCAATAACAATATAAGATTGAAGAATGGGAAATGAAGCCTTTTATGTGTTACTCAGAAGGAGGTCCAGTTCTGGATCAGTCTCATAGAACATAGAACATAGAACAATACAGCGCAGTACAGGCCCTTCAGCCCACGATGTTGCACCGAAACAAAAGCGATCTAACCTACACTATGCCATTATCATCCATATGTTTATCCAATAAACTTTTAAATGCCCTCAATGTTGGCGAGTTCACTACTGTAGCAGGTAGGGCATTCCACGGCCTCACTACTCTTTGCGTAAAGAACCTACCTCTGACCTCTGTCCTATATCTATTACCCCTCAGTTTAAAGTTATGTCCCCTCGTGCCAGCCATATCCATCCGCGGGAGAAGGCTCTCACTGTCCACCCTATCCAACCCCCTGATCATTTTGTATGCCTCTATTAAGTCTCCTCTTAACCTTCTTCTTTCCAACGAAAACAACCTCAAGTCCGTCAGCCTTTCCTCATAAGATTTTCCCTCCATACCAGGCAACATCCTGGTAAATCTCCTCTGCACCCGCTCCAAAGCCTCCACGTCCTTCCTATAATGCGGTGACCAGAACTGTACGCAATACTCCAAATGCGGCCGGACCAGAGTTCTGTACAGCTGCAACATGACCTCCCGACTCCGGAACTCAATCCCTCTACCAATAAAGGCCAACACTCCATAGGCCTTCTTCACAACCCTATCAACCTGGGTGGCAACTTTCAGGGATCTATGTACATGGACACCTAGATCCCTCTGCTCAGCCACACTTTCAAGAACTTTACCATTAGCCAAATATTCCGCATTCCTGTTATTCCTTCCAAAGTGAATCACCTCACACTTCTCTACATTAAACTCCATTTGCCACCTCTCAGCCCAGCTCTGCAGCTTATCTATATCCCTCTGTAACCTGCTACATCCTTCCACACTATCGACAACACCACCGACTTTAGTATCATCTGCAAATTTACTCACCCACCCTTCTGTGCCTTCCTCTAGGTCATTGATAAAAATGACAAACAGCAACGGCCCCAGAACAGATCCTTGTGGTACTCCACTTGTGACTGTACTCCATTCTGAACATTTCCCATCAACCACCACCCTCTGTCTTCTTTCAGCTAGCCAATTTCTGATCCACATCTCTAAATCACCCTTAATCCCCAGCCTCCGTATTTTTTGCAATAGCCTACCGTGGGGAACCTTATCAAACGCTTTGCTGAAATCCATATACACCACATCAACTGCTCTACCCTCGTCTACCTGTTCAGTCACCTTCTCAAAGAACTCAATAAGGTTTGTGAGGCATGACCTACCCTTCACAAAGCCATGCTGACTATCCCTGATCATATCATTCCTATCTAGATGATTATAAATCTTGTCCCTTATAATCCCCTCCAAGACTTTACCCACTACAGACGTGAGGCTCACCGGTCTATAGTTGCCGGGGTTGTCTCTGCTCCCCTTTTTGAACAAAGGGACCACATTTGCTGTCCTCCAGTCCTCTGGCACTATTCCTGTAGCCAATGATGACATAAAAATCAAAGCCAAAGGTCCAGCAATCTCTTCCCTGGCCTCCCATAGAATCCTAGGATAAATCCCATCAGGTCCCGGGGACTTATCTATTTTCAGCCTGTCCAGAATTGCCAACACCTCTTCCCTACGTACCTCAATGCCATCTATTCTATTAGCCTGGGGCTCAGCATTCTCCTCCACAACATTATCTTTTTCCTGAGTGAATACTGACGAAAAATATTCATTTAGTATCTCGCCTATCTCTTCAGACTCCACACACAATTTCCCATCCCTGTCCTTGACTGGTCCTACTCTTTCCCTAGTCATTCGCTTATTCCTGACATACCTATAGAAAGCTTTTGGGTTTTCCTTGATCCTTCCTGCCAAATACTTCTCATGTCCCCTCCTTGCTCGTCTTAGCTCTCTCTTTAGATCCTTCCTCGCTACCTTGTAACTATCCATCGCCCCAACCGAAACTTCACACTTCATCTTCACATAGGCCTCCTTCTTCCTCTTAACAAGAGATTCCACTTCCCTGGTAAACCACGGTTCCCTCACTCGACGCCTTCCTCCCTGTCTGACCGGTACATACTTATCAAGAACACGCAGTAGCTGATCCTTGAACAAGCCCCACTTATCCAGTGTGCCCAACACTTGCAGCCTACTTCTCCACCTTATCCCCCCCAAGTCACGTCTAATGGCATCATAATTGCCCTTCCCCCAGCTATAACTCTTGCCCTGCGGTGTATACTTATCCCTTTCCATCATTAACGTAAACGTCACCGAATTGTGGTCACTGTCCCCAAAGTGCTCTCCTACCTCCAAATCCAACACCTGGCCTGGTTCATTACCCAAAACCAAATCCAACGTGGCCTCGCCTCTTGTTGGCCTGTCAACATATTGTTTCAGGAAACCCTCCTGCACACACTGTACAAAAAACGACCCATCTATTGTACTCGAACTATATCTTTTCCAGTCAATATTTGGAAAGTTAAAGTCTCCCATAATAACTACCCTGTTACTTTCGCTCATATCCAGAATCATCTTCGCCATCCTTTCCTCTACATCCCTAGAACTATTAGGAGGCCTATAAAAAACTCCCAACAGGGTGACCTCTCCTTTCCTGTTTCTAACTTCAGCCAATACTACCTCGGAAGAAGAGTCCCCATCTAGCATCCTCTCCGCCACCGTAATACTGCTCTTGACTAGCAGCGCCACACCTCCCCCTCTTTTGCCTCCTTCTCTGAGCTTACTAAAACACCTAAACCCCGGAACCTGCAACATCCATTCCTGTCCCTGCTCTATCCATGTCTCCAAAATGGCCACAACATCGAAGTCCCAGGTACCAACCCACGCTGCCAGTTCCCCTACCTTGTTTCGTATACTCCTGGCATTGAAGTAGACACACTTCAAACCACCTACCTGAACGCTGGCCCCCTCCTGCGACGTCAAATCTGTGCTCCTGACCTCTATACTCTCATTCTCCCTTACCCTAAAACTACAATCCAGGTTCCCATGCCCCTGCTGCATTAGTTTAAACCCCCCCAAAGAGCACTAACAAATCTCCCCCCCAGGATATTTGTGCCCCTCAGGTTCAGATGTAGACCATCCTGTCTGTAGAGGTCCCACCTTCCCCAGAAAGAGCCCCAGTTATCCAAAAATCTGAAACCCTCCCGCCTGCACCATCCCTGTAGCCACGTGTTTAAATGCTCTCTCTCCCTATTCCTCATCTCACTATCACGTGGCACGGGCAACAACCCAGAGATAACAACTCTGTTTGTTCTAGTTCTGAGCTTCCATCCTAGCTCCCTGAAAGACTGCCTGACATCCTTGTCCCCTTTCCTACCTATGTCGTTGGTGCCAATGTGGACCACGACTTGGGGCTGCTCCCCCTCCCCCCTAAGGACCCGGAAAACACGATCCGAGACATCACGTACCCTTGCACCTGGGAGGCAACATACCAAACGTGAGTCTCTCACGCTCCCACAAAATCTCCTATCTGTGCCCCTGACTATAGAGTCCCCAATTACTAATGCTCTGCTCCTCTCCCCCCTTCCCTTCTGAGCAACAGGGACAGACTCCGTGCCAGAGGCCCGTACCCCATGGCTTACCCCTGGTAAGTCGTCCCCCCCACAAGTATCCAAAGCGGTATACTGGTTTCTCAGGGGAACGACCGCAGGGGATCCCTGCACTGACTGTTTTTTCCCAGTCCCTCTTACAGTTACCCACCTATCTCCAATCTTTGGTGTAACTAATTCCCTGAAGCTGCTATCTATGACCCCTTCTGCCTCCCGAATGATCCGAAGTTCTTCCAACTCCAGCTCCAGTTCCCTAACTCGGTCTTGGAGGAGCTGGAGATGGCAGCACTTCCTGCAGGTAAAATCAGCAGGGACACTAACTGCATCCCTCACCTCAAACATCCTGCAGGAGGAACATTGTACTCCCTTCCCTGCCATTCCTCTAACTTTCTACCAAGATCTAGCTAACAACTAAATTAAATTTTTATAAAAAATAATAATAATATAATAAAAATATGGTACTTACCTCAGACCAATGGGTTTTATTATTAGGTTAGAGGAGGAGGGCGGGTGGGAGACACTACACGTGTAGTGTCTCGGGTTTCCTCTCCACCAGAATTTATTGGTGAGGGTCTTCCCAGACGTCCGCGGGTCGACTTCCTGATCCCGCCTAAAAAAATAATTTAAAGAAAAGAGAAAAAGTCTCAGCTCCTGCTGAAACTGACTCACCACTCACCAGCTGCTCTCACGCCGCCGAAATCGACTGGCCTGCCCCTGCAAAGAGAAGTGCTTTTAAAGGTTGACTTACCTCCCAGCACCCTCCTTCCGCAATGCTCCCGCTGAAACTGACTAACCAGCTGCTCTCACGCCGCCGAAATCGACTGGCCTGCCCCTGCAAAGAGAAGTGCTTTTAAAGGTTGACTTACCTCCCAGCACCCTCCTTCCGCAATGCTCCCGCTGAAACTGACTAACCAGCTGCTCTCACGCCGCCGAAATCGACTGGCCTGCCCCTGCAAAGAGAAGTGCTTTTAAAGGTTGACTTACCTCCCAGCACCCTCCTTCCGCAATGCTCCCGCTGAAACTGACTAACCAGCTGCTCTCACGCCACCGAAATCGACTGGCCTGCCCCTGCAAAGAGAAGTGCTTTTAAAGGTTGACTTACCTCCCAGCACCCTCCTTCCGCAATGCTCCCGCTGAAACTGACTAACCAGCTGCTCTCACGCCGCCGAAATCGACTGGCCTGCCCCTGCAAAGAGAAGTGCTTTTAAAGGTTGACTTACCTCCCAGCACCCTCCTTCCACAATGCTCCCGCTGAAACTGACTAACCAGCTGCTCTCACGCCACCGAAATCGACTGGCCTGCCCCTGCAAAGAGAAGTGCTTTTAAAGGTTGACTTACCTCCCAGCACCCTCCTTCCGCAATGCTCCCGCTGAAACTGACTAACCAGCTGCTCTCACGCCGCCGAAATCGACTGGCCTGCCCCTGCAAAGAGAAGTGCTTTTAAAGGTTGACTTACCTCCCAGCACCCTCCTTCCGCAATGCTCCCGCTGAAACTGACTAACCAGCTGCTCTCACGCCACCGAAATCGACTGGCCTGCCCCTGCAAAGAGAAGTGCTTTTAAAGGTTGACTTACCTCCCAGCACCCTCCTTCCGCAATGCTCCCGCTGAAACTGACTAACCAGCTGCTCTCACGCCGCCGAAATCGACTGGCCTGCCCCTGCAAAGAGAAGTGCTTTTAAAGGTTGACTTACCTCAGTCTCAGTCTACGTTTGTTCTCAATATATCTACTTCCACATCTATAACATCACCCGACACTGTCACTGCCTCAGCTCCTCCACTGATGAAACCCTCATCCATGCCTTTGTTACCAAACCATTCCAAGAAATTCAGAAGATGCCAGAATGGGAAGCGATGTACAATGGATCAACGCAACTTGCCGTGGGTTAGGATGTGGGCAGCAGCTTTTTGGATAGGTTCGAGCTACTGTGGTGGAAGATGGGAGGCCAACTGGGAGTTAATCGAAACAGCCAAGGTTAGAGGTAACAAAGGTATGGATGAGGTTTTCAACAGTGTATGAGATGAAGCTGGGACAGAGTCAGGCAATGTTACGGAGGTGCAAGTTTATATATAGAGAACAAAAGTGGAGTTAGCACATGACCCAGGGGGCACCATTTTGAATTATTTTGAGCAACACACATTTAATATGGGGCAAAAGCCTCCGTTTGGCTGAGTAACGGCTGGCTTTTTCAGCCACGCCTGCCCCAAGATCGCCATGGACGGGACAGGGACCATGTAAAGGTCCATTGTTCTCGGGCAGGAATTTCTGGTCGCTGGGAGGGCACGGCCGGCAAATCACACCCTAAGTGTTGATACTGGGACTAAGTTGCGTGCGGTTCAGCTCACGTTGGGGGCTCTCTTTGTGGAACAAATTCAGGATATGCTCATGGGGCAGCACCATGCTGGCTCGAATTCTGAGCAATTCCTGGGGCAGCGGGCGTTCTAATCACTGGGGCCAGAGTTAGCGTCAGGGAGCCTGGCAGCTGGAGCTGATTTTAAGCTCTCCACATTCCACGCCCCCACTGCAGCCACCAGGATGAATCACAGAAGACCTGCCTCCTGAGGCCGGGAGTCCGAGGTGGACCCATTGCTCCATGCCAGTGATGGACTGAGGGACACCCTCTTCCCCAACGTGGGCCACAGACTCAAGACTACCCTCCTAAACACTGTCTGGGAGCTGGTGACTGAGCCAGTCAACGCTGCCAGTCTCAGCAGGAGGAGACAGCGGGTGATCCCGGGTGGGGTCACTGATGAGTCCTGATAGGGCAGGTTGCAGGCCTTCATGTAATGGGCGAGCCGGGTGACCCCCGGGTGGCAGGAGGTTCCAAAGGCTGTGGTGCAGGTGTCCTCTGGTTGGGGTGACCTCTGCTGATCCCCTGTTTGCTCTGCAATGGGGCAACACTTTTGATGAGTGCCAAACCTGGTGGGCACCTGATTGAACTTGGCCCTTGATGATACAGCTGGGGCATGAGGGTATCCAGCGGGAAGGCCTGGATGGGCTCCCAGATTACCAGAGGCCTCTGAGCATTTAAAGGACACGGGCAGCCCTCAGCAGTGTGAGCAGCCAGGAGCCTGTAAATAGCACCAAAGGGGCCTAAAAGACAGACTGCAGCACTGGCGGTCTGAGCCAAGCCACTCTAATACCGAGGGGGACACCCGAAGTCCATGGACTCGCCACCAAGTCACTACCCACTACTGCCCCCTGTAGCCACCTAAATTGGCCAACTCCCGATTTAAAATGGCGAATGGCAAAGGCTGATGGGAAAGTCAGCCAACACAGACAGAAACCAGCAGGTGCAGATTTGCTGTGTATTTAACTCTGCAAAAGGCCAGAAAACATCGATACCAGCGACCAGCAGCATAACAATGTAGCAGCCATCTACATACTGATGAGCAATCTCCGGGAACAATAAGTAACATTTTGGACACACAAAGTAAAGCCAGACTCCCCGGCGCCAGCAGGAGCCAACACAAAGGAGGTGAATGAACACCTCAAGACCGCCCATCGATCAGGGAACCGCTCCAGTATTGGAGAAAATCGAACCAAGCGATTGGGACAAAGTCCAGTCACTTGGGACCAGGTACGGGGTCCACCCCGAAAGGCGGGAAGTGCCTGGGGATTATAAGAGTTAAGCCCCAAGTTCAAATCGCTCTCTCTTCACCTCTTCGTCCTGCCCGGGTCACCCAGCAACACGAACCAACATTGACCGTGACCGGTGCAGTGACCACCGAAAGAAGTAAGTCTTAAGTCAACGCTCACTACGAGATAGACGCTCCTAGCTACCAATCCGTACCAACTTCGAATCCCGCAGACTCAGAACCCGAACGAAAGGCCATTTGTTCCCCTCACCTGGTGGGCCAGTCCGAAGTTAAGTATAGGCCTGTTAGTTGTAGAAGTAGCTTAGATGTAGAATTTGTGCATGAGTAGTGATTACTGTGTACAATAAATGTGCTTTGATTTGAATCTTACTAATCGGTGTATTGGGTCATTGATCATTACTCGGACTTGATCCTCGTGGCGGTATCATAAAGATACCTGGCGACTCAAGAGCAAAGGTAATAAAACAGAGCAATTGAACCAACGGAAAGTTAGCAACGTTATTTGGCGACTCCGCCGGGACCCGATCCAGAAGTGGCATAACCACTCCGGCAGAACCCAGGAATTTGAATTAGAGATCCAATTGGGAACAGAAAACCACAAGCGTTCAAGCAGTTCTGATCAATACTCATAATGCGGAAGTGTGTGTATGCATGCGTAACTAACAGGGCGATAATGTAAAACAGATAGATTTTTGTTGTGACAAAACTGTCGGGAGTTTGTACTTCGGAAAGTAGCGAAAGCCGTACCTGTATTTACAGCACTGCCTTAATACCCCTGTCCCAAATTTGAAGAGCAGCATTCGGATAGGAAAGATGGCAATGCAGGCAATGCAACGCCTCATGAACCCTGAGGAATTTGAGGTCGCAGCGACCAGCAGCAGTAGAGTGGGACAATGTCCCATTTGGGAAGAGGAGATCAGGAAATATCTCAAAGGGAAGGGATGACCCCTTTGGAGTGAATTCAGTGACAACGAGGAATCAGGCCCCGGGAGTATAGGACAAACTTGGTGGGAGAACCTGAGCAAGATCCACAAAAAGAGCTGAGGGAAAACTCGCAAGCCGATGGTAATCGTGTCCTGCTTGGCACAATTGCGAGGCACAGAGTAGGTCGTTAGGACGCTCCGGAAAGAAGTAAAAGTCATACATCGAATGAGTAAGGTCAATGTAAGCGAGGTAGAAAGAGAGAACTTAGAGTTAAGGAGGAAGTTGGCAGCAAAAGACGGAGAGGTGGAGGATGCCAAAAGAGCACACCAGTCTTGTCTGGCGCACGTAAGCAGCTTCCAGTCCCAGTATGAAAAGGCCTATCAGGACTCGCAACGTGCAGTCCTGGTACGTGAAGAAACAGAGAAGCTGGTAGAAGCATTGCAGAAGCAGTGTAGTGACCTGAAGGCAGCGTTAAGAGCACTCCATGCTGCCACCACAGAGCAAAGACAAAGCTCACTAGACCACGCAAAGTGCCGGGAGCAGATTGCAGAACTGCAATCACTGCTTTCAGTCCACAAAGGATTCCAGGAAACCTTTGGAGCAAAATTAGATGAGGAGGACGGCCCTGATTGGGAAGAATTAAATGAAACAGCGCAGAGATATGTTCAGGGAACATGTACACAGGGAAAGCCACAAAAGAGGAAAGCGCCGCAACTTCCCCCCCCACAGAGCAGATAGATCAGGCTCCAATGAACCCAGTAACCACCCACCGCACAGCCACATCGGACGATGCGGAATTTCTATACTCCACCCCCTTAACAGTGACCCAATTACGGGACGCGTGCAATAAGATCTCACCGTCCCTCCCCACCTCAGACCCCCACCACTTCTTTGCCAGAGTAAAGCAGCAGGCGACCATGTACGGCCTGGATGAGCGAGAGCATGAAAAGCTCACAGTTTTAAGTTTAGATCCTTCAGTCGCAGCAGCCCTTCCCGACCCACAGAATGTAGGAGGAGGTACCCTTGCAGAAATGCATACCGCGATCCTGGATGCGATCGGGTATAACCTGGGTGACCCCGTAGATGGCCTCAACAAATGCAGGCAAAAGAAATCCGAGCACCCCACAGCGTTCGCTGGACGCCTGTGGATCCACTTTGCAGCAGTCTTTGGAGACGTAGACCATGCCCATTTGGCCCCAGACAACATGGCCAAATGGACCCGCACCCTTATCTCCCATGCCACAGAAACAGGACAGAAAGCGTGCACAAATTATGATCCCTCAGAGGAGGCTCATAACGAGAAGTGGGTAGTAAAATGATTGTCCCGCGCCTGGGAGCAGTCTGTACAAAGCAAACCCGCAGTTAAAAATCCCGAGGAAAAGCAGGCCGGTGCAGATATGCAGGCAGTTAAAACACACCAGAACCCCGCATGGGTGAATGAAGGAAAGAACAGCCCCCCACAAAAGTCACAGGAGTGTTACAACTGTGGACAGTTGGGACATTTTGCAAGAGAGTGCAATGCCCCTAGAAAGCCACAGAGAGCCCAGCAGATGGGCACTCTGAGTAAGAAGAAGACAGAGCCCATTCATAGCGTTAGCGCCCGTTCAGATCAGACGGACTTGACTGGAACGGACTGACGGTGTACGGACTCCCCCAGTTGGGCCTGCGACACCCTTTGGGATAGGTCCGGACGACCGGTAGTTGCAGCGAAAATTCGAGGACAGCCCATCGAGTTTCTCTGGGACACAGGAGGGTCCCGCACCACAATACATTCCTCCACCCTGTTTCAAAAAGACACGTGGCCCACTACAGCCACCATCACCCTCAGCGGCTTTACAGGCCACTCACAGCAGGGACACATCACAGCCCCTGTACCCATTCAAATCGGCAACATCACCACCAAGCACCCCGTAGTCTTAGTCGATCTGCCCCACACAGCAGAATACATTCTGGGAATTGACTTCATGAATTCCCACAATCTTTCATTTGATCCAGTCAACCAGTGTGTCTGGAAAATGGCAAAATCCACAAGAGCCCCCGCAATGCTCAACATAGGAGAATACGCGAACAAAATTAACGCAGTAGGCAAACTTTGGTTCAACCTGACCACGCTTAGCACGGACAAGCAGGTTAGGGCAGTTCTACAAAAGAACAGGACAGCATTTGCGACCCAAAAACACGACTGTGGACGGATGACTGGTTCCGTACAGATCACAGGACCTGACCCTAGACCCCAAAAACAGTATGGATTTCCCCAAGAGGCAGAGGGAGAAATCGCAAAAGTAATTGAGAGATTATTAGAGCAGGGCGTACTTAGATCAGTAGCCTCCACTAATAATGCCCCGATTTGGCCAGTGAGAAAGCCTGATGGATCACGGCGACTGACCATCGATTACCGGGAACTCAACAAAATCACCCCCGCAGCAGCCCCCACAGTAGCAACAAGTCCCGAGACCATGCTCAAGCAGGGACTCAATGCCCGATTCTTTACGGTTTTGGATGTCAGTAATGGATTCTGGTCCATTCCATTGGTAATAGCGTGCCAGTACAAATTTGCCTTCACTTTTAAAAATCAGCAGTACACGTGGACATGCCTGCCACAAGGATTCTACAACTCCCCCTCCATTTTCCACCGACAGCTGGCAAATGGTTTAGCCAAATTCTCTCGCCCCGAATGTCTCGTCCAGAACATAGACGACCTACAACTGCAGACAGACACCAAGGAAGAGCACATTGAGCTTCTGCCTGAACTCCTGGAACTCTTACACTCCATTGGTTGTAAAGTTAACCCCAAAAAGGCCCAGATTTTGGAAGACAAGGTGATATATTTGGGCACAATTATCACACATGGTAAACGCGAGATCGAGCATAAAAGGATTGACTCGATTTCTAAATTGCCCCTTCCCCAGAATGTTTCAGCCCTCCAGTTGTTTTTAGGACTGGTTGGCTACTGCCGAAACCACATTGACAGTTTTGCCTTCAAGGCAGCACCCCTCTCAGACCTCCTAAAGAAAGGAGCCCCCTGGGAATGGCTTCCGCAGCATACGGATGCTGTGGACTCTTTAAAACAGGCACTCATAGCAGCCCCTGCGCTACAAGTTCCAGACCCGCTTTCCTCCTACGCGATAGAGGTTGCAAGCACAGACCGCACCCTTTCGGCCGTGCCCCTTCAGGAACGGCACGAACAGTTCAGGCCTGTGGCTTATGCCTCCAGAGTATTAGATGCTGTGGAGCAGGAATTTTCAGCCTGTGAGAGGCACCTGTTCGCAGTATTCTGGGCAGTTCAGTATTTTTCATACATTATCGGACTGAACCCCAACACAATCCTCACAGAACACACCCCCACCCAACTTTTACTGGACGGACGACTCAAGGATGGTACAGTCAGTCAGATTAGAGCAGCTAGGTGGACCCTTCTCTTGCAGGGACGGGACATCACTGTGAAACGGACAAAGACCCACACTTTTTTAGCCGACAACTTACAGTACCCCGGAACCCCCCATGAATGTGAAATTATCTCTCCACACCACAACACAGGCCCCTTTATTGTTAAAACACCCCCCAGAAAGATAGGTAGTTCGACCCAGAGCCCCCAGCGCACAGACACGTGTGAGCCCATAAGGATATATGTGGATGGATCTTCCACAGTATTGGATGGGAAGCGCATAACAGGTTGCGGTATTTATGTCGAGGACGCGCAGGGACGTGCCCTAGAAGAAATAGCAATAAAACTTCCAGGACACTTAGGCGCGCAGGCAGCAGAGCTTGCGGCCATCGCATACATAGTGGAAGACTCAGATTCCTTCCCCAGCCCAGCAGACATATACTCGGACAGCCTCTATGTCTGCAACAGCCTTACGGAATTCCTGCCCCTGTGGAAAGCAAGAGGATTTGTTTCTGCAGACGGAAAACCCCTCCCCTCAGCCCCATTACTCCGTCACATCTTAGAGAGAGCACAGGACAGGACGTTTGGTACAGTCAAAGTTCGAAGTCACCATCGTTCCTCCCCCCCCTGGAAATGTAAAAGCCGACGCACTGGCTAAGGCAGGTTCCAGGCATGGATATTTTTGGACACCCCCCGAAAGCGCACCAGTGAATGCAGTTCAGGTCTCACAGACTAGGATCGAGGATCTAGTGCAGGCCCAGAAGCAGGACAGCAATCTCAGGGAGATTTTAAAAGGAAACTATCCAGCACCCTGGGCGAAATTCTCCCTAAACGGCGTGATGTCTGCCGACTGGCGCCCAAAACGGCGCCAATCAGACGGGCATCGCGCCGCCCCAAAGGTGCGGAATGCTCCGCATCTTTGGGGGCCGAGCCCCAACATTGAGGGGCTAGGCCGACGCCGGAGGGATTTCCGCCCCGCCAGCTGGCGGAAAAGGCCTTTGTTGCCCCGCCAGCTGGCGCGGAAATGACATCCCCGGGCGGCGCATGCGCGGGAGCGTCAGCGGCCGCTGACAGTTTCCCGCGCATGCGTAGTGGAGGGAGTCTATTCCGCCTCCGCCATGGTGGAGACCGTGGCGGAGGCGGAAGGGAAAGAGTGTCCCCACGGCACAGGCCCGCCCGCGGATCGGTGGGCCGCGATCGCGGGCCAGGCCACCGTGGGGGCACCCCCCGGGGCCAGATCGCCCCGCGCCCCCCCCCAGGACCCCGGAGCCCGCCCACGCCGCCTTGTCCCGCCGATAAGAAAGGTACTTTAATTTACGCCGGCGGGACAGGCAATTTATCGGCGGGACTTCGGCCCATCCGGGCCGGAGAATCGAGCGGGGGGGCCCGCCAACCGGCGCGGCCCGATTCCCGCCCCCGCCGAATATCCGGTACCGGAGACTTCGACAACCGGCGGGGGCGGGATTCACGGCAGCCCCCGGCGGTTCTCCAACCCGGTGGGAGTTCGGAGAATGACGCCCCCTATGAGAGGTTTAAAAATGCTCTGACCACACATGACGGTGTGGTGTTAAAAGACACCCTATATGTGGTTCCTGAACAGCACAGGAATCAACTGATTTGTTTGTTCCATGACGGTCATGAACATCAGGGAATCGATCCCACTACAGCCCACCTCAAGTAGCTTTGTTGGTGGCCGAATTTAAAGGACGATGTAAATCACTACATTGAGAACTGTCTTATCTGTGCCCAGAATAATCCGGACAGATACGCCAAAAAGGCTGAGCTTAGTCACACCCGACCCGTTAATGGCCCCTGGACTATCCTCCAGATTGATTTTACAGGACCATTGCCTCCTTGCAGGAATGGTTATAAATATGTACTCGTGGTGATAGACACGTTTACGAAATGGGTGGAAGCATTCTCATCCAGAACCAACAAGGCAAAGACCACAGCCAAGATTTTGACCCATCACATCTTTACAAGATGGGGACTCCCCCGCAGCATTGAATCCGACCAAGGTTCCCATTTTACGGGATGTGTCATGAATAACGTCCTCACGATATTTGGCATTACCCAAAAATTCCACATTGCATACCACCCACAGTCAAGTGGTATCGTGGAGCGCATGAATTGGACCCTACAATCCACCCTCAGAAAAATGGTCCAGCACAATAACACCACTTGGGATTCAGTCCTCCCTTATACGCTGATGTTTTTGTGCAATACAGTTTCAACCTCCACAGGTTACACCCCACACACCCTCACGACCGGACACCCCATGAAAGGCACAGAATTTTTATTAGGTTTAGACTTGACCAGCCCCGAAGTGAAGGCCCTCACACACGAGAAAGCAGTCGAGCAATTAGTGGATAATGTTAAAACGGCTCAGCTGGCAGCCGCAGTGAAATTGGGCACAAGAAAGAAACAGAGCAAGACTTGTCTCGAGAAAAGACAGTGCATGCGACTGAGTACAGTGTCGGACAGCAAGTCATGCTCTCCGTCTACAACCCCAGCACATTCCTGTCACCAAAGTACTCGGGTCCATACTCCATTGCGGACAAAGTAAGCCCTTCCGTCTACAAAATAAAGTACCCCAATGGAAAGACTGTGTGGTTCCATATCAACCAGCTGAAGGCATATGGGACACAGTCTAACCACGCTCACCACGTCATGCTCGACGCAGCACACCACACCCCGCCACAGCCAACGTAACCCTACCATCCCCCAACACGTACAGCCCAGCCACGGACTCAACCTCGACTCCACCCCCAAAATATACACTCCACCCCAGAATGCCCACAGACAGCAGCAGCAGCGACAGCGACTGTGACTCAGACAATAGCCACAGCACGCCTCCCTACTATCCCCATGCAACAGGACCCACATCCAGCGAATCTGACCACGATTCGAGTGATCCCTTCATGATCACTTTCCTGAACAAACCCCACCGCCGACCACCGACCTACCATGACAACCCCGATTCCGTCCCCACACAACTAGACACCACCTATTGGCACAGAGATCATTCGTTCAGACTCGTCCGGAATGACGAGAGCGATCCAAGATCATACCAAGCAGTCCTATCAGCCCTGATACATTCAAGAGTTTGGCATCCGGGAGAATGTGACGACCTTGAGTCTGACTCCCAAAACGAGAACCCCTTTGCGACCCTGTTCGCAACCATTAACTGAGGTGTCCAGATGATGTTTTAAAAGGAACCGCTTGGGAGAAAACGGTGTCTATTCTGATTGAACCTGCAGCATGTTTTATGTTGTTTGTAGTGTTTTGTTAAATGTTGTATGTCAGACTGTGAAAAAAAAAATTTCCACAGCCCCACGCCTTTTCGGCCGAATCCTCTGAGGACTTGCCCACAGAGGCTTGCTATTGGCCAGACGCTAGTTCAGAGGAACTAGTTTGTCTGCAGAGACTTGTTAAGGTCCCAGACGCCAGTTCAGCGGAACTCGTCTGTCGACAGATACCCGACGCCCGTTCGTAACTGCCCTTCTGGTTCGAAGGTAGAACCAATACGGCAACCCCCCACGATGACTACATTTCTTGCCCATTCTTGTCGGTTGCTCAGGCAGTGGAGAAACGGCTTGGGACCCGCCCTGCCTGGGAACCCCCCCTCTGGTCAGCTACACTCGGGTAGGGAGCACATGGCATTGGTCGCCGTCCTACCCGGGGACTCCATCCAACTCTTACCTGTCGCGACCCATACGCACCTCATTTTGGAACGTTTTAGTTCAAAAAGTTTTGTTCTGTTTCAGGTAACCCTTAGGTTGCCAACCATATGCTATTTACATCCTCAAAAATTTGGATGGTAAACCGCACAGTCTGCGAGACGGCTCGCATTGTTTCATTATTTGAAAGTGTGTCTTGTCCTAAAATTCGGTTTTTGAAAAAATAATGAGGGAGTCACACATAGTGACCAATTATAAAGGGAGTAATTGGTACTAAAGGACAGACAGGCTATCATACGAGATGCTAAACCAAGATAGCAACAGATACTATGCTTGATCCCACAGAACTCCAGAAGCTCCAGGACAGGAGAAGAGAAGAGAAGTGAAAGAAGAAGAACCATGAAGACATCCTCCGCGTGGTTCATCGTGATAATGGACATTTGGTTGTGCGTGAACGCGAACCCCATGACCTCAAGCCCCCCAGCCGTTAATGATTCATTTCCCCACAGTACCCAGAGCCCAGTCACAAGCGACACCTCACCATCTTGGTGTGCCAGGTTTATAACCTGGTACTCCCTATCCTACTTGATAGAATCCCTATTGGTATTGGCAATACTCTGCTGCATCGTGCAGACTATGCGTCTGAGAAAATGCAGAAGGAGAGCCTACCACGCTCGCACCCCGGTATATCAGATCAGATCCCCTATTTTCGGATACAACCAGACCCCCGACCCCCGCGATCTATAATAAAGAGCATTCGTTTGCGGTTTTTTTTTGTAAATAAAGAAATGTTCATGAGCAATTGTATGATCCTGAGCTTGACTGCCAAGCCAGGAAACATGTGTACAAACTGCTATGATTTTGTTTGTATGGTTGAGGAAGTTAGAGTGATGAAATGTTTAAGTAAGTGTAGTGTATTAAGGATAGTTAGAGGTTGATGGGAAATTCAGCCAACACAGACAGAAACCAGCAGGTGCAGGTTTGCTGTGTATTTAACTTTGCAAAAGGCCAGACAACATCGATACCAGCGACCATCAGCATACCAATGTAGCAGCCATCTACATACTGATGAGCAATCCCCGGGAACAATAAGTAACATTTTGGACACACAAAGCAAAGCCAGACTCCTCGGCGCCAGCAGGAGCCAACACAAAGGAGGTGAACGAACACCTCAAGACCGCCCATTGATCAGGGAACCGCTCCAGTATTGGAGAAAATCGAACCAAGCGATTGGGACAAAGTCCAATCACTTGGGACCAGGTACGGGGACCGCCCCGAAAGGCGGGAAGCCCCTGGGGACTATAAGAGTCAAGCCCCAAGTTCAAATCGCTCTCTCTTCACCTCTTCGTCCTGCCCGGGTCACCCAGCAACACAAACCAACATTGACCGTGACCGGTGCAGTGACCGCCGACAGAAGTAAGTCTTAATTCAACGCTCGCTACGAGATAGGCGCTCCTAGCTACCAATCCGTACCAACTTCGAATCCCGCAGACTCAGAACCCGAACGAAAGACCATTTGTTCCCCTGACCTGGTGGGCCAGTTCAAATTTAAGTATCGGCCTGTTAGTTGTAGAAGTAGCTTAGACGTAGTACTTGTGCATGAGTAGTGATTACTGTGTATAATAAATGTGCTTTGATTTGAATCTTACTAATCGGTGTATTGGGTCATTGATCATTACTCGGACTTGAACCTCGTGGCGGTATCATAAAGATACCTGGCGACTCGAGAGAAAAGGTAATAAAACAGAGCAATTGAACTAACGGAATGTTAGCAACACCCTGGCCTAGGCAGCCATCCCCCATCAAGTCCCGGTTTTTCAGTGTTTTGTTAGCCTTCCGCTCCCCTTCCACAGCCATGGCGTCCAGTCCACATTTGTAAATACTTGTAGTGATTCACACCCGTGAGACTGCTGTCTGAGAGGAGTGCAGCATCTCTGACGAATGGAGAATACTGCGTCCAACCCGCCAATAACATTTATATGCATGCAAATGCCAGTTTTGCCTTCCCCCACTGGCATGGGGCGCAAACCTTGTTATCGCCACCAACGAGAGACCGGAGCATGGCGCCCGATTCAACGCCGGGCACAGACCTCAATTTTGGCCGGACGTCTGATTCTGGACACAATCGTGTTTGCGTTTGCGGCATCGCGAGGCGGTGAATTTCGCCCATGATCTTTTATTCCCTGTTTTTCAATGTTATATCAATGCTGCTGCATTCTCTCTTGCTCGTAAGCCCGAATTTTGTAACATGCATCCTATCAGACAGCTTCGCAATTTTTTTTTGAAAATACATTCACATTACATCGACAGCACTTTCTTGACTTATCTCTGATCATTTCTTCAACATCAAGGAAACTCACTTAAATTTCACAAACACGACCTGTCTTTAACAATTCGTGCAGACCTTTCTTGATTTACGTAAGAATTTCTAAATGGATTCAAGCAGTGTTCCTAACACTTCCTTTACACAAACTGGGGCTGAGTTTATTTTTTCTTTTCCTTATTAAACAGAGTTGTTCAACTGAGGACCCTCCACCTCCCCCAGATTATAGTTCTAGTCACCTTGACGGAAGGGCTCCAGACCTTAACGCCTGTACACTGTGCGATGTTCACACAGATCAATGGGGATAATCAAGTGATAACTTTCACCGGTGACATGCAAGTAGTAGCAGCCAGCTGGCATTTAAATCAACACCAATGTCTTCACATTCATGCTGCACAAATGAGAGGAGGCAACGTCTCAAAAGACCATAGCCCTGAGCATCAAAGAGATTTGACACAATTGTGAACTTTGTTGAAGTTTCACATGGCAGGTGTTATCCATCCCATACATTTACTATGGTCAGAGGCGCTCCTTACTTTGCGCTAATCCTCAGCAGAAGAGAAAAGTTCACGATTTGCAAGTGGCAAACATGACTGCAGAACAAACTAGGCAAGTGCGTCATTAGATTGCGCAACCTAAGACAATTAATTCACTGCTGTCCTGCAACCTGTCATCATTTCAATGCAAAAGAAAAGCATCAGATATCCAAGAACCAAGGGTAGAATTTTCCACTCTCACCAGTGACGGCAATCATGGAGGGCAGGGGCGTGAAAATCTGTTGTGAGGGATAAAGGGAGTTTCCCATCGGCAGGAAAATAGTTCTGAATTTTGTTCGTGGAGAAGGAAATCTGATCTCAGAGCTCAGATAGAACAAGGCGTCCATGACAAGTGATTGTAGCCTGGCCAGCCTCCTTCACTAAGTGCGAGTAATATTTTGAGCTCAGCTGTGAGTCATATTCTGAGCGTTTGATTTTGAAGACTGTAATATCCAAATAAAAGAGAGTTAGAGTACACAGTGTGTGTTTCTTATGTCTGTCTCAGCTGATCGCGAAGGGTTTTCTCAGTCCACACGGGGAAACTGTGGAAGGGGGGTGGGTGTCTGGGGAAGAGGGGGCACATCTTAGAGGGTGGAGTCAGTGGTGCCAATGGAGCGATCCTGAGGGGATAACTCAGGGTACTGGTGATAGGAGGGAACAGTCACAATCAGAGTAGGGAGTGGGATGCAGTTTGGTGGCTGGTCCATAGTGAGAATTTGGTAGGGTAAGGTCTTATTGGGTGTGTTGCGGGGGCGGGGGGCGGGGGGGGGGGGGGGGGGGAAGAAACATGGCTGGGGAAGGGTCAGAGTGAGCACATGGAAGGTAATGATTGTTGACTCTGAGAGCAAGAAAAGCATGGAGAGGTTGATCGCTGTAGGATGCACAGTCATGGGGGAGAGGTTCACTGGCTTCTGATTTGATTTGGTTTATTATTGTCACATGTATTAGCATACAGTGAAAAGTATTGTGTCTTGTATGCTGTACAAACAATGCATACCGTACATAGGGAAGGAAGGAGAGACTGCAGAATATAATGTTACAGTTATAGCAAGGTGTAGAGAAAAGAGCAACTTAATACAAGGTAGGTCCATTCAAAAGTCTGATGGCAGTAGGGAAGAAGCTGTTCTTGAGTCGGTTGGTACGTGACCTCAAACTTTGGTATCTTTTTCCTGACGGAAGAAGGTGGAAGAGAGTATGTCCGGGGTGCGTGGGGTCCTTAATTATGCTGGCTGCCTTCCCGAGGCAGCGGGAATTGTAGGCAACTGCAGACAATTGGGAACTGGTGACAGAGGGGGTACGAATGCTGATATTGGGTGAGTCGATGATGATAGGTGGAGGTTGGTGGGTGACAGGGGGGTAGAGTGGAAGGTGATGACTGAAAAATCATGTGCTTAATTTTTCCAAGACTGTTCTTGACAACACAATTCATAGATTATCATAGAATTTACAGTGCAGAAGGAGGCCATTCGGCCCATCGGGTCTGCACCGGCTCTTGGAAAGAGCACCCTACCCAAGGTCAACACCTCTACCCTATCCCCATAACCCAGTAACCCCACCCAACACTAAGGGCAATTTTGGACACTAAGGGCAATTTATCATGGCCAATCCACCTAACCTGCACATCTTTGGACTCTGGATATGTGAATCCTCTAGCTGGCTGGAGGATAATTTCAGCTGGATGGATTTCAAGGTCAGGATAAGCAGCCAACTAAAGGGAAACCCCAATAATGATAATGATTATGTTTTTCGTTTTTCGTTCATGGGAGGTGTGCCGCGGGCTATGCCGACAAGATAAGGAATGGCTTAGATAGGGTAGACGTAGGGAAGTTGTTTCCATTAGCAGGGGAGACTAGGACCCGGGGGCACAGCCTTAGAATAAAAGGGAGTCACTTTAGAACAGAGATGAGGAGAAATTTCTTCAGCCAGAGAGTGGTGGGTCTGTGGAATTCATTGCCACAGAGGGCGGTGGAGGCCGGGACGTTGAGTGTCTTTAAGACAGAAGTTGATAAATTCTTGATTTCTCGAGGAATTAAGGGCTGTGGAGCGAGAGCGGGTAAATGGAGTTGAAATCAGCCATGATTGAATGGTGAAGTGGACTCGATGGGCCGAATGGCCTTACTTCCGCTCCTATGTCTTATGGTCTTATGGACATTTATTCCCCATCCCTAATTGCCCTTGGGGGGCAGTTAAAATTCAACCACATTGCTGTGGGTCTGGAGTCACATGTAGGCCAGACTAGGTAAGCAAAGGCAGATGTCCTTCCCTAAAGGGCATTAGTGAACCGGATGGGTTTTTACAACAGTGGTTTCATGGTCATTATTTAGACTTGTTTTAATTCCAGATTTTTATTGAATTCAAATTTCACCACCTGCAGTGGTGGGATTCGAACCTGGGTCCTCAGAGCAGTACTAAATCTCTGGTTTATTAGTCCAGTGACAATAGCACAATGCCATTGCCTCCCCTTATGAGGCAACTGGATGTAAAAGATGCTCGGTTGTGTTCTTATCTCTATGGATACGCCTGCATTGCAACAAGCTTGTTCCTGAATCATCAGTCCCATAACATCGAGATCCCAGCAGGGTGTGGAGCTGCTATTCAATCTGTGCCATTTACATTGGTTTCTGTCAGAGGCAGGGATGAAGGAAGAAAGAAAGGTGGAATGCCTCCTTGGGGCATGGCTGGTGGATGGCAGCCAACTCATAACTTCAAACTTCCATCTTCAAAAAGAAATAGTCATGGCTGACAAGGGATCATGTGTCTTCTATACTGCTGAGGAAATGGGCTCTCTGTAAAGTCTCAAGGGTGGTGGAGACAAGCAGCAAAGTACCCGCATGAGGCTTCTTGCACATGGCTCCCATCACACTGCTCACAGAGCATATTCCCCATATGCAGTCATATATTAACAGGATGAACATCTATGGTCCTCCAGGATGTCCTTTACCTGGAAAGGGTGCGGTGGAGCTGCAAAGTTTAAACAGAGCCCAGGTTAAAGGCTTGGCACTTGCCTGCTTGCTTTGCGATGGAGGGAAACCTGGAAAGGACATGCTCACTAAATGTACCACTTCAATCCATTCTCACATCCACCAAGTGGGATAATGCAGGTTGCAGGGTCCCCTGCCTTGGTTATATCTCTACTCCAGATGAGAAGAATGAGGGCCTATCGCAGGTTGACACGGGGCCAGGAGGAGCAAGAAACTGAACAGCAAGAGGCAAGAGCAAAAAGACTGGAGAACTTGGAACACTGCAATGGCAAGCATTGGACTGACCATGGGTGCTGTTGTTTGGGATGAGTAAGAGGCAATGCCGGAGGTATATCCCGGGATGTGGTTGCTCACACCTGCTGACATCTCCAGTACAAGCTGCAGCTGTAAGGAAGCTAGAGGAGTAATGCAGATCTCCTGGCTTCCAATTTGTGTCTGAGTGTCCTTTAAACATGGCACCTGACCCCATGAGGTAATGGCGGAGTCCTTGCCAAGCCCCTCGCGGATACATACTTAATGACCTGAAAAGTGGAAGATTGCATGTAATCACCCGCCCCGCCACCCAACTGGAATAACATTGACTTTCCCGTTCGCCACCACTCTTAGTCCTCAGAGTAAAAAATTCTGCCCCAAGTAAACAAGATGTTTTAACTAAACAGCCAAAGAATAATAAAAATGGCAAGTTGTGGTTTTGTGAATGCAGATAGTTTGAAAGCAAAACAGTAGTTTAATTTTTTTCATTATTTCACAAGATGTCAGCATCGCTGGTTAGGCCAGCATTTATTGACGATCATTCATTGACCTTGAGAAGGTGGTGGTGAGCTGCCTTCTTGAGCCCCTGCAGTCCATGTGGTGTTGAGCCAGCGACACTGAAGGAGCAACGCTACATTTCCAAGTCAGGATGGCGTGTGCCTTGAAGGCGAACTTGCAAGTGGTGGTGTTTCCATGAATCTGCTCGACTTGTTCTTTTAGGTGGCGGAGGTCATGGATTTGGAAGGTGCTGTCAAAGGAATCTTGGCGAGTTGCTCCTTGATGCCACACTCAGTGAAATGCTGTCTTTATATCAAGGGCTGTCACCCTCACCTCACTCTCTCGTGTTCAGCTGTTTTGTACATGCTTAGATCAAAGCTACAATGGGCAGCACGGTGGTGCAGTGGTTAGCACTGCTGGCTTACGACCTGAGAACCCAGGTTCGATCCCGGTCCCGGGTCACTGTCTGTGTGGCATTTACACATTCTCACCTGTGTCTGCGTGGGTCTCACCCCCACAACCCAAAGATGTGCAGGGGAAGTGGTTTGGCCACACTAAATAGCCTCTTAATTGGAAAAAAATAATAATTGGGTACTCTAAATTTTTGTTTTTTAAAGATCAAAGCTGTAATGAGGTCAGGGGATAAGTGCTGCTGGCAAATCACAAATTGAACATCAGTGAGCAGGTTATTTCTGAGTAAGTGCCACTTGATAGCACTGTCGATGGCACCTTCCATCTCTTTACTAACCTCACTGGAAGATCTAAGCAGTAAGACCCTCAAACATTTGCCTCCCTACCTGTAGTGACTATTACATTTAACTCTTCCTGAGTAATATGTAACAGCTTCCATTGTGTTACAGGAATTTGTGTACTCATTGTCATGATAGTCAGGTAAACATCATGGTACAAGCATACATACATACTGATGGACAGATCAACGGACCAATCAATACACACACAACACCGCAGCCAATCACAGGCAAGAGCATACACACTATAAAACAGGGAACACAACACTTCCCAGGGATTCCAGCAGGAGACAGCTCAGGGCACAGAGCTCCCAGCAAGACAGTCAGACATCCACCATGTGCTGAGTGCCCTCCAGGATAGTGTTAGAAATAGGTCCACAGATTCAATGGTTATGATCGAACCTCAGTAACCAGTTTACCACTGTAAATATATGTTAGTAATAAAACTGAGTTGTACCATTCGCAACCGTGTTGGTTCGTCTGTGTAGCAGAGCACCCAACACATCACTCATATAAGAGCTGAACATGACAAATCGGATGACACTGAAGTGTACATAAAAGTTGAGAGCAGTGGTGACTAGTGGCTATTTGCACTGGGCTCACAGTCCCTGCAGTTCTTCACGAACCAGGTGGCACAACTCAGTTATTACCTCTCCAGTGAGCCTGAACCTGCTCAAGAACCAAAATCAGACAAATAACCCTGTGTCAGTAAATCTACCATCTGATATTTAATACTTCATGTAACGCTCAAGACTCCCAATTCTTCTGTACTGTATAACCTCCATTCAGCAACAGGATATATGGGCTCAATATCCATTATCTCCACCACCAACACACTGTGACTGCTGCATTTACCATCGACAGGACACACTGCAGCAACTCATCATGCTTTTCTTGGGTCTGCAGCTCATACATCTAAGAAGAATAAAAACATGCCATTTTCTACTTGCCCGCAACGGACATGCCAACCGGACTTGGGATGTAGACTGCAGTTCCTTACTTATCGCTGTGGCAAGCTACTGCAATTCGCTGACTGTGCCAGTACCCAGAACAGACCCCAATTTATATTAAGGAACCGGACAAGACCCCAGGAATTTTTCAATTTGATAATAATAATCTTCATTGTCACAAGTAGGCTTACATTAACACTGCAATGAAGTTACTGTGGAAAGGCCCCAGTCACCTCATTTTGGCGCCTGTTCGGGTGCACAGAGGGAGAATTCAGGATGTCCAACTTACCCAACAACACGTCTTTCGGGACACGTGGGAGGAAACCGGAGCCCCGGAGGAAACCTACGCAGACACTGGGAGAACGTGCAGACTCCACACAGTCAGCGACCCATGCCGGGAAACGAACCTGGGACCCTGGAGCTGTGAAGCAACAGTGCTAACCACTGTGCTACTCTGCAAACTGTGGGGAAAGGTTACTTCGCTCCAAAAGTGATTCCATTGAAATCGAGCGATCTTCTGCACTAAAATAAACTTTATTATGAACACAGGATTCACCCCATTAATATTCAAGGGAAAAAAAACAGCTTTTCAATTAACAGTTAAGCAGTTCTAAAAACAATAAAGAGAGATCTTTGAGCTTGCGTCCCCATCTACTTCTAAACTTTCAGTGAAGCAAAGTCCACACAAAAACTGATCAAATGTCCTTTATTAATACAGTTAGCACTCATTGGGTTACAGGTTTATTCACAGGCCTTAGGAGAGAAGCTTTCAGAAGTCAGTCTGAGAAACATACCTTCTTTCCTCAGGAACCAGAGCAGAAACCTAAGAAAGAATCTAAAAAACAACAGACACAGGGCAGGGCTGAAAATGAGACTAAAAACAGCCCCCGCCCCTCCCATGAGTGGCATCACAGCCTGCTCAGCTGTTAACTCCATTTGCTCACCCGATGCCGGTGCCTGTGTATTTACATTGTGCATTTATGTATGTCCAATGTTTTTTTGACGTGTGGAATGATCTGTCTGGATTGTACACAGAATAATACTTTTCACTGTACCTCAGTACACATGGCAAATCATGAAATCAAATCAACACTTTAATCACAATTTTAGAAGACATATAATCTGCATACCTTAACCTAAGTTTTTTTTAAATAACATTACTGCAACAGATATACAATACAGTATATAGTGAAAAATTCTACATTCATCACACCCACTGAGACCTTAATTGATGCACGATCTAAACAAAAACAGGAGAAGCTAAATAGGATCTACCACTATCTTCTCAAGTTCATTCAGAAAAGAACAAATGTGACATTGGCAGCTTTGCCACATCCTAAAACCAATTTCTTTTTACATAAAAATGATATAACAATGACTGCTACATTCATACATATATTCAGCCAACTGCAGAGTTAATAATCCTGCTCACTTTGCGATTTATAATTCTTTTCAATCATGTTGGTTTTGAATTTTCAGAAAATTCTTACCTTTTAGATGTCTTCACAGCTACAGAATCTTCCACTCATTGTTCCATCATGACCTTTGAGAAAACATCGAGTCCAACTGGCACTTTTCCCAACATTTTGCAAGCATTTCTAGTCCCAGTTTTGAGCAATTGGTGTTGTAAGGTGTTAGATAACATTCAGTTGGTCTTAATGAAGCTTGCATAATCTTAATTAGCTTAACTGTATGCATATATTAACCGCAGAACTATGTAGACACATACAGCAAGGGGTTCAAGTTAGGAGCTGTCTCCATGCTTGGTTGTACACAGGGCTCTATTCAACATGAGACTAACCCCAGGCCTGTGTCATCTTCTATCACTGTATGTGTAGTACCGTACAGAGTCCCAAATTCACCTATAAGTGCCAGACCCTTATACTACACCTCCCCCAAGTCTTTATCCAATGTACCCGAGGAAGGAGCAGCGCTCCGAAAGCTAGTGGCATCGAAACAAACCTGTTGGACGTTAACCTGGTGTTGTAAGACTTTGTACTGTTATCCAATGTAGTTCAAGTTATTCTAGTTTACCTGATGTAGTTACATCATTAGTGCTCCCCCATCTTCCCCCCTACACGTCTCTGAGTTCATAGGTCTGGGGGCTTATCAACCTTCTATATTTTATTCGCGCTCTGTTGTTGCAGGTAAACTCCGATAATTTGGAGGTTGTACTAGCATCTGGGAATCTTTTTATCCCCTTTTTCCATTGCTTAGTATTGAACCGCTCTTTGTCAATTCAGCAGTTGTATTGAGAGGTGGATGTTGTTCCATCTCATTTATTGCAGGATAGACTAACTTTGGCCTTGGGCGAAATTCTCCCCCAACGGCGCGATGTCCGCCGACTGGCGCCAAAAATGGCGCCAATCAGACGGGCATCGCGCCGGCCCAAAGGTGTGGAATGCTCTGCATCTTTGGGGGCTGAGCCCCAACATTGAGGGGCTAGGCCAGCGCCGGAGGGATTTCTGCCCCGCCAGCTGGCATAAATGGCGTTTGGTGCCCCGCCAGCTGGCGCGGAAATGTGGCACATGCGCGGGAGCGTCAGCGGCTGCCGACAGTTTCCCGCACATGCGCAGTGGGGAGAGTCTCTTCTGCCTCCGCCATGGTGGAGGCCGTGGCGGAGGCGGAAGTGAAAGAGTGCCCCCACGGCACAGGCCAGCCCGCGGATCGGTGGGCCCCGATCGCGAGCCAGGCCACCGTGGGGGCACCCCCCGGGGTCGCCGTGAGTCCCGCCAACCGGCGCGGCCCGATTCCCGCCCCCGCCCAATCTCCGGTATCGGAGACTTCGGCGGGGGCGGGGGCGGGATTCACGGCGGCCAACGGCCATTCTCCGACCCGGCGGGGGGGGGTCGGAGAATGACGCCCCTTGTGTCCATGTGGATTTTCTCTCTTATTTTGTTGTGTGTGTCACTGCGATGTCCTCTGTGACAGAAGATGGCCATTCCTGTTATCAGGATGTGTTTTTTTCAGTAAGCTCACCGTTGCGTTTAGCTGTGCGCTGTGCTGTCGGCCATGGATGGCTGCTTCCTGGTTTCAGCATCGATTATGGCACTGTAATGCTGACCCGGGAGTTGCAGCATTTGCTCTGTGGTTACAGTGCAGACCTCACCAACAGTCGTTGGAGCCGGAGATTGAGGTTCGTCTGTTTTTTTGCTTACTGTTTTGTTTCTGCTCCGCTGGAGACGCTGTGCTAACAACTTGAGTGGTTGGATGGCCTGACCAATGAGGGCTTTCCAGCATCTGTAATGAAATAGGACAAACCTGTTTTGTGAAAAGAGTTTGATGTGTTAGGCAGGTTGGTTCGATGTGGACTGCACTCAATGCAGGTAAGTTAGAAACAGACGTCTAACACAGGTGAAGATCCAACACGGTTTTATTCAACTAGATGAACTGCTGTACATATTTAGCTGTGGGTCGACACTATACTGATCTGACTAGTGACCTTGTAGTAGCCTGACCAGACTTACTAGCTACCGCATGGTGTTTGTGCTTGCTAGCTCGTGGATTCTGACTGTCTCAGTAGCTGGGTCCCAAGAGAGCGGGAAACCTAGTGTCCTCTGGCTTTATAGTGGTAGTGTCCTGTCTGGTGATTGGCTGTGTTGTGTTGTATGCTTACTGGTCATCCTATGTGTCAATCACTGCCTGTCTGCATCTCATTATATACATGAGTGGATATTATGACAGAGTTCAGAGCTGAAACCCCAATCAGGATACTCTTCCTTGTTTGAACTCTTGTGAACCTGCAGTTCTGTATAAGTTACGACTATGGTTGTCTTGACATCTTCTACTTTTTGGAAGAGATTCAGGGCTACACGCATCTCTGCTCAAGACGGAAGAAGACTGGTTAAGAATGATATACACCAGCTCAAAGATTTATTTGCCACTGTACTCTAATCATAGAATCCCCACAGTGCAGAAGGAGGCTATTTGGTCATCGAGTCTGCACCGACCCTCTGAACGAGCACCCTACCTAAGCCCACTCTCCCGCCCTATCCCCGTAACCCCATGCACACCTTTGGACACAAAGGAGCAATTTTGCATGGGCAATCCACCTAACCGGTATATCTTTGAACTGTGAGAGGAAACTGAATCACTCAACGGAAACCCACACGGATACGGGGAGAAAGTGCAAACTCTCCACACAGTCACCCAAGGCCAGAATTGAACCCAGGTCCCTGGCACTGTGAGGCAGCAGTGCAAACCACTGTGCCACCGTGCCGCCCTGGTTCCAGAATCATGCCTCTGTCTGGAATGCAGATTCTTCCAGGCCCATAGAGTGGTGTGTCTGTTGTTCAAGGCCAGAGGTCTCTCAGCCATGGTTCTCTGTCCAATAAGGGCTGTAACACCGGCTCCCATATCCAATTTAAAGTTTGCGAGATGGCAATTAATCAAAATGTATGCATTTTGAAATGGAAATCCTCACCCAAGAAGCATGTCCATGTGCCCTCATAGTGTGCAGTTTCAACTTGATGAATCATCTTTGTGTCCTGTGTGTCTAAATGTTTTGATGTGGAGATGCCGGCGTTGGACTGGGGTGAGCACAGTACGAAGTCTTACAACACCAGGTTAAAGTCCAACAGGTTTGTTTCGATGTCACTAGCTTTCGGAGCGCTGCTCCTTCCTCAGGTGAATGAAGAGGTCTGTTCCAGAAACACATATATAGACAAATTCAAAGATGCCAAACAATGCTTGGAATGCGAGCATTAGCAGGTGATTAAATCTTTACAGATCCAGAGATGGGGTAACCCCAGGTTAAAGAGGTGTGAATTGTATCAAGCCAGGACAGTTGGTAGGATTTCGCAGGCCAGATGGTGGGGGATGAATGTAATGTGACATGAATCCCAGGTCCCGGTTGAGGCCGCACTCATGTGTGCGGAACTTGGCTATAAGTTTCTGCTCGGCGATTCTGCGTTGTCGCGGGTCCTGAAGGCCGCCTTGGAGAACGCTAACCCGGAAATCAGAGGCTGAATGCCCTTGACTGCTGAAGTGTTCCCCGACTGGAAGGGAACATTCCTGCCTGGTGATTGTTGCGCGATGTCCGTTCATTCGTTGTCGCAGCGTCTGCATGGTCTCGCCAATGTACTACGCTTCGGGACTCCTTTCCTGCAGCGTATGAGGTAGACAACGTTGGCCGAGTCGCACGAGTATGTACCGCGTACCTGGTGGGTGGTGTTCTCACGTGTAATAGTGGTATCCATGTCGATGATCTGGCACGTCTTGCAGAGATTGCCATGACAGGGTTGTGTGGTGTTGTGGTCACTGTTCTGAAGACTGGGTAGTTTGCTGCAAACAATGGTTCGTTTGAGGTTGCGCGGTTGTTTGAAGGCAAGTAGTGGGGGTGTGGGGATGACCTTGGCAAGATGTTCATCGTCATCAATGACGTGTTGAAGGCTGTGAAGAAGATGACGTAGTTCCTCCCCTCCGGGGAAGTACTGGACGACGAAGGGTATTCTGTCGGTTGTGTCCCATGTTTGTCTTCTGAGGAGGTCGGTCCGGTTTTTCGCTGTGGCGCGTTGGAACTGTCGATCGATGAGTCGAGTGCCATATCCCGTTCGTACGAGGGCATCTTTCAACGTCTGTAGATGTCTGTTACGCTCCTCCTCGTCTGAATAGATCCTGTATATACGGAGCGCTTGTCCATAGGGGATGGCTTCTTTAATGTATTTAGGGTGGAAGCTGGAGAAATGGAGCATCATGAGGTTATCCGTGGGTTTGCGGTAAAGCGAAGTGCTGAGGTGACCGTCCTTGATGGAGACGAGTGTGTCCAAGAATGCAATTGATTTTGGAGAGTAGTCCATGGTGAGTCTGATGGTTGGATGGAACTTATTAATGTCATTGTGTAGTCGTTTCAGTGATTCTTCGACGTGGGTCCAAAGGAAAAAAATGTCATCGATGTATCTGGTGTATAACGTCGGTTGAAGGTCCTGTGCGGTGAGTAGGTTCTGTTCAAACTTGTGCATGAAGATGTTGGCGTATTGGGGTGCGAATTTGGTCCCCATGGCTGTTCCGTGTGTCTGGATGAAGAACTTGTTGTCGAAGGTGAAGATGTTGTGATCCAGAATGAAGCGGATGAGTTGCAGAATTGCGTCTGGAGATTGGCAGTTGTCGGTGTTGAGTACTGAGGCTGTTGCAGCAATGCCGTCGTCATGGGGGATGCTAGTGTAGAGTGCCGAGGAATGTTCCTGGTTCAACTGGTCCATGGGTGCTGAGTTTCTGTAGGAAGTCCGTCGTGTCGCGACAGAACCTTTAAATGTTTTGGCCTTGCACTGCATGCTGATGTGTCCAATTCCATTACATTGAAAGGATTGGGCTGAAATTGTAGGACATTGATTTTGCTTGTGGGGGCGCTATGCTCCACAGCACTGCTCTGGTCGCTCTCCTAGTCAGTTAGGGTATTCCTTCCCTTGGCCGCGAGCATTCCTGTTTCTGTGCTAGACTGTGGAATTTTCTTTGTACCAAGCCTACATTCTCCTTTTAAAATGGACCTGTGCTGCACTCAGAGCTCAGACTGCCTAACGATCTGAATATCTTTCTCCAGGGTCAGATCTTCCTTCGCTTAAAGCATGTCTGAGAGTGCGATGAGCACAATTCCTGCCATGGTTTATTACATTTAGCCCTTTTAAGCATTTTGTTACTTCTGAAGTTAAAATAAACATTGAATTATTTCCGTACTCCTCCAAATTTAGCAGACGATGTGTTGATTCTTTGTCGAGCCATTACGTCATCCACCGCGGGCCGACTGAATCGATTTTTGTGCTAATTCATGGGATGTGGGTATCACTGGCTTTTATTGCCCATCCCTACTTTCCCTTGTAGAAGGTGTCATAATATACACCAGTATATCACGGTGCAGATGCACACACACTGATGGACACACAGCGGGACCAATCAACACACACAACACCGCAGTTAATCATCAGTTAGAGCACACGCACTATAAAGACAGGGGGCATCAGAGTTCCCGCTCATTCGAGATGCAGCCTCCTAGTAGGACAGAGCTTACAGCTTGCAGCACAGATCTTCACCATATGCTGAGTGCATAGACTGGTTAGGACAAGGCATAGGCCTTTAGTTTAATCTAACATCGTGTTAACCCACTGTGAAAGTATGTCCAACAGTTTCTAACTTAATAAAATAGTGTTGCACTATTTTAAGTGTTGGTGGTCTGTCTGTGTTCCTCGGATCCTGAGCACCCAACACATCAGAAGGGGTGGTGAGCTGCCCTCTTCAACTACTGCAGCCCACGTGGTGCAGGTACACCCACAGTGCTGTTCGGGAGGGTGTTCCAGGATTTCGACCCAGCGACAGTGAAGAAATGGTGATATATTTCCAAGTCAGGACGGTGAGGGACTCGGCGTGGAAATTCCAGATGGTGGTGTTTCCAGCCATCTGCTGCCCTTGTTCTTCTAGATGGTAGCATACTTGTGTTTGGAAGGTGCTGCCTAAGGAACCTTGGTGAGTTCCTGAAATGCAGCGTATAGATGGTACATACTGTTGCTGCTGTTCATCGAGGTGGAGGAAGTGAATGACCCATAATCTCTGTTCCTTTTTTTCTTTTGCAGGGATTCTCTGTCCCATATGCATTTTGGGACGATGCAGAGGTCCCGATGTGCGGGCAGGCGTGGGGTAGAAACGCGCCGTGTTTAAACTCATGGTGTGTTTTTATTTACCTGCTTTCCTTCTACCGCTGTGCTGTACCTGCTGTATGATGCACTATCAATTACAACGAGACGAGAGTAGAATGTAATCGAGGCTTTATTACACAGAGATGTGTGGCCTCCTACAGCAGCTGATGAAATGGCTGCTGTACTGAGAGCACACATATTTATACTCTGCCTGCTGGGCGGAGCCAGCAGGCAGGGACTACCCCCGTACCTGTAGTAGAGGGGCCTTACCGTAAATCCCATATATATACAGTATAATACATCAGTGGTGACTACCACATTCACCCCCTGTTAAAAATGGGTCCAGCGGGGGTGGTGGAGAACTTTATACAGACAAATTGTTTTTAAAAATCACAGAGAATATTACAAATTTAGGCGGTCCGGTGCCTTGATCTGCCGTCGAGAACACCACAGTGCTGGTGGCGACTCAGGCGTCAGCTTGGTCTCCGGTGACTCCGGGAGTGTGTCGAAATCTTCTTCATCCCCGGGTGGGAGCAAGGGGAGGACGGATAGTCCTGGAGCGGGGGCTGTGGTGGGGTGCGCCAGGGGAGGGGATGGTGGCGCCAGGGCAGGGGGCGGTGTGTGAGGACCCAGTTCGTGCCAGGTCCCTGAGGGAGACTGTGTCTTGGCGGCCGTCGGGGTGCGCAATGTAAGCGTACTGCGGGTTGGCGTGGAGCAGCTGTACCCTCTCAACCAACGGGTCCACCTTGTGGAGTCGCATGTGTCTCTGGAGGAGAACGGGTCCTGGAGCTGCCAGCCACGTTGGGAGCGAAACTCCAGAGGTGGACTTCCTGGGGAAGGCACAGAGACGTTCATGGGGGGTTTCGTTAGTCGCGGTGAACAGGAGCGACCAAATGGAGTGAAGTGCGTCGGGGAGGACCTCCTGCCAGCGTGAGGCCGGGAGATTTCTGGACTGTAGGGCCAGCTGGATGGCCCTCCAGACCATCCCATTCTCCCGCTCCACCTGCCCGTTTTCCCTGGGGTTGTAGCTGGTCGTCCTGCTCGAGGCAATGCCCTGTTGAGCAGGAACTGGTGCAGCTCATCGCTCATAAATGAAGATCTCCGGTCGCTGTGGACGTAGGCGGGGAAACCGAACAGAGCGAAGATGGTTTTGAGGGCTTTGATGACGGTGGCAAACGTCATGTTGGGGCATGGGACGGCAAAGGGGAATCAGGAATATTCGTCTACCACACTGAGGAAGTACGTGTTGCAGTCGCTGAGGCGTTCAAAGGGGCGAGAGGCCTTCACCAGGCGTGCACGGTCTGGCCGGTAGAAGCGCGGTTTACACTCTGCGCAGACCTGGCAGTCTCTGGTGATCGCCCTGACTTCCTCGATGGAGTAGGGCAGGTTGCGGGCCTTACTGAAGTGGTAAAAACGTGTGACTCCTGGGTGACAGAGAATGTCGTGCAGGGTCCGGAGTCCGTCCACTTGTGCGCTGGCACATGTGCCTCGGGATAGGGCATTGGGGGGCTCGTTGAGCTTACCGGGGCAATACAAAATCTCGTAGTTGTAGGTGGAGAGCTCGATCCTCCACATCAAGTTTTTTGATCTTGCCCCGCCGTGTGTTATTAAACATGAAGGCAACCGACCATTGGTCAGTGAGGAGAGTGAATCTCCGGCCGGCCAGGTAATGTCTCCAATGCCGCACAGCTTCAACGATGGCTTGGGCCTCCTTTTCGACGGAGGAGTGCCGAATTTTGGAGGCCTGGAGGGTGCGGGAAAAGAATGCCACGGGCCTGCCTGCCTGGTTGAGGGTGGTGGCCAGAGCGACGTCTGATGCATCGCTCTCGACTTGGTAGGGGAGCGTCTCGTCGACCGCATGCATCACGGCCTTGGCGATGTCGGCCTTGATACGGTCGAAGGCCTGGTGAGCCTCGGCCGTCAGTGGGAAAACGGTTGTTTGAATGAGTGGGCGGGCCTTGTCCGCATAGTTTGGGTCCCACTGGACATAACACAAAAAGAATCCAGGCATCGTTTGAGTGCCTTGGGGCAGTGGGGGAGGGGGGGGTTCCATGAGGAGGCGCATGCGATCGGTGTCGGGCCCCAGAACTCCGTTCTGAACCACATAGCCGAGGATGGCTAATCGGTTCGTGCTGAACACACACTTCTCCTTGTTATACATGAGGTGGAGGAGAGTGGCGGTGTGGAGAAATTTGGAAAGGTTAGCGCCGTGGTCCTACTGGTCGTGACCGCAAATGGTGACATTTTCCAGGTACGGGAAAGTGGCCCGCAGTCCGTACCGGTCAACCATTCGGTCCATCTCCCGTTGGAAGACCGAGAACCCATTGGTGACGCCGAAGGGATCCCTAAGAAAGTGGTAAAGGCGGTTGTCTGCTTCGAACGCAGTGTATGGATGGTCCGCCTTGCGAATGGGGAGCTGGTGGTAGGCAGAGTTCAGGTCCACTGTCGAGAAGTCCCGGTCTTGTGCAATCTGATTGACCATATCAGATATGTGTGGGAGGGGGTACGCGTCGAGCTGCGTGTACCGGTTGATTTGACTACCACACTGTATTACAAATCCAGGGACAGCGCTAACTTAACCGGCTTGCCCCAATGTTAGGTGAGTTTTTAGTCTTTTTTATTTGCGCTTTTTTGTCTCTCGGTCCCGAATCATCGAGCAGAGGGTGGAGATATCGGGAACCATATTTTTAGTGGGTTAATGTGTTATAATATTAGTGTTTATTATTATGTGTAAAATGCAAATAAAGTAAAAGATTTTCCACCTAAGAAACTCCGTGTTGCTGGTGATGGGTTCTGTGGGTTCTTGCGTGGCTGATAAGCCCGATCCTAGAGCCGCATCTTCGACCGCACACTTGGCAGGAGATTCAGGGAGGTGGGATCGGTCTTGGACTCTTGATCTCTGGTATTCCTTTCTCAGGCTCCTTTTCCAGGCCTCCTCTCGCTGTCGGATGTCCTTGAAGAATTGTGACCCTTCAATCAGGAGGTTCCTCCAAGTTGGTCTCTTCTGAGCAAAGACCTCCCAGGCATTGACGTTGCTGTTGCATTTCTTGTGAGGTAAACCTTCAGGGTGTCTTTGAAGCACTTCTTTTGTCCTCCTGTTCTTCTGGATCCTTCGCTGAGCTGGGAGAAGAAGATTTTCTTTGGCAGTTGGGGCTCTGACATCCTAAGTCGGCCCAACGGAGTTGGTTTCGGATGATCATGGCCTTGATACTGGTGCTCTTGGCTCCTTCAACGATGCTAATGTTACTACACCTGTCCTCCCAGCTGATACAGAGCTAAAGCACATTTGGATTTTGAAATGTATTTGAAGTGGTGTTTTTCAGAGTCCACCGATATAATGCTGATACTTGCAAGCCTTAGTGATTACTTTGAATGCTTTTGCAAAGGCATTAGTTAAGAATAGAAGCCTCCTGTAAGCTAATGCATATTATCTCGCTGACAGGTATTGCAGAATCCATTGCAGATTCAAAATCTGGAGCCAAGCTATAAGTCTGACTGGCGAGGAAGTGAATCAATTGCCCACCCCTGAGAGTGCATAGACAAAGGACATTGTATGAAATCATATCAGAGGAGCTGTGTTCCAGGAGACTGAGCTTCAGCAAGGAAGCAATGGAATGCCTTTGCAAAATTTTGAACGAAGACATGGAGACGAATTCTAATTGTTGCACTGCCTTTACAATGAAGATGAAACTCATGATAGTTGTAGTGTGTAGTGCAGGGTGACATGTGCTGTCGACTGGCCAAAGTGAATGATGAACTCCAGAGCATGTAGTTTAAAATAATTTATTATAGAACAAACTGCATGGTAAGATGACTGGGATAAATAAACTAACGAACAACTAACACTAAACAACTCTGGTGGAACTACTGTAAATACGTCTATCTCCCAGCATGACCAACTCCCAACTCCCAGATCACATGGCGATGTGATGGGTTTACAATACCACCTAGTGGTCAGAGGTTGTGCATAACATTATGTACAAACTTACATTATGCATATCTTCACACAGGGCACAACTTTTCCGTTGATCGTGGACCGAACATTCACCCAGAAGTGGAGGAGGGCAATGTGGAGCCTGATGTAGACATCCCTCCTGAAAGAGAAGCAATTGATGTACATGCACTTTTGTATGAGGTTTGACTTCTGTTGGTGGATCATTCATTTTGGAACTCTTAAATCCATTTGACTTGAATGACTGTGACTGTACCAACCGTCACCAAAGTTGCAAGATATTTTACCCCGTCCATCTTTTGAATGTTCATGATTATGATTCACGTATGCTACACACACCTTGGATAGATCTTGAAGTGCTACCCAATACAATCATCTGTGCTATGTTGGTATTGCTTTGTTTAAAGTTGTAATTAGCTTTGCAATCTGTCCTAAAAGTAAAATAGCTACTCTAAACACGACAACCACAGTAAAATATATCACCCAGCAGGAGGCCATCCAAAAAGCAGACAGACATGTTGTGGTGAACCAGTGTAATAGGAGATGTAAGGTAGGACCTGCACTACAGGTTCGCCGGTAGCTCCTGCCGGCTGGCTCCGCCCATGGAGAACTGTATAAATATGTATGACCTCCAGTGCCCTGCCATTTCGGCAGCTGCAGCAGGAGGCCACGCATCTGACTGTAATAAAACCACAGTTGTACCCAACTTTAGTCTTTGTGCAATTGATCGTGCATCACATGTAAAACCTGATCTGAGCAACAACACTTAGAGACAACGTAAGTGTCTGATTTAATTCAGAATTCACATAAAAAATGCAAAGTCTGAGACAATGAGCTAATTATGCTTCCCATCCTGGAAGAATGCACTGTACATGCCTCAGCTAGTCAACCAGAAAGTAATCATGTACTCCATGGACCAATCATGGTTCAGGGATATCACTGATCAGGCTGTGGTTATGATTTAGAAAGGGTTAACAAGGTCTGATTTGCAACGATACCAGGAAGAATATAGAAGTTAGAAGAAAGATGAATTTCGGTAAGAGAGTGCCCCAGCGGAATGAGATTCAATATCCCACTGAGAAGCTGCAATATCTGATATCTGGTTAACTGTCTTTTCTGTTGTCATTTTGATAACTCAATAATTGGGGAATTTTATTTGAGCACACTTGTACCAGGAGTACTTGTAATTCGTCAGACCCGGAGTCTAGGTTAAATCCGATTTCAGAATCTTACAGCAGTTCGAGTTCATCTGGCAGCTGCTACATTTGGACATTGAGTCCTCTCGTCTTCCCTCCTCCCTCCCCCCCCCCTCCTCCCATCCCTCCTCCCCTCTCCCCTGTGTACAGAAAGACAACAAAACCATGTGTCCAAGTAAAAAAGATATATTTAATTGATCACTGTGTTAAAGTAAAAAGATATATTTTATGGCAAAGTGATTTGAAACGTTGTGGTAGCTATCAAAGGAAATGTTATCCAGCAGCTGCGAATTTAAAACGTGACATTAAATGTGAACACGGTATGAATATTTTGTGTTTAGAACATTATTTTTCTTAACAAATGTTTTCCATTAAACTTTACAAGATTCTACAATTACCTTACTGAAACATCAAAACACAACATTTAATTATGAGATAATTATAAATGAAAAGATAATTGAAGTAAACAAGGCAGAAACATAATAACACAGGTAATACGGTGTCACACGATTCAGCACTGCTTCCTCACAGCACCAGGGACCCATGTTCAATTCAGACCTTGGGTGACTGTGTGGTGTTTGCACATTCTCCCCGTGTCTGCATGGGCTTCGTCTGGGTGCGTCGGTTTCCTCCCACAATACTAAGATATGCATGTTAGTTGGATTGGCCATGCTAAATTGGCCCTTAGGGTCCAAAGGTTGGGTGGGATTCCGGGGATAGGGCGGGGATGTGGGCCTGGGGGTAGGATGCCTTTTCGGAGTGACAGTGCAGACACGATGGGCCGAAAGGCTTTCTTCTGCACTGTGGTGGACAACCTACAGGGAGTCGGGAGGTGAGTTACTTGCCACAGGATTCCTAGCCTCTGACCTGCTCTTGGCTGGAGTGCTCTTTCCGGGAGCCAGTGCAGACTCGATGGGCCGAATGGCCTCCTTTTGCACTGTAAAATCATGACCTATGACCTTTTAGCCACAGGAATTGCATGGGTCGTCCAGTTCAGTTTCTGGTTAATGGTAACAGCCAGGATGTTGATAATGGGGGATTAAGTGATGCGAATGCCATTGAATGTCAAGGGCGACGGTTAGATTCTCTCCTGAAGATGGTCATTGCTTGGCAGTTGTGTGGTGCGAATGTTACTTGTCACTTGTCAGCCCAAGCTTTAATAATGTCCATGCTTGCTGCATTTTAATGGACATCTTCAGTACCTGAAGAGTTGCAAATGGTGCTGAAAATTGTTGCATTGCCTCTCCACGATTGGTGGGATTATCCGTTCCAGAAGCCTGAAAGCCGTCTGGATGGCAGCTAGTCCCTGGGGTCAGCCCACCCTCTGAATGTCAGCCCCCTCGGGAATTCCTACCTCAACCTGCTGTACATTAGCGTGTGTGTGTGTGGTGAGCAGCAGATAGTGTCTCAGGAGCCTCTTCACTAAAGTGCCCAACCAAGGTGAGTGTCTCTGGGTTGGTGGAGGGTGTTGGAGCCAGCTGTGACGGGAAGTCAGTGTCATCCTCCGACCCCAGCTCTGGGGTTTCGGGCTGAGGGCTAGTGTCTGAGCTGCTCTCACCACTGCTTGGCTCAGAATGGGGCTCCGGCTGTGGCACTGGCTGGGGGCAGGGACGCCAGATGGACCTACCCCATCACCAGCAGATCCTGTAAGACACAAGACAAGATGCATGATTAGACCACGGGCCGGGGGTGGTGGGAGTGAGCATCTGGGTGTGGGTGGGGTTTTTTGTAGGGTGATGTTGGTGGTGCGGCGGTGGTGTTGGGGCGGTGTGGGGTGCAAGTGGTGTGGGGGTGAAGGTGGTGTGGGTGGGGGTTGAGACACGTGTCATGAGGAACCGCAACTAAGTGGGGTCTCACTTCCTCGCCCGCGGCCGAACTTCACCTCGGCGACCTCCTTTTCGTCTGGGCTGCCCACCACGTACAGGGCTCTCTGCTCAGCCAAAGTGAGGGGCTGCAGGTCCGGCGGTGTCCCTCCTGGCTTCAGCTGCTCCCAGCGGTTGTGCATGGCCTTTTCCTGCATGGGGGGAACAAAAAAAACGACAGGGTTAGACAGTCCGACACATGCAGTCCAGGGGGCCGGTAGCTGGTGGTCTCCGTGGCCAGGGCATCGGCCAGGGCGACCGGTATGGGTGCCGGCTTGTGGTGCAGGGTGGGCGTCCATCCGCCTTCCGGGTGAGGGGGGGGGGGCAGGTTACAGATGTGTTGGATGGGGGTTGCTGCCAGGGGAACAGTGCTGCCTACTCAAACTGGCCGCCCTGAGGAGGTCATGCAGTTTTTACGGCACTGCTGGCCGATCCGGACGATGTTGCCCATGGTGCTGACCACCTCTGCCACCTCAGAAATGGAGAACCCTGCCCATAGTCTCCCAAACAGATAATTCCAGCTTGAATATGTGTAAGGTATCATAACATACACCAGTATATCTTGGTGCAGACACACACTGATGGACACACAGTGGGACCAATCAACACACACAGCACTGCAGCCAATCACCAGTTAGAGCACACGCACTATAAAGACAGGGGGCATCAGAGTTCCAGCTCATTCGAGCTGCAGCTAGTTAGTAGGACAGAGTTCACAGCCTGCAGCACAGAAATTCACCATGTGCTGAGTGCATCGACTGGTTAGGACAAGGCAAAGGTCTTTCGTTAAAGCTAGTATCGTGTTAACCCACTGTGAGAGTATGTTAAACAGTTAATGATTCAATAAAATAGTGTTGCACTATTTCAGGTGTTGGTGACCTGTATGCGTTCCGCGGATCCAGAGCGCCCAACACAACATGATACCAGGAGTTGAGGGATATTAGCACTTCTTAGACCTACCTGCAAGTGATCTGCCTTCCGCCAGCATTCCGCCATCCTGCAACATGGACAACATCTGCCCACCGCCGCCGCTCCGCATCGCCGGCAACCTAGGGGCCAACTGGAAGATATTCAAACAGCGCTTCCAGCTCTTCCTTGAGGCCACAGACAGGGAGGACGCCTCAGATACCAGAAAGATCGCTCTCCTCCTCTCCACGGCCGGGGACCATGCCACCCACATTTTCAATTCTCTCACCTTTGCGGATGATGAAGATAAAACAAAGTTCAAGACGACCCTCCTCAAGTTTGACACTCACTGCAGCATAGAGGTGAATGAAAGTTTTGAGCGCTACGTGTTCCAACAGCGCTTGCAGGGTAAGGACGAACCTTTCCAATTCTTTCTCACGCACCTCCGTATCCTTGCGCAGTCTTGCAGCTACGGGCCCACCTCCGACTCCATGATACGCGACCAGATCATTTTCGGTGTTCAGTCGGAACCCCTACGACAGCAGCTCCTCAAAGTACAGCAGCTCACTCTAACGACCGCCATAGAGACCTGTGTCCTACACGAAAACGCCACGAGTCGGTTTTCCCACATCCAAGCGGCTGAAACGGCGCGGCAAGGTCCCCATGAGGCAGAACGGGTCCAAGTGATTGAGCAACTCCAGGGCCTCAGCCTGGATGAGGGCAGCCATTCTGCGCGCTTTTCGCGGACTCCCGCGCTTGTGCGCACCAAACGAGGGGACGGCGACGTCGAAGAACGTAATGCGCAGGCGTGCACCACGCATGACCACACCGCGCATGCGCGGTGGAGCAGCGAACGTGCTGACGCTACGACGTGCGGCATCTTTGGCTCCGCCCATTTAAAACGGCAATGCCCTGCCAAATCTCGACAATGCCTAAGATGTGGCAGACTTGGCCACTATGCTGCCTTCTGCCGAGCTGCACAGCCTGCCAATTCATATCGCTTCAGCCAGCCTCGCAGGAATGTCCGGGCAATTCAACCCACGGTCACAGAGTCCGATGCGGACCTCCCACACAGCAGTGACACCGAGGACCCGAAGGCGCCTTTTCGAGTCGGTATCGTGACAAAAAACAGGGTGTCCCCGAAGCAAAGACACCAGCCGCTGTCGGTATACAGCATCGATCCAGACGATGAGTGGTGTGCCACCCTGATGGTCAACCGGTCCCAAATACGATTCCGCCTGGACACTGGTGCCTCCGCCAATCTCATTGTGCGGTCTGACTTCCAAAGCCTTTGTGTCAAACCAGCCATCCCTCCATCAGCCTGCCAGCTATTGGATTACAATGGCAATGCCATTGATGCCAGCGGCTCCTGCCAACTTGAAGTGACACACAGATCACGCAAAGTCATCCTTCCCTTTGAAACTGTGGGCTCCTCGAAAGCCTCCCTGCTTGGCTCGTGGGCTCCTCGAAAGCCTCCCTGCTTGGCACGCAGGCATGCAAGCTGTTGAACCTAGTTCAGAGAGTTCACTCTCTCTCTCCTGATGACACGTCTGCCTTTCAGGACACTGACTTCAGGGCGCAACTCGACGCCATCATCAACCAGCACCACAACATCTTCGAAGGTATGGGCACGCTCCCATACACCTACAAGATCTTATTGAAACAGAATTCCACGCCTGTGGTGCATTCACCCCTTAAGGACCGCCTCAAGCAGCAGCTGCAGGACCTCCAGAACCAAGGAGTGATTTCCAGAGTCACGGAACCAACCGACTGGGTCAGTTCCATGGTATGTGTAAAAAAGCCTTCCGGCGAATTGAGAATTTGCATTGATCCCAAGGATCTAAATCACAATATCATGAGGGAGCATTATCTAATTCCCAAGCGCAAAGAGCTCACATGTGTTGCTAACTTTTGGTTGGTTCAATTGGCTCTGTTTTATAACCTTTGCTCTAGAGTCGCCAGGTATCTTTATGATACCGCCACGAGGTTTAAGTTCAAGTAATGATCAATAACTCAATACACCAATTAGTAAGATTCAAATCAAAGCACATTTATTTACACACAGTCAAATCTACTCATGCATAAACTCTACTCTCTAAGCTATTTCTATCACTAACAGGCCTATACTTAGCTTCGGACTGGCCCACCAGGTCAGGGGAACAAATGGCCTTTCGTTCGGGTTCTGAGTCTGCGGGATTCAAAAGCTGGTATGGACTGGTAGCTAGGAGCGCCTGTCTCATAGCGAGCGTTTACTTGAGACTTACGTTCTTTGGAGGCAGCTGGACAGGTCACTGTCAATGGTTGGTTCGCTGAGTGACCCTGTCAAGAAGGACGATTTGAACTTGGGGGCTTTATTTTATAGTCCCCAGGGGCTTCCCGCCTTTCGGGGCAGACCACGTACCTGGTTTCAAGTGATTGGACTTTGTTCCAATCGCTTGGTTTGATTTCTCCAATACTGGAGCGGTTCCCTGATCAATGGGCGGTCTTTAGGTGTCCGTTAACCTCTTTTGTGTTGGCTCCTGCTGGCACCGAGGAGTCTGGCTTGGCCATGTTTATCTCAAATGTTTCGATTCTTCCCGGGGATCGCTCATTAGTATGTAGATGGCTGCTACATTATTATGCCGATGGTTGCTGGTATCGATGCTGTCTGGGCTTTTGCAGAGTCTAATACACAGTAACTTGCACCTGTTAGTTTTTGCCTGTGTTGGCTGAATTTCCCTTCAGCCTTTGCTGTTCTCCATTTTACATCAGGAATTGGCCAACCCAGGTGGCTACACATGTGAGATGGCTCGCGCTAAGCTCTTCACCAAACTTGGCGCCTCAAAAGGATTCTGGCAAATCCAGCTCGACAAATCCAGCAGGAAACTCTGTACATTTAATACCCCCCTTGGCAGATATTGTTACAACAGGATGCCGTTTGGGATCATATCTGCTTCAGAAGTGTTCCATAAGATTATGGAACAAATGATGGAAGGCATTGAAGGTGTTTGCGTCTATGTCGAAGACATAATCATTTGGTCCACCACCCCGCAGGAGCATGTCAGTTGCCTCCAGCGCGTATTCAAACGCATACGTGAGCAGGGCCTACGCCTCAACAGGGCCAAATGCTCTTTTGGTCAGACGGAACTCAAGTTCCTCGGGGACCACATCTCCTCGTTGGGTGTGCGGCCGGATGCGGACAAGGTGGCTGCTATCACAGCCATGAGAACGCCAGAGGACAAGAAGGCGGTCCTCCGATTTCTGGGCATGGTCAACTTTTTAGGGAACGACTTCCGGGTGTGGCGATGACCAGCTAAGTCGCACGTTTCGGCAGCTCCCGGTGGAACGGACTTTTGGACTCTTCATAAGAGCCCCAACGGCAATTTTAACGGCTAGAAGCACTGTGCGGTAAACCAGAATGGAATCCCCCCCTGGAAACGGATGGAAAAAGGAGAGGGAAGTGGCCAAATTGCAGTGGATCCTTTGGAGCAGCGGCAAGGAAGGCAAGCAAGAACCAAGATGGTGACGGAAGGTGGCAGTTTAACATGGGGCCCTGAACAACAAGAGTTTTTGAAATGTTGCGTGGAAGAACTTAAAAAGGAAATGAAGAAGGAGCTGTTGGCCCCGATATTACAGGCGATCGAAGGGCTAAAGGATGAGCAAAAGACCCAGGGGCGGGAGCTTCGGGTCGTGAAGGCAAAGGCTGCCGAGAACGAGGACGATATACAGGGCCTGGTGGTGAAGACGGAGATGCACGAGGCACACCATAAACGATGTGTGGAAAGACTGGAGGTGCTGGAGAATAACGCGAGGAGGAATAATTTAAGGATTCTTGGTCTTCCTGAAGGTGCAGAAGGAGCAGACGTCGGGGCATATGTGAGCACGATGCTGCACTCGTTAATGGGAGCGGAGGCCCCGGCGGATCCGCTGGAGGTGGAGGGAGCATACCGAGTGATGGCGCGAGGACCGAGAGCAGGAGAAATTCCTAGAGCCATAGTGGTGAGATTCCTCCATTTTAAGGACAAAGAGATGGTCCTTAGATGGGCAAAGAAAACTCGGAGCAGTAGGAGGGAGAACGCGGTGATCCGCGCATATCAAGACTGGAGTGCGGAGGTGGCGAGAAGGAGGGCGAGCTTTAATCGGGCCAAGGCGGTGCTTCACAAAAAGAAGATAAAATTTGGAATGCTGCAACTGGCAAGACTGTGGGTCACATATCAAGGGAGGCACCACTGCTTTGAGACGGCGGATGAGGCGTGGACTTTTATTGTGGAAGAAAAACTGGAATAAGCGGGTTATTAAAAAAGAACGTTTGAAACAAAGTGGTGGGGCGAGTATGGGGGGCGAAGAGGGGGGAAAAAGGGGGGGAAAGATGAGTTTTATGTTATTAATCCTGCGGTGCGGTAACTTTTCTCTCTTCCACAGGTGGTGGTGGAGGGAGGAAGGGAGGTGGAGGAGATGGGGCGTTGGCCATGGGGGGCGGGGCCAAAAGGGAAGCACGGGCTTTGCTCCCGCGCTATGATAATCATGGCGGGAATAGGGAAGCAGGAAGGAGGGGGCGTCGCACGGTGCGAGCCGAGGTCACGGGGGGAAGCCGAGGTCGGCCAGAGTTTGCTGACATCTGGGAAAACATGGGGGGTTTAACTACGCTAGTGGGGGATCTAGCTGGGGGTGGGGGGGGTGGGAGGGGGGAGTTACTGGGTTGCTGCTGCTGGGGAGAGGGGGGAGCCGGAATGGGGTGGGGTGGGCGGGGGGGCACCGCCTGGGGGGGACATAGCTGCGTGGGAACCGGGTGAGGAGCTGGAAAAAGGGGATGGCTAATCGACAAGGGGGGGGGGGTAAAAAGCCCCCCAACCCGGTTGATCATGTGGAATGTGAGAGGGCTGAACGGGCCGATAAAGAGGGCACGAGTACTCGCACACCTTAAGAAACTTAAGGCAGACGTGGTTATGTTACAAGAGACGCACTTGAAACTTATAGACCAGGTTAGACTCCGCAAAGGATGGGTGGGGCAGGTGTTTCATTCGGGGCTAGATGCGAAAAACAGGGGAGTGGCTATACTAGTGGGGAAGCGGGTTATGTTTGAGGCAAAGACCATAGTGGCGGATAGCGGGGGCAGTAACGTGATGGTGAGTGGTGGTCTTGGTAAACGTATATGCCCCGAACTGGGATGATGCCAATTTTATGAGGCGCATGCTAGGACGCATCCTGGACCTAGAGGTGGGAAAGTTGGTAATGGGGGGAGATTTTAATACGGTGCTGGAGCCAGGGCTGGACAGGTCGAGATCCAGGACTGGAAGGAGGCCGGCTGCAGCCAAGGTGCTTAAAGATTTTATGGAGCAGATGGGAGGAGTAGACCCGTGGAGATTTAGCAGACCTAGGAGTAAGGAGTTTTCGTTTTTCTCCTATGTCCACAAAGTTTATTCGCGAATAGACTTTTTTGTTTTGGGAAGGGCGTTGATCCCGAAGGTGAGGGGGACGGAGTATACGGCTATAGCCATTTCGGATAACGCTCCACATTGGGTAGACTTGGAGATAGGGGAGGAAACAGAAGGGCGTCCACCCTGGAGAATGGACATGGGACTAATGGCAGATGAAGGGGTGTGTCGAAGGGTGAGGGGGTGCATTGAAAAATACTTGGAACTCAATGATAACGGGGAGGTCCAGGTGGGAGTGGTCTGGGAGGCGCTGAAGGCAGTGGTTAGAGGGGAGCTGCTATCAATAAGGGAACATAAAGGAAAGCAGGAGAGTAGGGAACGGGAGCGGTTGCTGCAAGAACTTCTGAGGGTGGACAGGCAATATGCGGAGGCACCGGAGGAGGGACTGTACAGGGAAAGGCAAAGGTTACACGTAGAATTTGACTTGCTGACAACAGGTACTGCAGAAGCACAGTGGAGGAAGGCACAGGGTGTACAGTATGAGTATGGGGAGAAGGCGAGCAGGTTGCTGGCCCATCAATTGAGGAAAAGGGGAGCAGCGAGGGAAATAGGGGGAGTGAGGGATGAGGAAGGAGAGATAGAGCGGGGAGCGGAGAGAGTGAATGGAGTGTTCAAGGCATTCTATAAAAGATTATATGAAGCTCGGCCCCCGGATGGGAAGGAGAGAATGATGTGCTTCCTGGACTGGCTGGAATTTCCTAAGGTGGAGGAGCAGGAGGGGGTGGGACTGGGAGCACAGATCGAGATAGAGGAAGTAATGAAAGGAATTAGGAGTATGCAGGCGGGGAAGGCTCCGGGACCGGATGGATTTCCAGTCGAATTTTATAGGAAATATGTGGACTTGCTTGCCCCGATACTGATGAGAACCTTTAATGAGGCGAAGGAAAGGGGACAGCTGCTCCGACTATGTCAGAGGCAACAATATCGCTTCTCCTAAAGAAGGAAAAAGACCCGCTGCAATGCGGGTCCTATAGACCTATTTCCCTCCTAATTGTAGACGCTAAGATTCTGGCCAAGGTAATGGCAATGAGGATAGAGGATTGTGTCCCGGGGGTAGTCCATGAGGACCAAACTGGGTTTGTGAAGGGGAGACAGCTGAATACGAATATACGGAGGTTGCTAGGGGTAATGATGATGCCCCCACCAGAGGGGGAAGCGGAGATAGTGGTGGTGATGGATGCCGAGAAAGCATTTGATAGAGTGGAGTGGGATTATTTGTGGGAGGTGTTGAGGAGATTTGGCTTTGGAGAGGAGTATATTAGATGGGTACAGCTGCTGTATAGGGCCCCGATGGCGAGCGTGGTCACGAATGGACGGGGGTCTGCGTATTTTCGGCTCCATAGAGGGACAAGGCAGGGATGGCCTCTGTCCCCATTATTGTTTGCACTGGCGATTGAGCCCCTGGCAATAGCATTGAGGGGTTCCAGGAAGTGGAGGGGAGTACTCAGGGGAGGAGAGGAACACCGGGTATCTCTTTACGCGGACGATTTATTGGTGTATGTGGCGGACCCGGCGGAGGGGATGCCAGAGATAATGCGGATACTTGGGGAGTTTGGAGAATTTTCAGGATATAAGCTGAACATGGGGAAAAGTGAGCTGTTTGTGGTGCATCCAGGGGAGCAGAGCAGAGAAATAGAGGACTTACCGCTGAGGAAGGTAACAAGGGACTTTCGCTACTTGGGGATCCAGATAGCCAAGAATTGGGGTACATTGCATCGGTTAAACTTAACGTGGTTGGTGGAACAGATGGAGGAGGACTTCAAGAGATGGGACATGGTTTCCCTGTCACTGGCAAGGAGGGTACAAGCGGTTAAAATGGTGGTCCTCCCGAGATTCCTCTTTGTGTTTCAGTGCCTCCCGGTGGTGATCACGAAGGCTTTTTTCAAAAGGATTGAGAAGAGTATCATGAGTTTTGTGTGGGCCGGGAAGACCCCGAGAGTGAGGAAGGGATTTTTGCAGCGTAGTAGGGATAGGGGGGGGGCTGGCGCTACTGAGCCTGAGTGAGTACTACTGGGCCGCCAACATCTCAATGGTATGTAAGTGGATGGGAGAAGAGGAGGGAGCGGCGTGGAAGAGATTGGAGAAGGCGTCCTGTAGGGGGACTTGCCTACAAGCCATGGTGACGGCGCCGTTGCCGTTCTCACCGAAGAAATACACCACAAGCCCGGTGGTGGTGGCTACTCTGAAAATTTGGGGGCAATGGAGACGGCATAGGGGAAAGACGGGAGCCTCGGTGTGGTCCCCGATAAGAAATAATCATAGGTTTGCTCCGGGGAGAATGGATGGGGGATTTGGAACATGGCAAAGAGCAGGAGTAACACAATTGAGAGATCTGTTTGTAGATGGGACGTTTGCAAGTCTGGGAGCGCTGACCGAAAAATATGGGTTGCCCCAAGGGAATGCATTCCGGTATATGTAACTGAGGGCTTTTACGAGGCAACAGGTGAGGGAATTCCCGCAGCTCCCGACGCAGGAGGTGCAGGACAGAGTGATCTCAAAGACATGGGTGGGGGACGGTAAGGTGTCAGACATACATAGGGAGATGAGAGACGAGGGGAGATTATGGTAGACGAGCTGAAAGGGAACTGGGAAGAAGAGCTGGGGGAGGAGATTGAGGAGGGGCTGTGGGCTGATGCCCTAAGTAGGGTAAACTCATCATCCTCGTGTGCCAGGCTAAGCCTGATACAATTTAAGGTGTTACACAGGGCGCATATGACTGGAACACGGCTTAGAACATTTTTTGGAGTAGAGGATAGGTGTGCGAGATGCTCGAAAAGCCCAGCGAATCACACCCACATGTTCTGGTTATGTCCGGCACTACAGGGGTTTTGGGTGGGGGTGACAAAGGTGCTTTCGAAGGTAGTGGGGGTCCAGGTCGGACCAAGCTGGGGGTTGGCTATATTTGGGGTTGCAGAAGAGCCGGGAGTGCAGGAGGCGAGAGAGGCTGATGTTTTGGCCTTTGCGTCCCGAGTAGCCCGGCGCAGTATACTGTTGATGTGGAAGGAAGCCAAGCCCCTGGGTGTGGAGACCTGGATAAATGACATGGCAGGGTTTATAAAGCTGGAAAGGATTAAGTTTGTCCTAAGGGGATCGGCTCAAGGGTTCACCAGGCGGTGGCAACCGTTCGGCGAATACCTCACAGAAAGATAGAGGGAATGGAAAAGAAGAAGACAGCAGCAGCAGCCCGGGGGGTGGGGGGAGGGGGGGAGGAACCAGAGGGATTCTCAGGGATGTTAATATATAAGTATAATATGTATAGGTTGTTGTTATAGATAATTGTATATTGGACTGTTAAAACATATTTTTGGAGAATATTTATCTGGGACAAGGCAGTTGCCATTTAGTTTTGTTTTTGTTTTTGTTTATATATTATTTATTTATTGTTTCTAAAACTGGCCATTGTTATTTATATTGGTATATTACTGTGTAAAGGATACACAATGTACTGTGATGGTTGACCAAAAATTTTCAATAAAATATTTAAAAAAAACCAAAAAACTTTTTCGGGAACTTCATCCCTAACCTCGCCTCTCATACCATGGCTCTCAGGAACCTGGTCAGGAAGGTGACAGACTTCCAATGGCTCCCTGCCCACGAGCGCAAATGGAGAGAACTCAAAACCAAACTCACCACAGCCCCGGTCTTAGCTTTCTTTGATCCAGCAAAAGAGATCAAAATTTCGACCGATGCCAGCCAATCCGGCACTGGGGCAGTGCTCCTGCAATGCGATGAGGCCTCATCATAAGGGCAGCACGGTAGCCTTGTGGATAGCACAATTGCTTCACAGCTCCAGGGTCCCAGGTTCGATTCCGGCTTGGGTCACTGTCTGTGCGGAGTCTGAACATCCTCCCCGTGTGTGCGTGGGTTTCCTCCGGGTGCTCCGGTTTCCTCCCACAGTCCAAAGATGTGCAGGTTAGGTGGATTGGCCATGATAAATTGCCCTTAGTGTCCAAAATTGCCCTTAGTGTTGGGTGGGGTTACTGGTTTATGGTGATAGGGTGGCGGTGTTGACCTTGGGTAGGGTGCTCTTTCCAAGAGCCGGTGCAGACTCGATGGGCCGAATGGCCCCCTTCTGCACTGTAAATTCTATGATAATCTATGATCATGGGCCCCCGTTGCATATGCGTCACGAGCCATGAACCCCACGGAGCAGCGCTACGCGCAGATAGAAAAGGAGTGCCTGGGCCTTCTGATCGGTGTGGTTAAATTTCGCGATTATGTCTACGGACTTCCTCAATTCACCGTCGAGACCGACCATCGCCCGCTGGTCAATATAATTCAGAAAGACTTGAATGACATGATGCCTCGCCTTCAGCGTATTCTTCTCAAGCTCCGGCGATATGACTTCCAGCTGGTGTACACCCCAGGCAAAGATCTCATCATTGCTGACGCTCTCTCCAGGGCAGTCAACACTCCATGTGACCCAGCGGGATTTGTCTGCCAGGTTGACGCCCATGTGGCCTTCGTGGCCTCCAATCTACCTGCCACGGATGAATGCCTCGTCCAAATTCGCCGTGTGACGCCGGCTGACCCTTTGCTACAGCGTGTCATGCGCCACCTAACAGATGGGTGGCTCAAGGGCCAATGCCCTCAGTTCTATAATGGCAGAGATGATCTGGCTGTAGTTGCTGGGGTTCTTCTGAAACTGGATCGCATTGTCATCCCGCATAGCATGCGCCAGCTCGTCCTGGAACAGCTACACGAGGGCCATCTTGGCGTGGAAAAGTGCCGCCGACGGGCCCGAGAGGCAGTGTACTGGCCTGGCATTAATGACGACATAGCCAACACAGTGCTCAACTGCCCCACTTGTCAGCGCTTCCAGCCGGCCCAACCACGTGAGACCCTGCAGCCGCATGAGTTGGTCACGCCACCTTGGACCAAGGTGGGCATCGACCTGTTCCACGCGCTAGGTAGAGACTATGCCCTGATCGTGGACTACTTTTCGAATTCCCCGGAGGTGATACGGTTGCACGATATCACATCGTCTGCAGTGATCCGTGCCTGTAGGGACACCTTTGCTCGACACGGCATCCCACTCACGGTTATGTCGGACAATGGCCCCTGCTTCGCAAGCCAGGAATGGTCCAACTTTGCCAGGCGGTACAATTTTGCACCTGTGACATCCAGTCCCCTGTACCCCCAATCCAACGGCAAAGCGGAGAAGGGCGTCCACATAGTCAAATGGCTCCTCTGCAAGCCTGCTGATGCTGGGTCCGATTTCTACCTCACCTTGCTGGCCTATCACTCCGCCCCACTGTCCACTGGCCTAGCGCCAGCCCAGCTGTTCATGGGTCGTACCCTGAGGACGACGGTGCCATCCATTCATGTCCCAGACCTCAACCACGTTCCAGTCCTTCGATGGATGCAGCTGTCTCGTGCACAGCACAAGGCGGCTCATGACTCCCGTGTAGCTGATCTCCCTCCTCTGGCTCCAGATGACAAGGTCCGCATCCATCTTCCGGACGGTGACTGGTCTGCAACTGCTGTTGTCCTTCGGCAAGTGGCCCCCCGCTCGTTCCTGGTTCGTCTACCGGATGGCGCCATTCTGCGCCGCAATCGACGCGCCCTTCGTCTCGTTCCACGCTCGCTACATGATCCTCCACTGTCGCCTCGCCCTCCTGCTGACCCTTATGCAGAGATCCCGGTCACTCTGCATTCTCCTCACTCTGACGCAGTCCAGCCCGCTCCTCAGCCGGCGGCTCCCGACCCACCCTTGAGGTGGTCAACCAGAATTCGTCGCTCACCTCATAGACTTAATTTGTGAACTTTGTGGACTTATAGACTTTCTGAATTTTTCTGTTCTTCCATTTGATCGTTTACATGGTTTGTATATAATGTTCATACTGTTTTTCTGCACCAGGCACCTTCCCATGTAAATCGCTTAGTTCTCATGTACATAGTCCTGTAAATATTTCTTTCGCACACACGTAGTCAGGGACATTCTCACCATACACTATTTATTGCCACACATGTATATTCTTTTATAAAAGGGGGATGTCATAATATATATCAGCATATCATGGTGCAGACACACACTGATGGGCACACAGCGGGACCAATCATCACACACAACACCGCAGCCAATCACCAGTTAGAGCACACCCACTATAAAGACAGGGGGCATCAGAGTTCCCGCTCATTCGAGCTGCAGCTAGCTAGTAGGACAGAGCTCACAGCCTGCAGCACAGACATTCACCATGTGCTGAGTGCATCGACGGTTAGGACAAGGCAAAGGTCTTTGGTAAAAGCTAGTATCGTGTTAACCCACAGTGAGAATATGATAAACAGTTAATGATTCAATAAAATAGTGTTGCACTATTTCAAGTTTTGGTGACCTGTATGTGTTACACGGATCCAGAGCGCCCAACACAACATAAGGGGCTCTAGTTATTCAGAGCGAATATGTCTGAGGGAGCTCACATTATTTACAGTACAAAAGCATAAGGAAAATCACATTATTCAATGTGAATATGTGTAAGCGAGCTCACATTATTTAGAGTGAATATGTGTGAGGAAGCTTACATTATTTAGGGTGAATATGTTTTCAGGGAGCTTACATTAGAGTGTGCCATTGCTTTCCCAGACACAGGAGCAGGAATATCTAACTCTGTCTTTCAAAGTATTGATCTTTAACATTTTAATTATCCATCTTGCAGTTTATAGACAAAGAACTATTTTGGATTAACCTGCCTGGATTAACATCACCTTGAAAATAATTGCCACAATCACATATCACTTGGAAGCAGCCAAGTATGAGAGGCAGCCCAACCCAAATAACTGCAGGATGATGTTAAGTGAGAGTGAATGTCTTTGAATCAGTCAATGGATTAATTACTAGGTTAGACTGAACACTTAAATGGCGCTTGACCCATTTTGTTGCGGGAGCACTATTGTGTGATGTATTTATCGTCCAAAGGTGAAACAGGCATTGAGAGAAGCTCCAGGAACAAAGTTGTAGGGCGGGATTCTCTGAAAATGGGGCTATGTCCCCACGCCGGCGGGAAAGCCGGCGCCAGCCACTCCGGCGTCAACAGCCCCCGAAAGTGAGGAACTCTCCAATTTCTCGGGGGTTCGGTTGACGCTGGAGTGGTTGGTGCCGCTGCAGCTGATGCCAAAGGGCCGGCGCGAGTTCGCGCATGCGCGGACTGGCCAGCGTAGGACCAGCCAGAGTAGGACCGACCGGCATATTTCCACGCATGCGCAGACCGACCGGCGTGTTTCCGCGCATGCGCGGGGGTTCCCTTCTCCGTGCCGACCCCCGGGCAATATGGTGGAGCCCTACAGGGGCCCGGCGTGCACGGAACCAGCCTGCCCGCAGATCGGTAGGCCTCGATCGCGGGCCAGGCCACAATGGGGGCCCACCCGGGGTAGGAACTCCCGCGCCCCCCCTACCCCTAGGACCGCCTCCACACACTTACCGGCCAGGTCCCGCCGAGCGTGAGGTGAGTAATTCACGCCGCGGGACTGGCCAAAACATTACGGCCACTCGGCCCATCGGGGCTCGGAGAATTGCCGGGGGGGTGGGGGGGGGGCGCTGTCAACGGCCCCCGACCGGTGTGGCGGGAATCCCGCCGGCTCCTGAAAAATGGCGCCGGAGAATAGGGCAGACGGCGTCGGGGAGGTGAGGCAGGATTCGCACCTCCCCCCAGGGATTTTCTGACCCATCGCAGGGTCGGAGAATCCCAGCCCCTGTCTTTGCTTAAGTTTCTCTCGCTACTGTCCACTATTGGGACTGTGATTTTTATTCCTGTATGTGAGATGTCAAATAACTCGAGCAGAGGGTTCATAACCATATAAGGTTGCATGCATGACCCCTCCAGCACCCCCCCTGCAGCAACTCGCCAACGTTCATCAAGTTTTGACTATGCTGCTACACAACATCTTGCTTGCCTGACACATCTGCCAAGCTTATGAGAAAGCTGTGCACTCATAATGACCTTTTACACAACATTCAACATTAGTAGCTGCTAATTTTTTAAGCATTGGCTCCTTCCTAGCATAGCACAGGGGTCATGTGTGGTCTCTCCCAGTTTGTTGGCTGAATATGTAACAAGGAGGTTACAGATACATTAGTCAGCAGCGTAAGCACCTTTATCATTTTTGTTATCCCCAGTGTGAGCAAGGTGAGATAGGGAGCAAAGAGTTGGAGTAAATCGGCCTTTTTCCGATTGTCAGACAGTGACTAGTGGGGTACTGCTGGGACCCCCAACTGTTCACGTTATATATTAATGATTTTGATGAGGGAACTCAATGCATTACCTCCAAATTTGCAGACGATACGTTGGTGGGAGGATGAGTTGTGAGGCGGATGCAGAGATGCTCCAGCGGGATTTGGACAGGCTGAGTGAGTGGGCATAAACGTGGCGGATTGCGTATAATGTCGATAAACTAGACTAGAAGGGTTTGAGGTTCATAAGGAGGAGGTGTTAGCAATTCTGGAAAGTGTGAAAATAGATAAGTCACCTGGGCCGGATGGGATTTATCCTCGGATTCTCTGGGAAGCTAGGGAGGAGATTGCTGAGCCTTGATCTTTAAGCCATCTTTGTCTCCAGGAATAGTGCCAGAAGACTGGAGGATAGCAAATATTGTCCCCTTGTTCAAGAAGGGGAGTAGAGATAACCCTGGTAACTATAGACCAGTGAGCCTTACTTCTGTTGTGGGAAAAATCTTGGAAAGGTTTACAAGAGATAGGATGTATAATCATCTGGAAAGGAATAATTTGATTAGAGATAGTCAACACGGTTTTGTGAAGGGTAGGCCGTGCCTCACAAATCTTATAGAGTTCATTGAGAAGGTAACCAAACAGGTGGATGAGGGTAAAGTAGTTGATGTGGTGTATATGGATTTCAGTAAAGCGTTTGATAAGGTTCCCCATGGTAGCCTACTGCAGAAAATACGGAGGCATGGGATTCAGGGTGATTTAGCAGTTTGGATCAGAAATTGGCTAGCCGGAAGAAGACAAAGGGTGGTGGTTGATGGGAAATGTTCAGACTGGAGTCCAGTTACTAGTGGTGTACCACAAGGATCTGTTTTGGGGCCACTGCTGTTTGTCATTTTTATAAATGACCTGGAGGAGGGCGTAGAAGGATGGGTGAATAAATTTGCAGATGACACTAAAGTCGGTGGAGTTGTGGACAGTGCGGAAGGATGTTACAAGTTACATAGGGACATAGATAAGCTGCAGCGCTGGGCTGAGAGGTGGCAAATGGAGTTTAATGCAGAAAAGTGTGAGGTGATTCATTTTGGAAGGAATAACAGGAAGACTGAGTACTGGGATAATGGTAAGATTCTTGGCAGTGTGAATGAGCAGAGATCTCGGTGTCCATGTACATAGATCCCTGAAAGTTGCCACCCAGGTTGAGAGGGTTGTTAAGAAGTCATACGGTGTGTTAGCTTTTATTGGTAGAGTGATTGAGTTTAGGAGCCATAAGGTCATGTTGCAGCTATACAACACTCTGGTGCGGCCGCATTTGGAGTATCGCGTGCAATTCTGGTCGCCGCATTATAGGAAGGATGTGGAAGTATTGGAAAGGGTGCAGAGAAGATTTACCAGAATGTTGCCTGGTATGGAGGGAAGATCTTATGAGGAAAGGCTGAGGGACTTGAGGCTGTTTTCGTTAGAGAGAAAAAGGCTAAGAGGTGACTTAATTGAGGCATACAAAATGATCAGAGGATTGGATAGGGTGGACAGGGAGAGCCTTTTTCCTCAGATGGTGATGTCTAGCACGAGGGGACATACCTTTGAATTGAGGGGAGATAGATATAAGACAGATGTCAGTGGTAAGTTCTTTACTCAGAGAGTTGTAAGGGTGTGGAATGCCCTGCCTGCAACAGTAGTGGACTCGCCAACACTAAGGACATTCAAATGGTCATTGGATAGACATATGGACAATAAGGGAATAGTGTAGATGGGCTTTAGAGTGGTTTCACAGGTCAGCGCAACATCAAGGGCCGAAGGGCCTGTACTGCGCTGTAATGTTCTATATTCTATGTTCTAAATGTGAGCTTATCCATTTTGGGAGCAAAAATGGGACGGCAGGTTATTATTTGAATGGGTGTAAATTGAGAGAGGTGGATACTCAGCGAGACCTTGGTGTCCTCGTGCATCAGTCACTGAAAGTAGGTGAGCAGGTGTAGCAGGCAGTAACGAAGGGAAGTGGTATAAAAGCAAATTACTGTGGAAGCTGGAATCTGAAATAAAAACAGTAAACATGGGATAATCTCAGCAGGCCCAACAGCATCTGTGGAGTGAAAAGGGAGCTGACGTTTCGAGTTTGGATGAAACTTTGTCAAACATGGCTTGAAACGTTAGCTCCCTTTTCTCTCCACAGATAAAGGCAAATGGTACGCTGGCCTTCATAGTGAGAGGATTTCAGTAGAGGAATAGCAATGTTTTACTGCAATTATACAGGGCGTCGGTGAGACCACACCTGGAGTATTGTGTGCAGTTTTGGTGTCCTTATCTGAGGAAGGATGTCCTTGTTGTGGAGGGACTGCAGCGAAGGTTCAGCAGGTTGATTCCTGGGATGGCGGGACTGTCATATGAGGAGAGATTAAGTCGGTTCGGATTATATTCAATTGGAGTTTCGAAGAGTGAGCCGGAATCTCATAAAAACTTCTAAAATTCTAACAGGGTAGATTCAGAAAGAATGTTCCCGATGGTGGGGGAGGCCAGAAATGGAGGGGGGGGGTCATAGTTTGGGGTTAAGGGGTAAACCTTTTAGGACTGAGGTGAGGAAAAACTTCTTCACCCAGAGAGTGGTGAATCTGTGGAATTCACTACCACAGGAAGTAGTTGAGGCCAAAATGCTGTGTGATTTCAAGAAGGAATTAGATATAGCTGTTGGGGCTCAGGGGATCAAGGGATATTGGGGAGGGGAGGGGGGGGGGGGGGAGGCAGGATCAGGATACTGAATATGATGATGAGCCATGATGTAATGAATGAAGGAACAGGCTCGAAGGGTTGATTGGCCTCCTGTTGCTTCTATTGTCTATGTACATTTCTACGTATTCCTGTAGAATCACTGATTTTCTCAGTTTCCAGACAATTATAACCCGCACTTATTCCCAAATATATAGAGGGACCTGAGCATCCTTGTAGATGAAGCACAAAGTTAACATGCAGCTTGCAAGCATTTAGGAGAGCAACTGACATTTTAGACTGTATTGCAAAAGGTGAGCGAGTGTAAGAGTAAAGCAGTCTTACTGCAATTGTACAGGACCTTGGTGAGACCACACACAGAGTACTATCTACAGATTTGCCATCCTCATTGACGGGAGGGCACACTCGCCTTCAGGAATTGCAATGAAGGCTGAGAGATTAAGTCAACTGGGCTGATATTTTATTATTTTACAATTTAGTTTACAGTTTAGTTTTCACTCGATATAAATTTTTTAGTGTTTCAAAGGTTAGTTGCTGGAAGGATATTTACTCTCACCGGGAATTGTAGAACTCAGTGCCACAGCCTCAGAGTAAGGGGGGTGGTCATTCAGGACTGAGATGAGGAGAATTGACCTTTCACTTAAAAGGTTGTTCACCTTTGGAATTCTCAACACCAAAGGCAGTGGAAGCTTCGTCGTTGGATATAATCAAAACAGAAATAAAGAGATTGTTGGATATTGCGGAAAGTAAGTGAGATTTGGGATTATGCAGGACAGTGAAATTCAGGCGAAAGATTAGCCACCTACTGAATGACAGATCAGGCATGAACGGCAGAATTGCATAATCCCGCTCCTATTCCTCATGTTCTCATGCTCGTATCCGTGCTGTTTATTTATTTCAACATGAAAACCACGTACAGCCAGCCAGCACGGAATCAGAAAAAATGCTGCGCGGGATTCTCCGGTCGCTGACGGCGAAATCGCATTCGGCGATCGGCCGAAATCGGGGGCAGCGCTGCTTTTGTGATGTTCCGCCCCCTCCAAAGTGGCATACTCTAGGAGTACGCCGCACACCGCATCAACGGCCTAACGACGTTGCCTGAGGCCCTCCCCCGATGCCCCGCCCCCGACCGGCCGAGTTCCCGACAGCATGGGTCTCTCATGGTATTACTTGGCGGGAACTTGCCGTGGCGGCTGCGGACTCAGTCAAGCGCCACCACAGTCGAGGGAGGGCCGGTCCACAGGCAGGTCCGGGGGTCGAGAGCCAGCCAAAGGGCGCCGCTATTTGGCAGGCCAGGTCCGCGCGCAGCCGTCGTCATGTTGCACGGCACGGCCAACGCCGTGCGCATGCGTGGCTACAGACCCGGCAATTCTCCGGCCATATCGGCAGCTAGAGCCGGGTGCTCTACGTTGCCAGCATGCTAGTCCCCAGCCAAACGGAGGGTCGGTGGCCGTTTTGCGCCGAATGTTCGGTCATAAAAGGCCACCATTCCCATGTCGGCATCAGGATATAGCCTGAAAATCGGAGAATCCAGCCCGCTGACTGATGCACGATCAATTACACTCAAGACAAAGTGATTTCATAACTGAAGGCTTTAATCGACTAGAACTTGTTCCCCAGCAGCTTCGGTACAGAAGGTGAAGGCTGCTGGGATGGCAGCGGTTCTTATACTCCGCCTGTCAGGGCAGAACTACATATCAACAGCCAATGGTAAACTCCTAGGTTAACCAATGGTCATCAGCTCTTAGGTACCGCAATACCTGATACCACATTCACCCCCTGTTAAAAAAGAGTCCGGCGGGGGTGGTGGCCAGTGGTAACAGTCACCCTTAACATGGTATGATCAGATATGGAGGTACCGTGATACCTCCTTACAGGGCTGTCGAGAATATTATCAAAGTGTTCGATCACGGTTAAAGTCACAGCGAAGCAATCAGTCGATCGGGTGGCCTTGTCGTCCTTCTGGATCGTCTGGGCTTCGGTGGTGATTCTGGTGGGGGTCCAGGTGGTTGCGACTCCGGGAGCGTGGTTTCGGCCTCCCTTGCAGCTTCGTCACCCCCAGGCGGCGCTGTTGGGGCAGATGGTTGACACGGGGGGGGGGCACCTGTAGGGGGTGTCGGTGGGTGGGCGGGCCTAGGCAGGAGCGGCGGGAGTACCGGCCCTCCAGTGAGGTGCTGTGGGGGGGGGAGGGGTAATGGTTCGGTGCGCATGGGGTTCCGGCGGGCGCCAGGTCCCGTAGGAGACCGTATCTTGCCGGCTGTCAGGGAACGCCACGTAGGCGTACTGCGGGTTAGCGTGCAGCAGGTGGACCCTCTCAACCAACGGGTCCAACTTGTGCACCCGCACGTGCTTCCGAAGCAGGATGGATCCGGGTGTCGCAAGCCAGGTTGGGAGCGAGGTCCCGGAAGAGGGCTTCCTGGGGAAAACAAGGAGACATTCATGAGGTGTCTGATTGGTAGTTGTACAGAGCAGCGACCGGATGGCGTGGAGGGCCACCGGGAGGATTTCTTGCCAGCGGGAGACTGGGAGATTCCTGGACCGTAAGGCCAGTAGAACAGTCTTCCAGACCGTTCCGTTCTCCCTCTCCACCTGTCCGTTTCCCCGGGGGTTGTAACTGGTCGTCCTGCTTGAGGCAATGCCCCTGCTGAGCAGGAATTGACGCAGTTCGTCGCTCATAAAGGTGGACCGCCTATCACTGTGTATGTACGCGGGGAAACCGAACAGTGTAAAGATACCCTGGAGGGCCTTGATGACGGTGGTTGCGGTCATGTCTGGGCAGGGGATGGCAAATGGGAAACGGGAGTACTCGTCAATCACGTTCAGGAAATACGTGTTACGGTCGCTGGAGGGGAGGGGGCCTTTGAAATCCATGCTGAGGCGTTCAAAGGGACGGGAAGCCTTTATCAGGTGCACCCTCTCTGGCCGGTAGAAGTGCGGTTTGCACTCCGCGCAGATTTGGCAGTCCCTGGTGACTGTCCTGACCTCCTCGATGGAGTAGGGCAGGTTGAGGGTCTTGATGAAGTGGAAGAAACGAGTGACCCCCGGGTGGCAGAGGTCCTCGGGGAGGGCTCGGAGGCGGTCCACTTGTGCGCGTTTAGCTTCCCGGACGGTACAAGATCTCGCAGTTGAAGGTGGAGAGTTCTATCCTCCGCCGCAAGATCTTGTCGTTTTTAATCTTGCCCCGCTGTGCCTTATCGAACATGAAAGCAACCGACCGTTGGTCCGTGAGGAGAGTGAATCTCCTGCCGGCCAGGTAATGCTTCTAATGTCTTACAGCTTCAGCTATGGCTTGTGCCGCTTTTTCGACCTAGGAATGGAGAATTTCGGAAGCATGGAGGGTACAGGAGAAGAAGGCCACGGGCCTGCCCGCTTGGTTGAGGGTGGACGCCAGAGCTACGTCGGATGCATCGCTCTCAACCTGGAAGGGGAGGGACACGTCGATGGCATGCATCGTGGCCTTTGCAATGTCTGCTTTGATGCGGCTGAAGGCTTGGCGGGCCTCTGTCGACAGGGGGAAGGTTGTGGACTGGATATGGGGTCGGGCTTTAGCTGCGTAGTTAGGGACCCACTGGGCGTAATAACTGAAAAACCCGAGACAGCGCTTCAGGGCCTTGGGGCAGTGAGTGAGGTGGAACTCCATAAGGGGGCGCATGCGCTCAGGGTCGGGGACTATAACTCCATTTCGCACTACGTAGCCTAGAATGGCTAGACGGTCGGTGCTAAATACGCATTTATCCTTATTATACGTTAAGTTAAGGATTTTCGCGGTCTGGAGAAATTTGCGGAGGTTGGTGTCGTGGTCCTGCTGGTCATGGCTGCAGATGGTGACGTTATCCAGATACGGGAATGTTGCACGTAAGCCGTACCGGTCAACCATTCGGTCCATCTCTCGCCGGAAGACCGAGGCCCCATTAGTGACACCGAAGAGAACTCTAAAAAATTGATAGAGCCTCCCATCTGCTTCGAAGGCAGTGTACTTGCGGTCACTATTACAGAGGGGTAGCTGGTGGTAGGCGGACTTGAGATCCACCATGGAGAAGACCTTGTATTGCGCGATCCTGTTTACCAGGTCGGATATGCGGGGGAGAGGGTACGCGTCCAGCTGCGTAAATCTGGTCTGACTGTGGTCAATGACCATCCTATGTTTCTCCCCGGTCTTTACCACCACTACTTGAGCTCTCCAGGGACTATTGCTCGCTGCGATGACCCCTTCCCTCAGCAGCCTTTGGACCTCTGACCTGATGAAGGTCCGGTCCTGGGCACTGTACCGCCTGCTCCTGGTGGCGACGGGTTTGCAATCCGGGGTGAGGTTCGCAAACAGAGAAGGCGGGTCGACCTTAAGGGTCACGAAGCCGCAGACAGTAAGGGGGGTTATAGGGTGTGGTAGTATGTATTGGGGGTCATGTGGGACTGGAAGCCCTAATGTCATTGGCTGACAGATCCCGGGTCCTGGTTGGCCGTTGACCTCAAGCTCCGCCCTGAAGGCGGAGTATAAGAAGCCGGAGTCTTCCCCCGCAGGCCAGTTTACTATCGAGCTGCGGGGGAACAGACATGCTTAATAAAGCCTCATCGACTTCACTCCATTCGTCTCATGGAGTCTTTGTGCTCTACAATTTATTAAGCGTGCCTAAAAAGGACTATGGCGCTCAGGATCATTCCAGAATGCCTGAGGATCAGCCCCCACGCAGTGAACGCGGCAGCAGCCTTCAAGCACTGGCAGACTTGCTTCGAGGCCTACCTCAGAACGACCACCGGCCGAGTCTCAGACGAACAAAAACTGCAGGTCCTGCACTCGAGGGTGAGCACGGAGATTTTCACCCTCATTGAAGACACCGACGATTTCCAGACGGCGTTCGCAGCACTCAGAAGTCTCTACGTTCGCCCAGTTAACCAAATCTATGCTCGCTACCAGCTCGCGACGAGACGGCAAGCTCCCGGAGAATCGATGGACGAGTTCTACGCCGCGCTGCTGATTTTGGGACGAGCCTGCCGCTGCCCGTCGGTGAACGCAAACGAACACACCGACATGTTAATGCGCGATGCTTTTGTGGCAGGTATGCAATCCTCCCAAATCCGCCAAAGACTTCTAGAAAAAGAGTCGCTAGGACTCTCAGAGGCACGGGCCCTAGCAGCCTCCCTAGACGTGGCCGCGCGTATTACCCGCGCCTACGGCCCCGACCGCGCAGCAGGCCATTGGGCCCCGTACGTACCCGTCGCGGCAAACCCCCTACCCCCCCCCCCCCCCCCCTCCCCGGACACCCCACAGGCTTGCGCGGTCCAAACGCCGAGTCGCACCGGGGGCGCCCGCTGTTATTTCTGCGGCCAGGCGAAACACCCCCGGCAGCGCTGTCCGGCCCGTGCAGCCATCTGCAAAAGCTGCGGGAAAAAGGGCCATTATGCGGTTGTGTGCCGGTCCCGCGTGGTCGCCGCCGTCCCGGGAGCACAGGGAGCCCTGCAAGCAGTCTGTGTGCCCCAATCCCCCCAGCACGCCATGTACGACCCGCAGGCGCAGCCGCCCTGGGTCCCGACCACCGCGGTCCCGGGAGAACTGGGAGCCCTGCACGCCGCCTACGCTCTCCAACCCCCCTCCCCGCAGCCCATGTATGACCCGCCGCCGGCGCTACCGCTTTGGGTCCCGGCCAACACTCTCCACGGAGAGGAGGGAGCTTTTCGCGTCCATAATGCCACCCTAACCCCCACCCCGCGCCCCACGCCTGACCCGCCGGCGCCACCTACTTGGGCCCCGACCACCGCTGTCCCCGGCGAGGGAGCTCCGCGCGGTCCCAGCGCTCGCGGCCCCACGCCTGACCCGCCGGCGCCGCCGACTTGGGCCCCGACCACCGCTGTCCCCGGCAAGGGAGCTCTGCGCGGTCCCAGCGCTCGCGGCCCCACGCCTGACCCGCCGGCGCTGCCGACTTGGGCCCCGACCACCGCTGTCCCCGGTGAGGGAGCTCCGCGCGGTCCTAGCGCTCGCGGTCCTAGCGCTCGCGGTGAGGGAGCTCTGCGCGGTCCTAGCGCTCGCGGTCCTAGCGCTCCCAGCCCCCCCAGCACACCATGTGCGACCCGCAGACGCCGCCATTTTGGGTCCCGACCACCACGAGGGGAGGAGGGGCGCCGATGTGCGACCCGCAGACGCCGCCATTTTGGGTCCCGACCACCACGAGGGGAGGAGGGGCGCCGATGTGCGACCCGCAGACGCCGCCATTTTGGGTCCCGACCACCACGAGGGGAGGAGGGGCGCCGCCATCTTGGACCGCCCCAGACCTGTACGACGCATGGGGGCGGCCATTTTGTCCACCCCCGCCGCCATCTTGTGACCCCCCAGCCACGTGCGATGTATGGGGGTGGCCATTTTGTTCATCCCCGACGCCATCTTGGACGGCAACAACAGACCCCACTCCACTACTACAACCACGGCTCGCTTCGATTACGCTCGATCAGGCTCGGCCCCGGACACTCCAGACGACGACGACAACGGTCCTAATAAACGGCCACGAGACGCCATGCCTAGTCGACTCCGGGAGCACGGAAAGCTTTATACACCCCGACACGGTAAGACGCTGTTCCTTGACCACCTATCCCAGCGCATAAAAGATTTGCCTAGCTGCAGGATCCCACTCCGTACAGATCCAGGGATTCTGCATAGTTACCCTTACGGTGCAGGGGAGGGAGTTCAAAAACTACAAACTTAACGTCCTTCCCCAACTCTGTGCCCCCACCTTGCTGGGATTAGATTTCCAATGTAATCTACAGAGCCTTACGCTCAAATTCGGCGGCCCCATACCCCCACTCACTATCTGCGGCCTCGCAACCCTCAAAGTGCAACCCCCGTCCTTGTTTGCGAACCTCACCCCGGATTGCAAACCCGTCGCCACTAGGAGCAGACGGTACAGCGCCCAGGACCGGACCTTCATTCGGTCCGAAGTGCAGCGGCTACTAAAGGAGGGCATAATCCAGGCCAGCAATAGTCCCTGGAGAGCGCAGGTGGTAGTAGTGAAGACAGGGGAGAAACAAAGGATGGTCATTGACTATAGCCAGACCATCAACATGTACACACAACTAGACGCGTACCCTCTCCCCCGCATATCCGACATGGTCAATCGGATTGCCCAATATAAAGTCTTCTCCACCGTGGACCTCAGGTCCGCCTACCATCAGCTCCCCATCCGCTCAAGTGACTGCAAGTACACAGCCTTCGAGGCAGACGGGCGATTATACCATTTCCTACGGGTCCCTTTTGGCGTCACAAACTGGGTCTCGGTCTTCCAACGGGAGATGGACCGAATGGTTGATCAACATGGGTTGCGGGCCACGTTCCCGTATCTCGACAATGTAACCATCTGCGGCCACGATCAGCAGGACCACGACGCCAACCTCCAGAAATTCCTCCAGACCTCCAAAGCCTTGAACCCCACGTACAACGAGGACAAGTGCGTTTTTAGCACCGACCGGCTAGCCATTCTGGGCTACATAGTACGCAATGGGATAATAGGCCCCGACCCCGAACGTATGCGTGCACTCATGGAATTTCCCCTCCCGCACTGCCCAAAAGCCCTGAAACGCTGCTTGGGGTTCTTTTCGTACTACGCCCAGTGGGTCCCCCAGTACGCAGACAAGGCCCGCCCCCTAATACAGACCACGACCTTCCCTCTGTCGACAGAGGCTTGCCAGGCCTTCAGCCGCATCAAAGCGGATATCGCAAAGGCCACGATGCGCGCCATCGACGAGTCCCTCCCCTTCCAGGTCGAGAGCGACCCCTCCGACGTAGCTCTAGCGGCCACCCTTAACCAAGCGGGCAGACCCGTGGCCTTTTTCTCCCGGACCCTCCACGCCTCAGAAATCCGCCACTCTTCAGTAGAAAAGGAAGCCCAAGCCATAGTGGAAGCTGTGCGACATTGGAGGCATTACCTGGCCGGCAGGAGATTCACTCTCCTCACCGACCAACGGTCGGTAGCCTTCATGTTCGATAATGCACTGCGGGGCAAAATCAAAAACGACAAGATCTTAAGGTGGAGGATCGAGCTCTCCACCTTCAACTACGAGATCTTGTATCGTCCCGGAAAGCTGAACGAGCCGTCCGATGCCCTATCCCGCGGCACATGTGCCAACGCACAAATTAACCGCCTCCAAACCCTCCACGAGGACCTCTGCCACCCGGGGGGTCACTCGGTTTTACCACTTCATCAAGTCCCGCAATCTCCCATACTCCTTAGAGGAGGTCCGTACAGTCACAAGGAACTGCCACATCTGCGCGGAATGCAAGCCGCATTTTTTTCAGGCCAGATGGAGCGCACCTGATTAAGGCTTCCCGCCCCTTCGAGCGCCTCAGTCTCGATTTCAAAGGGCCCCTCCCCTCCACCGACCGCAACGCATATTTTCTTAACGTAGTGGACGAATACTCCCGCTTCCCTTTTGCCATTCCCTGCTCTGACATGACCGCGGCCACAGTCATTAAAGCCCTGAACAGCATCTTCACACTGTTCGGTTACCCCGCATACGTCCACAGCGACAGGGGTTCCTCTTTCATGAGTGACGAGCTGCGCCAGTTCCTGCTCAGCAAGGGCATAGCCTCAAGCAGGACGACCAGCTACAACCCCCGGGGGAACGGGCAAGTAGAAAGGGAGAACGGCACGGTCTGGAAGGCCGTCCTACTGGCCCTACGGTCCAGGGACCTCCCAGTTTCAAGGTGGCAGGAGGTCCTCCCGGACGCTCTCCATTCCATCCGGTCGTTATTATGTACGAGCACTAATCAAACGCCGCATGAGCGTCTCCTTGTCTTCCCTAGGAGGTCCTCCTCTGGAACGTCGCTGCCGACCTGGCTGGTGGCCCCAGGACCCATCCTGCTCCGAAAGCATGTGCGGGCACATAAGGCGGACCTGTTGGTCGAAAGGGTTCACCTCCTCCACGCGAACCCCCAGTACGCCTATGTGGAGTACCCCGACGGCCGACAGGACACGGTCTCCCTGCGGGATCTGGCGCCCGCCGGCAACACGCACCCCCCCCCGACACCATCAACCCAACCCCCCCCTTCCTGCCACCGCCGCACCCCGCGACCACCCCCTTCCCAGGAGGATCGGTCCCCCTCCCCTTTGCACCGACAGCTGAAACCATACGGCTCCTGGAGGCGACAACACTGGTACAAGCACCACCACCACCGCCGGGGCCGAGGCGATCGACACGGACGACCAGACCGCCCGACCGACTCGTGGCGTCGATGTAAAACAAATATGGACTGTTCACAAGAACATTTTGCTTCCTATACCCTCTGTAAATAGTTGCAACAGGACGAAATTGTCCAATACTGTATTGCCATGTAAATGTTTTATCCTCCCAGGACCAGCCCTGTAAACCCTTACCACCATACGAAGCATCACCCCGCCGGGTTCATTTTTGACAAGGGGTGAATGTGGTAGTATGTATTGGGGGTCATGTGGGACTGGAAGCCCTAGTGTCATTGGCTGACAGATCCCGGGTCCTGGTTGGCCGTTGACCTCAAGCTCCGCCCTGAAGGCGGAGTATAAGAAGCCGGAGTCTTCCCCCGCAGGCCAGTTTACTATCGAGCTGCGGGGGAACAGACACGCTTAATAAAGCCTCATCGACTTCACTCTATTCGTCTCATGGAGTCTTTGTGCGCTACATAGGGTCGCCGAATTTAAAGGTCAGGCTTTGCAAGTTACATTGGAAGTCCAACCCCAGGAGGGTAGCCGCGCAGAGGTGCGGCAGGATATAAAGGCGGAAATTGTTGAATCTCCTGCCTTGGACAGTGAGGCTCGCTAGGCAGAACCCCTTTATCTCCACTGACTGTGACCCGGAGGCCAGGGTGATCCTTTGGTTTACAGGGTGGGTAACTAGTTATCAGCGCCTTACCGTGTCGGGGTGAACAAAGCTTTCCGTGCTCCCAGAGTCAATCAGGCAAGACGTCTCGTGGCCGTTGTTGAAGACCGTCATTGTTGCTGATGCGAGTGTCGGAGGTCGACTTTGGTCCAGTGTCACCGAGGCCAGATGAAGCAGTTACGAGTTCTGATCGGGCAGCGTGGAGTCGGCTGTGCTGGCAGCCTGGGACCCCATCCAAGATGGCGTCTCCCATGGGTCGCACATGGTGGCCAGGGATGGACAAGATGGCGGCGGGAATGGACAAAATGGTGGTGCCCACCCGTCCAGCGTGGTGTCCGGGGGGCAAGATGGCCGTGCCCGTGGGTCGCACGTGGCCCTAGGACAGGGGGGTGGCGGTGAGTGCTGGCCGGTCAGGGCCTGCAGGGGGAGTTGCCGCGGCAGTCCGGAGTCACTGGAGACCGCGGCCACGGCGCGGGCCTGGCAGACCCCCACAAAGTGTCCCTTCTTGCCGCACCCTTTGCAGGTGGCGGTGCGGGCCGGGCAGCGCGGGCGGGAATGATTCGCCTGCTCGCAGAAGAAACAGCGGGGCCCAGCGGCATTAGCGGGCCGTCTCGCCGCGCAGGCCTGCGGGGTCAGGGGGAAGGTCTGTGGGGCTGCCGCTGCGGGGTGCCACGCAGCCCAGGGGGCCGCCATGCAGTCGGGCGCATAGGACTGCGTGTTTTGGGAGGCTACGTCCATGGACCCTGCCAGGGCCCGTGCCTCTCCAAGTCCCAGGGTGTCCTTTTCTAGGAGTCTTTGGTGGATCACTGAGGAGCTCATACCTGCTACGAAGGCATGACTGATTAAAGGTTCCGTGTGCTCGCTCCCCGAAACTTGTGGGCAGCCACAGTTTCGGCCCAGCACTCGTAGCGCCTGATAGAAATCCTTCAGCGATTCCCCGGGGCTTTGCCGTCTAGTTGCAAGCAGGTGCCATGCGTAGACCCGATTTACTGGGCGGATATAATGTCCTTTTAACAGTTCAATCGCGGCATCATAGTCCTCTGCCTCCTCGGTAAGGGTGTAGATCCCAGGGCTGACCCTTGAGCGCAGAAGATGCATTTTCTGTCCTTCTGAGGGGGTGCCTCCGGCCGTCTCGAGGTTGCCTTTAAAGCACGCCAACCAGTGTTTAAATATTGCAGCCGAGTTCTCCGCGTGGGGGCTGAGTTGTAGGCACTCCGGTTTGATTCGGAGATCCATCCTTCCAGCTTAAGTCTAGTCGATTAAATTGATGCACGATCAATTACACTCAAGACGAAGTGATTTCATAACTGAAGGCTTTAATCTACTAGCACTTGTTCCCCAGCAGCTTCGGTACAGAAAGTGAAGGCTGCTGGGACGGCACCGGTTTTTATACTCCTCCTGTCAGGGCGGAGCTAAGTATCAACAGCCAATGGTCAACTCCTAGGTTTAACCAATGGTCATCAGCCTCTTAGGTACCGCAATACCTGATAATACCACACTGACTGGCTCACTATTCCACTATTTTAAGATTACCAATACCACCCTTATCTTAAGTGGAATAATGTGCAGAAGAACAGCATGAGGGAGACCAAAACTATTCGAACATGACAATTATATTCCTGCAGCAATCATGTGCAGAAGCACAGCTCCTAAGTTCTTGCTGCAAGACACATGCAATTCATATCTGGAAGCTGCACCTTACATAGTCAGAAAAAACATTTTACACAAGGAGTTCGGGTCTGGAATGCACTGCCTGGAAGTGTGGTGGAGGCAGGTTTACTCGAGGCATTCAAGTGGGCCTTAGATGACTATTTGAATAGAAAAAATGTGCAGGGTTACGGGGAAAAGGCAGGAGAGTGGCACTAACTCATATTGATCATTTGGTGAGCTAGTGCAGACACAATGGGCAGAATGGCCTCCTTCTGCTGGGCCATTTCAGAGGGCATTTAAGAATCAACCACATTTCTGTGGGTCTGGCCTACATGTGACTCCAGGTCAGGTAAGGACAGCAGATTTCCTGCCCTTAAGGAGAGTGGTGAACCAGATGGGTTTTTGTAATCGTTTCATGGCCATCATTAGGCTTTTAATTCCAGATTTTTACTGATTTCAGATTTCACCGTTTCATCGAGAGCATTACCCCGGGTCTCTGGTTTACTCATCAACCCCCATACCACCATGCCACCACCACTCCATGTTCAATCATGGAAGCCGTCGTGAACACGTAGATTTCTAGAACACCTCTGGGCAGCATGATAGCATAGTGGTTAGCACAGTTGCTTCGCAGGTCCAGGGTCCCAGGTTCGATTCCCGGCTGGGTCACTGTCTGTGCGGAGTCTGCACGTTCTCCCCACATCTGCGTGGGTTTCCTCCGGATGCGCCGGTTTACTCCCATAATCCAAAGATGTGCGGGTTAGGTAGTTTGGACATGCTAAATTGCCCTTTGTGTCCAAAATAAAATGTTAAGTGGGGGTTACGGGGGTAGGGTAGATACGTGGGCTTCAGTAGGGTGCTCTTTGTAAGGGCCGGTAAAGACTCGATGGGTGAATGGCCTCCTTCTGCACTGTGAGTTCTATGATTCTATGATTTCAGCTACAACCAATGCTGTAGTTACAGTGAAGATGCAATTTGAATCTGATGCTAGATCCTGACATTGAATTGAACCACAGAGAGAGTGTCTGGAGAAGGGAATATCTCACTCTATTTTACATTGGACAAATGTTCAGTTCTTTAACCTGCGACTGTAATTCAACCTACCCCTTTTAGAAACGTAGAAATATTGTTTGGAACTCTCAGTGAAGTTGTCTCCAGCAGGTTCAATTGTGAAATCCTGGCCTGTTTTCGTCTCTGGCCCTCACTTCCTTGTGACAAAATGACCATACTTCTGTTCTTCACACAGTCCTGTTGCTTGCTGGCAGCTACAAAATCCTCCGTGATTTCGTGCCCAGAGCACAGACCTACAGGACACGTGAAGTCAGTATACGTGCTGGGCGCGTGACTGCTCCCTGGCGGAAAGACTCCATTGTTCGCATATAAAGCCCAGTCACGGCCGACATTTTGAAAAGCCAGTCGCAGCCGTTGCTGCTTGGTCCGCGATCGGGAACGCCATGACCGATCGGTCCGTGACTCTCCCGACACCCGCCCGCATTCCCACGTATAAAAAACCTTCCACGGGATTTTCCGTCGGCGGGATGCTCCGCCCCGCCGGCAGCGCACCCATGCCCACGCGTTTCCCGACGGCATGGGGTAGCCCTTAATGGGAAACCCCATTGGCCGGCTGTGGGAACGGAGAATTCCGCTGCTGGCAGAGACGCGCTGCGCCAGAAAACGGGGCTGGCGGGACGGAGAATCCCGCCCCCTGTGTTAAATTACTCCAGAATAACATACAATTAATTAGAGTGACCAGACATCATAATGCTTAACATTCTCAGCACCTAAATCAATTGTCGTTTATTTGTGGATTATACTCCATGTTTCGAGAAATGCAAAGCTTTTCAAAGGCAGAAATATGAAACTGTATTCTGCAACAAACATAAGTAAATCACCCAAGTCATTGAGTTTGATTTAGTTAAAATCCAATGAATTTATGTTCCCATCTTACATGTTCGAGAAATAAGACAAATATTGAAGTTACATTTTTGCTCTGGGCACTTTTATGTTTCCGTACAATCAGATCTATCCTGTTTCTCCGATTAATTATTTCTGCAAACTGCATAAATTAGTAATCTAATAGCCACACAGAATCTAATAATCCCAGAACAATTCTAGTGCAATGTTATACTAACAAGACAAAACTCTAATGAGGCTTTAAATGTGCCGTATAATTTGTAAATGTATCCTCAGAATACAGACAGCTGCAGCTGACAGGGAAGAGAATACGAAGGCTGAGATAATCCAGGCCACAATATATCCCTCTGAGTTATTGACTGGAAATGACATGAAAACAGCACTCTTTTTCAACCTCCTGATCTTCAAACAATGCAATGTACAGACCAGAAACATTTGAGAGAGAGGGAGATTCTGGAGCTGAGGGAGGGGATGAAATTCCAATGGAGTTGTGGCAGGCATTTTGAGATTTGGACCCAGATCTACTGAGTTTCTGCTCAGTTTCCCGTGACGTTTCAACCCATGAGGGTTACTTACTTCTTCTACCCATCCCAGTCACACCATTTAAACAGCGTTGGACATTCCTGGGCCATTTTCTACCATAGCAAGAATTCTACTAAATGCACTGTGACAGGCTTAGTCTACTTTGATTTTCTTATTCTTTTAAGGAGATGTGGGTGTCTCTAACAAGGCAATCCCAGTTTGTCACTCAGAGCTAATTTTCCTTTGCTTGCTCGGCCATTGCAGAGGGCAGTTAAGAGCCTAAACACATTGCCGGACTGGGTAAGGTTGGTACCTGTCCCTCCCTAAAGGATGTGAGTGAACTGGATGTTTTTTTTTTACAACAATCGAATAGTTTCATGGTCACCATTACTGAGACTAGCTTTACATTCCAGATTAATTACTTGAATTTAAACTCTACCAGCTGCCGTGATGGGATTTGAATCCTTGACTTCAGAGCATGGGGCTGAACGTCTGGATTGCTCATCAGGATGTGACTCAATGGTAATGGGGATGTGGTACCCTCAATAACGACGCTTAGAGTGTAAACGGTAAAGAAGGCTTTAATAATCTAAGAACTAGCCTGGTGCCGAGACGTGTGCTAACTGGGGTGCCGCCCACAAGGCGGCCCCTTATATACGGCTCCCAGATGGGCGGAGCCGGAGGCGGAGTCCCCAGGGCTCCAAGCCCGGTCTTAAAGGGGACATCACCTCACATGATGACAAGGGTACAGTGTTACAGTAACCGTTCATCACAGGGGATAAGGCAGGAAAGTGGAGGTGAAGACCATCACATCAGATGAGTCATGATCTCATTAATGGCACAGCAGACTCCGTGAGGCGAATGGCCTCCTTCTGTCCCTGCGTCTTATGGCCTTACTAATCCGGATCCAGATCTCAGGCTCCATTTCCAGAATAATACAAGAATGGTTTGAGTCACAAATAGTGATGTGGGTTGGGACCGCCATTGAGTCTCTGCAGGTGCCAACTGCCCACTGCAAATATTCAAATAACTTGTTGCCAAATATTTTATTTAAAACATTTTTTAAAAAAAATTTAGAGTACCCAATTATTTGTTTTGCCAATTGGGGGACAATTTAGCGTGGCCAATCCACCTACCCTGCACATCTTTGGGTGGCATGGATGAAACCCACGCAGACATGGGGAGAATGTGCAAACTCCACACGGACAATGACCCGGGGCCAGGATTCGAACCCGGATCCTCAGCGCCGTCGGCAGCAGTGTTAACCACTGTGCTGCCCTTTGTTGCCAAATATTGGCATGATCTCCAGCTTGATAGTCAGGGGCGTTTGGGGGAAGAATGTCGGGGTGTAAATTCTGTCCCACCTCACAACCACCCCAGGATAGGGCCTACGAAAGTTGCTAATATTGTTCCTCTTCTCGGAACGAGGAGTTTGAGGTTTGAGAACGTACTCAGAGTGCATGTGGGCGAGTAAAACAGCAACGCTGTTAGCTGAACTCTGTTCCATAAAAAGCTGATATAATCTTGTAATGTTCAGCTTTGCATCATTGCAGTATAATTGAAGTTGGTGCAAAATAAACTTTTTATGTGATAACAAAGAGCTGACTATCCTGTTGGCACTTTGCCTTTGGCACTTAAATACTAGCGTCTGCTTACTCAGGCATGGAACTCTGTTTTGCTTGGAGAGACGATGGTTTAGGCAGAACTATATCTTAGTATTGCCAGCTGTGCATCTTTCTAACGTCAGTACTGCTGTCAAATTGGTATCCAAGCTATAATTGAGACATTTCTGAATGAGTTCAGATGCATGAACATGACATTTCATTCCATGAACAAGAAAAAAGAAAAAAGAAATGTACAGCACAGGAACAGGCTCTTCGGCCCTCCAAGCCCGTGCGGACCATGCTGCCCGACTAAACTACAATCTTCTACACTTCCGGGGTCCGTATCGCTCTATTCCTATCCTATTCATGTATTTGTCAAGATGCCCCTTTAATGTCACTATCGTCCCTGCTTCCTCCTCTGGTAGCGAGTTCCAGGCACCCACTACCCTCTGTGTAAAAAACTTGCCTCGTACATCTACTCTAAACCTTGCCCCTCTCACCTTAAACCTATGCCCCCTAGTCATTGACCCCTCTACCCCGGGGAAAAGCCTCTGACTATCCACTCTGTCTATGCCCCTCATAATTTTGTAGACCTCTATCAGGTCGCCCCTCAACCTCCCTCGTTCCAGTGAGAACAAACCGAGTTTATTCAACCGCGTCTCATAGCTAATGCCCTCCATACCAGGCAACATTCTGGTAAATCTCTTCTGCACCCTCTCTAAAGCCTCCACATCCTTCTGGTAGTGTGGCGACCAGAATTGAACACTATATTCCAAGTGTGGCCTAACTAAGGTTCTATACAGCTGCAACATGACTTGCCAATTCTTATACTCAATGCCCCGGCCAATGAAGGCAAGCATGCTGTATGCCTTCTTGACTACCTTCTCCACCTGTGTTGCCCCTTTCAGTGACCTGTGGACATGTACTCCTAGATCTCTCTGACTTTCAATCCTCTTGAGGGTTCTACCATTCACTGTATATTCCTTACCTGCATTAGACCTTCCAAAATGCATTACCTCACATTTGTCCAGATTAAACTCCATCTGCCATCTCTCTGCCCAAGTCTCCAAACAATCTAAATCCTGCTGTATCCTCTGACAGTCCTCATCGCTATCCGCAATTCCACCAACCTTTGTGTCGTCTGCAAACTTACTAATCAGACCAGTTACATTTTCCTCCAAATCATTTATATATACTACAAACAGCAAAGGTCCCAGCACGGATCCCTGTGGAACACCACTGGTCACAGCCCTCCAATTAGAAAACATCCTTCCATTGTTACTCTCTGCCTTCTATGACCTAGCCAGTTCTGTATCCACCTTGCCAGCTCACCCCTGATCCCGTGTGACTTCACCTTTTGTACTAGTCTACCATGAGGGACCTTGTCAAAGGCCTTACTGAAGTCCATATAGACAACATCCACTGCCCTACCTGCATCAATCATTTTGTGACCTCCTCGAAAAACTCTATCAAGCTAGTGAGACACGACCTCCCCTTCACAAAACCATGCTGCCTCTCACTAATACGTCCATTTGCTTCCAAATGGGAGTAGATCCTGTCTCGAAGAATTCTCTCCAGTAATTTCCCTACCACTGAAATAAGGCTCACCGGCCTGTAGTTCCCTGGATTATCCTTGCTACCCTTCTTAAACAGAGGAACAACATTGGCTATTTTCCAGTCCTCTGGGACATCACCTGAAGACAGTGATTTCTGTCAAGGCCTCAGCAATTTCCTCTCCAGCCTCCTTCAGTATTCTGGGGTAGATCCCATCAGGCCCTGGGGACTTATCTACCTTAATATTTTTTAAGACACCCAACACCTCGTCTTTTTGGATCTCAATGTGACCCAAGCTATCTACACACCCTTCTGCAGACTCAACATCTACCAATTCCTTCTCTTTGGTGAATACTGATGCAAAGTATTCATTTAGTACCTCGCCCATTTCCTCTGGCTCCACACATAGATTCCCTTGCCTATCCTTCAGTGGGCCAACCCTTTCCCTGGCTACCCTCTTGCTTTTTATGTACGTGTAAAAAGCCTTGGGATTTTCCTTAACCCTATTTGCCAATAATTTTTTGTGACCCCTTCTAGCCCTCCTGACTCCTTGCTTAAGTTCCTTCCTACTTTCCTTATATTCCAAGCCTATTTTGATGTGTCAACTTATGTAAAAAATAGGCTTGTATGTCAAGCACGACAGCCATAAGAAACAATCCTTTCGTCAGACATATCCACTCCGTGATCGTTCAGCAGCATGCATGCCTTCTCAATTCTCCCAACGTTCGAAAGGTGGTTTTACAGTTCAAGACATATGCTTGGTTAGTCATAACTGTCAACCAATGGGCTTACACACTGACAGCATAGTGAGCAAATCATAACAAACCCTTTTTCTTGGAAACAGGAGGATCTCTGTACAAATTGCTTTGCCATCTATTTGTGGAAGCTCTTTTGCATTGAATTGATGGCTAACAAAACCATCAAAACTAATTTATTGCCCAACAGCTGGATAAATTGCTGAATTTGATGCTGAATTTGGAATTAAATAACGTTATTTAGCAACAGAAAACTGTGCGAGTCGACAGAGAAGATAGATCCTATCAGTGTTGCATCATAAAATGAGCATCATCTATAAACTCCATCTGCCTTCTAAATCAACAGCGATTTTCGTGTTAATTGTTATTTTTAATCTGTTGGCTTTCCTCAGCTTCTGAATACATATCCTGGAACTGGAGGCTATGATTGCTGCTGGTGAAATTTTGCAGCTCATTTGTGTCATGTTCCTCTTTTCATTATTGTAACCGATGTGTCAACTTATGTAAAAAATAGGCTTATGATAGAAGGAGGGATGTGATGTGAACCCTGTGATCGTCAACTAATGTCTCCAATAGTAATTTGCAATTTTGAACTGTTAGCAGCTTGCAAGGTGCAGCTGTAATGTGCAGGCACTGACAGCATGACAGATTCTTTGGAATTAACAGCCGTAGTTAACATAATGCTTCTGATCAATGTTTATCGGTGACAACGTTTAATAATGTTTGCCAGGCGTTTTGACTCGTGGATCTGATCTGGAAAGCACGAACGGAGCCAGCTGACTGGTGCTGGCAGCTTCTGTGAAAGGTGCTACGGTATGAAATTACACTGAGGGGTCGAGTCAATTGAAAAATGTTAGCCTTGTCATGTTCGGTGTTGCGATACAGCTATGTACGTACAAAATATGCAGGCTCCCAGACGTCAGTGTTCTCACAGCCAGCAGACGGTAAGAGTTCAGATTGTATTTGGTCATCGCCGGTGCAAAGTAGTGAAAGTTGAATGGATAAAAATGGTTGACTGGATGCAGGGCGGCACGGTAGCACAGCGGTTTTCACTGTTGCTTCACAGCGCCAGGGTCCCAGGTTCGATTCACGGCTTGGGTCACTGTCTGTGCGGAGTCTGCACCTTCTCCCCGTGTCTGCGTGGGTTTCCTCCGGGTGCTCTGCTTTCCTCCCACAAGTCCTGAAAGACATGCTGGTAGGTAATTTGGACATTCCGAATTCTCCCTCAGCGTACCCGAACAGGCGTCGGAATGTGGCGACTCGGGGACTTTCACAGTAACTTCAATGCAGTGTTAATGTACGCCTACTTGTGACAATAAAGAATATTATTATTCAAAGCAAACAGTAACCGCGGGCCATTTGAACACTTCTACTGTCATTTGCGAGCTTTATAAGTTGTGATTACTTGGCCATTCACAAGTACCTTTCGAAGAAACTGTTCGGGCTTTTATAATTATCACTGCGAAATAAAACTGATGAAATGAAATGATGTTCGTGAAACAATGGAGCTGCTTATATTTATCCATTGTTGACTGAAGGAGAATGAACCAGATGGGCTGTGATGGTTTAATCCTGTTCAGGTAAACTCATGCTGTCCTGCAGCAGGAGTTCAGGGAGCTAGGCAGAAAGTTAAAAGACAGGACCTCTAGGGTTGTAATCTCGGGATTACTCCCTGTGCCACGTGCCAGTGAGGCTAGAAATAGGAAGATAGAGCAGCTAAACACGTGGCTAAACAGCTGGTGTAGGAGGGAGGGTTTCCGTTATCTGGACCACTGGGAACTCTTCCGTGGCTCTGAGGCAGAGCAGACAGGGAGAGGTTGCTGAAGACAGCCGGTCTGGTGGCCTGAAATGCATATGTTTTAATGCAAGAAGTATTACGGGTAAGGCAGATTAACTTAGAGCTTGGATTAGTACTTGGAACTATGATGTTGTTGCCATTACAGAGACATGGTTGAGGGAAGGGCAGGATTGGCAGCTAAACGTTCCAGGGTTTAGATGTTTCAGGTGGGATAGAGGGGGATGTAAAAGGGGTGGCGGAGTTGCGCTACTGGTTAGGGAGAATATCACAGCTGTACTACGGGAGGACACCTCAGAGGGCAGTGAGGCTACATGGGTAGAGATCAGGAATAAGAAGGGTGCAGTCACATTGTTGGACGTGAATAGGATAGGAATAGAGCGATACGGACCCCGGAAGTGTAGAAGATTGTAGTTTAGTCGGGCAGCATGGTCGGCACGGGCTTGGAGGGCCGAAGGGCCTGTTCCTGTGCTGTACATTTCTTTTTTCTTTGTTCTTGTTCATGGAATGAAATGTCATGTTCATGCATCTGAACTCATTCAGAAATGTCTCAATTATAGCTTGGATACCAATTTGACAGCAGTACTGACGTTAGAAAGATGCACAGCTGGCAATACTAAGATATAGTTCTGCCTAAACCATCGTCTCTCCAAGCAAAACAGAGTTCCATGCCTGAGTAAGCAGACGCTAGTATTTAAGTGCCAAAGGCAAAGAGCCAACAGGATAGTCAGCTCTTTGTTATCACATAAAAAGTTTATTTTGCACCAACTTCAATTATACTGCAATGATGCAAAGCTGAACATTACAAGATTACAGAGGGTAGTGGGTGCCTGGAACTCGCTACCGGAGGACGATAGTGACATTTAAGGGGCATCTTGACAAATACATGAATAGGATGGGAATAGAGGGATACGGACCCAGGAAGTGTAAAAGATTGTAGTTTAGCCGGGCAGCATGGTTGGCACGGGCTTGGAGGGCCGAAGGGCCTGTTCTTGTGCTGTACATTTCTTTGTTCTTTGGAATTCACGGAATGGGGAGCTCAACCTGTGAGTGCCAATCAGCAACACAAGCATACATCATATCTCAGTAAATGGGTATAATTGGCTCGTTCATCAAGGCTAAGGAATTCTACTAGGCAAGTGGGTTCCCCTATATCCTAGTGGTATGATTACTGAATTGGTAAAACATTAATCTAAAGCATGGTCTGGGATTCCAAGTTCGAATTTCACGTGATGCCGGTCCACTGATTCTCCGCGCGGGATGGGCCGAGTGGCCACCGAGATAGGACGAGTCCCGCTGGCGCGGTTCACATGTGGTCCGGGCCACCGGGACCTCGGCGTGCATGCTGCGGGCGGGGCGACCTGGTGGGGGGGGAGGGGTGTTCGACCCCGCGGGGCGGGGGGGGGGGGGGTGGCCTCCACCGTGGCCTGGCACGCAATCGGGGCCTACCGATCGGCGGGCTGGCCTCTCCTGGTGGGGGCCTCTTTTACTCCGCGCCGGGCACTTGTAGCTCTACGCCATGTTGTGTCGAGGCCGGCACAGAGAAGACAATTAGCACGCATGCGCGAGTTCTCGCCTGTCGCAGTGCGCATGCGCGAATTCGCGGCCACCATAGCGCGCCTGCGCAGGCACGCGGTGCCTGTTTGGTGCTGGTATCGGCAGCTGGAGCTGCGTGAGTCACTCCAGTGCCGTGCTGGCCCCCTGTAGGGCGCAGGAACGCTGATCCTGGGGGCCTGTTGACGCTGTCATAAAACGCGACGGCTTTTACGACGGCGTCAACACTTAGCCTCAGGATCAGAGAATCCCGCCCCTCAGCTGGCAGTCATGGGTGAACGCATTATTGTTGCGCATCCATATTAAACTTAGCAGGATCCTTGTATTGTGGACATTGCGGACATTGCCTCCTCATTGAAAATGTCCTTCTCCCCTTTATGGGGCTACTCCAGACCCCCCTTCCCTAAGTCATGCCAATGACAACTACTCCCCCAAGACTGCCTCCCAGCCCCAGCAAGGAACATAGCCTTTGCATCCTGCACCTGCTCCAACCCCTCAGTTCCAGCAACCCCCCTAGAATTGGGATTCACTCTCAGGCGTCTGCTCAACATTCCCCCCCCCCACCGCCCAATGGGCCCACAGGCAGCATCCCCCTCCCCACCAACCTGTGTGCAATCTCCTGAACCCACAACCTTCCTATCTTTGTGGTCCCCCCAACGAGCTCTCCGGGGCCCTCTCTGTCCTATGTGCTCCCTGCCGGCCAGTGGCAACCTGCACACCTATCTCAAACTCCCTCTCGGGGGTGAAGTCACCTTGTCGAGGGTCGCATGTGGCGCAGTGGTTAGCAGTAGGACTGCGGCACTGAGGCCCTGGGTTCGAATCCCGGCCCTGGGTCACTGTCCGTGTGTTGTTTGCACATTCTCCCCATGCCTGAGTGGGTTTCACCCCCACAACCCAAAGATGTGCTGGTTAGGTTGATTGGCCGCGCTAAATTGCCCCTTAATTGGAAAAGAAAAATAAATGGCTACTCTAAATTTAAAAAAAAGTCACCTGGTTCACGTTTTTAAAAACCTGTTGTGAACGAGGTTGGAATATACAATGAAGGGGGAAGTTATGGTGGGACTGGCCACTAATGATATGTTCATGTATTGAAAGAAGGGGCGCGATTCTCCGCTCCCGCGACTAAGTGCCCACGCCGTCGTGAACGCCGCGTGAAACGGCCCCGATCTCGACCGATTCAGGGCCCGAAAATGGGCGAGGATCGAGGCCGCGAGAATCTCGGGGGGCGTGTTGCGAAAGCAGCAACGTCAGCGCGCGCCGGGCGGCACCACTTAAATGACGCGGCCGGCACCGTGTAACTGGCGTCACCCGCGCCTGTGCGGGTTGGCTGGCGCCAGCCGGCGCCAACCCGTGCATGCGTGGTTGCCGTCCTCCCCGAGTCTGCCCTGCAAAAGATGTCGGATGGATCTTGCGGGGCGCGGAGGAAAGGAGGTCCTCCTTCAGAGAGGCCGGCCTGCCGATCGGTGGGCACCGATCATGGGCCAGACCCCTTTTGTGTCCTACCCCGGTGAAAGTACCCCACTCGCCCCCCCACAGGCCACTCCCCTAGCGTTCCCGCGCTGTTCCCGCCGGCAGCAACCAGGTGTGGATGGCGCCGGCGGGAAGCCGTCGTTTTGGGCAGGCCGCTCGGCCCATCCGGGCCGGAGAATAGCGGGTGTAGCGGAGAATCGCCATTTTGGCTGTCCCGGGCGATTCTCCGGCCTGCGCCGAGCAGAACTCGATGGGGCCGTTCTTGCCGCTTGGGTGAATCGCAGGAGGGCGTCGGACCGGCGTCGCGGGGAAAAATGGCGTGCCAGGCGATTCTCCCAACCGGCGCGGAAGCGGAGAATCGCGCCCAAGGTTCCCACTCAAGAAGGGCAGCAACCTCGTTACATCACTGGCGGGGACAGTGGGGGGAGGGGGGGTGACTGCTGTGGAATGTGGCAACGAGATCTCACCAGCAAGATTCACACTTTCCGGAAAACATGGGTGCAAAATCACAACCACCATCGAAGCTTGCAGTGCATAGCTGGGAGCTAAAAAAGATGGTTACAGTTTTTTTGACATTAAGCTGTGGAGGATTTTGCCCCATTGAAGTTTATTTTTCAGCTAAGTGCTGAGAAATTGTGTGAAGTCTTTGGCTGAATGAAAGTAGCACTGGGTAAAGTCAGCACCTGTGTAAAACTAATCCCTGGATAGCATTTTCAAAGAGATTCATGATACATGATCATTCACTTATATTTTTTAAAAAACGGTCAAATGATGACCACATAAATAACCATATGTACTTTCGGGAATGTAGTGTTTTGGTGACATTGGGCGATTGTTCCATTCTCCTATTGCCTTCAATTGGAAAGGAAATTAACAGGCCAGGCATACATTTAGAAATTGGTACAATGGTTAGCACTGCTGCCTCACAGCTCCAGGGACCTGGGTTCAATTCCTGCCTTGGGTGATGGTCTGTGTGGAGTTTGCACTTTCTCCCCGTGTCTGCGTGGGTTTCCTCCAGGTGCTCCGGTTTCCTCCCACAGTCCAAAGACGTGCAGATTAGATGGATTGGCCATGCTAAATTGCCCCTTATTATCCAAAAGGATAGGTGGGGTTACTGGGTTACGGGGATAGAGTGGAGGTGTGGGCCTAAATAGGGTGCTCTTTCCAAGGGCCCGCGCAGACTCGATGGGCCGAATGACCTCCTTCTGCACTGTAAATTCTATGATTCTATAAATAATCTGGAAATTATCTTAAAAATAGCATTCACAAAATCATCCATAAATTGATGTCATTTTAAATGAACATGCGGAAACTCATGTTGCAACATTCACATTCAGGAAATTACTTTTGGAGTTATAAGTTTGGAAATTTTCACATTTTTGAAATACTGCTGTATTTTCATATTCATTTATGATTTGATGAATTGTTTTCTCTAACGCGCTTTTGGTATATTATCGGCATGCTATCATTAATTTTGGTATATCACTTGAAATTAAGACATGGGGCGTCATTCTCCGACCCCCCGCCGGGTTGGAGAATCGCCGGGGGCTGCCGTGAATCCTGCCCCCGACGTTTGCCGAAGTCTCCAGCACCGGATATTCGGCGGGAGCGGGAATCGGGCCGCGCCGGTTAGCGGGCCCCCCCGCTCGATTCTCCGGCCCGGATGGGCCGAAGTCCCGCCGATAGATTGCCTGTCCCGCCGGCGTGGATCAAACCACCTTTTGAACGGCGGGACAAGGCGGCGTGGGCGGGCTCCGGGGTCCTGGGGGTCCGCGGGGCGATCTGGCCCCGGGGGGTGCCCCCACGATGGCCTGGCCCGCGATCGCGACCCACCGATCTGCGGGCGGGCCTGTGCCGTGGGGGCACTCTTTCCCTTCCACCTCCGCCACGGTCTCCACCATGGCGGAGGCGGAAGAGACTCCCTCCAATGCGCATGCGTGGGAAACTGTCAGCGGCCGTTGACGCTCCCGCGCATGCGCCGCCCAGAGATGTCATTTCCGCGCCAGCTGGCGGGGCAACAAAGGCGGTTTCCGCCGGCTGGCGGGGCGGAAATTCCTCCGGCGTCGGCCTAGCCTCTCAATGTTGGGGCTAGGCCCCCAAAGATGCGGAGCATTCCGCACCTTTGGGGCGGCGCGATGCCCGTCTGATTGGCGCCGTTTTGGGCGCCAGTCGGCGGATATCGCGCCGTTTCGGGAGAATATTGCCCATGATGTTATTGTTTCAGTTCATTCCTGCTAAGCTGCTCTGAGTAACTGTTTTTCTTATTAGAAGAAAGACTAAGTCAAGGGAAGCATAACATCACAATAGCTGTTAAAATTAGAATGATTCATGCACTAAAAGCCGCAAAGGATGGGCTGTTTGCTTTTGGATCTAATTTTACCTTTGCAGCCCCTGTGGAGCATCCGGAGGCAGGCCTGTGTGTCAGCTTCAGGCACAGTGCAAGACAGAAAACGAGTCTGACTGATATTGCTGACATGAGTGCCTTCTTCTCTTCCCGAGGTCAGAGAGTCTGCCAGTTTGCAATAAAAATCCCTGCTCCTACTGGGCTTTCAAACCATTATCGGGTCAATGAAGATAAATAGCACGTCATTTTAAATGATCATCCCCTGTACTCTTTCCCCCAGTCTGCGAAGATTTAATTGAGTAACCTTTTTGAAACCAAATGCCGAATAATGAAATCATGGGCTGGATTGTAACATGCAGACGTGGGACCGGAAGCAGGTGAGTGGCTTAAATGAACAAAATTAACAGCCTGCCCAAAGAATCTTGCATTTTCATCGTGCCTTTCACAACTACAGCACATCCCAAAGTGTTTTCAGCCAAAGAAGTACTTTTTTTTAAAGTGTGCTGACTGTTGTAATGTATGAGACATTAACCAATTTGCACTAGAACTCTCCCACAAGGAGCATTGTGATAATGATCAAATATTCTGTTTTTTTATAATGTTGATGGAGCGATAAATATTCGCCAGGACACCAGGGATATCTCCCCTGCTCTGTGTCAAAGTAGTGCTAAGGTGCCTAGGTGACATTATGCCCGTGCTGGGGATCGGGCCCAAGGATGCCCTGCCCTTATGAGGTGGGGTTCAGGGGCTCGATGTCTGGAGGCTAAGCTCGTCAGTGCAGGAAACTGGACTAAGTGCGGCCTCGGCAGGGCGTTCCTCGCTGAAGCCCACAAATGAAGGAGGGTCCCATTTAATAGCGGGGTCGTTCTCAATGCCGCCATTGCCGCGAAACGCCCGACGAAACGCACTCGACATGGGACTCTGTTTCCTTTCCATTAAATCATGCCAATGATCTATCAGATCAGCGCGAGGGCTGCTTATTCTATCTTAAACTGTACCTCAGCAGCCGCGGTGCCAGTCTGCTGCTCACAGACCCGCAGTCCCAAGAAGGGGGCAAAGAAGATGTGCCGCTTATAGAAGGTTACATCCATTACACAAAGTCTACATTCAGAGGTTGAGCTGCCATTACATGTCTGAACAGCAGTCCCTCAGGAGTCACTAGGTGTCCCATCAGGTGATGTAACCCGACTGACAGCTCACCTCCACTAAAACAGCAGAGAATTTCAACTTCCCACTGGAAGCGGGTACATGACCCGGAAGCAAACCTGTAGACCGAGCGCTCACGTGAGAGCGTGATGATGCGGCTACAAAATAGGTCATGTGGCAAGAGTGCGGAAGTTATGCAACAAGTGTTAAGGTAGCTGCTAAGCTAGTGAATAAACTACTCTTTGTTAAAACTCCTTGTTGTCGGGAATCCAAACCATTTATAAAATACATCTCTTTATTCCCTCCACCTCCAGAAAATCCAGCTCCAAGTGTAAGGCTGAAGGTGGGCTCCGGCCTGTTCTGTCAATAGGGCATGGCACCCAACTTGTAGTTAAGCTAATTTTGTGGAACTTTCTCTCTTGCAAAGTACTCCCCAATTTGGCAGAGAATTTTGTCGAGTCCTCACGGCGGCACTGGCTTTGGGAAGCGAACATGGTGCTGCACCCAGAGGCGGTCCCTCATGGCAGACTGGTACAAAAGGTGAAAACACATGGGATCAGAGGTGAGCTGGCAAGATGAATACAGAACTGGCTAGGTCATAGAAGGCAGAGAGTAGCAATGGAAGGGTGCTTTCTGATTGGAGGGCTGTGGCTAGTGGTGTTCTGCAGGGATCAATGCTGCGACCTTTGCTGTTCGTAGTATACATAAATGATTTGGAGGTAACTGTGACTGGTCTGATTAGTCAGTTTGCAGACGACACAAAGGTTGGTGGAATTGCGGATAGCGATGAGGACCGTCAGAGGATACAGCAGGATTTAGATCATTTGGAGACTTAGGCGGAGAGATGACAGATGGAGTTTAATCCGGGCAAATGTGAGGTCATGCATTTTGAAAGTCTAATACAGGTAGGTGATGTGTTAAGTGAGTTGGTTCAACGTTGACTGCAACTGGATGCAGTGAAACTAGAAACCGGCTTCCGGCACAGGAGATGGTCCAACACTGTTTTATTGAACTTGCTGATTGCTGTACATAGTCTGCTGTGAGTTGACACTCTATTAATCTAACTGATAACCTCCTACTGGCTTGACCAGACTAGCTCTCTACCACATGGAGATGGTGCTCACTGGCGTGTGCACTCTAACTATCTCAGTAGCTGAGTCGTGTGAGAGAGATAGAGTCTTAATGCCCTGTGGGCTTTATAGTGGTGGTGTCCTGTCTGGTGATTGGTTGTTCTGTGTCGTGTGTGTTCATTGGTTATCCTGTGTGTCAATCACTGCCTGTCTGCATCTCATTATATACATGAGTGGATATTATGACAGTAGGGAATATACAGTGAATAGTAGAACCCTCAAGAGTATTGACAGTCTGGGCAGCACGGTGGCACAGTAGTTAGCATTGCTGCCTCACGGCGCCGAGGTCCCAGGTTTGATCCTGTCTCTGGGTCACTGTCCATGTGGAATTTGCACATTATCCCCGTGTCTGCATGGGTTTCGCCCCCACAACCCAAAGATGTGCAGGGTAGGTGGATTGGCCGCGCTAAATTGCCCCTTAATTGGAAAAAATGAATTGGGTACACTAAATTTATTTTTTAAAAAGAGTATTGACAGTCAGAGATATCTAGGTGTACAGGTCCACAGGTCACTGAAAGGGGCAACACAGGTGGAGAAGGTAGTCAAGAAGGCATACGGCATGCTTGCCTTCATTGGCCGGGGCATTGAGTACGACAATTGGCAAGTCATGTTGCAGCTGTATAGAACCTTAGTTATCATGGAATTTACAGTGCAGAAGGAGGCCACTTGGCCCATCGAGTCTGCACCGGCTCTTGGAAAGAGCACCCTACCCAAGGTCAACACCTCCACTCTATCCCCAGAACCCAGTAACCCCACCCAACACTAAGGGCACTTTTGGACACTAAGGGCAATTTAGCATGGCCAATCCACCGAACCTGCACATCTTTGGACTGTGGGAGGAAACTGGAGCACCCGGAGGAAACCCACGCACACACGGGGAGGATATGCAGACTGCGCACAGACAGTGACCCAAGCCGGAATCGAACCTGGGACCCTGGAGCTGTGAAGCAATTGTGCTATCCACAATGCTACCGTGCTGCCCTTAGGCCACACTTGGAGTATAGTGTTCAATTCTGGTTGCCACACTACCAGAAGAATGTGAAGGCTTTAGAGAGGGTGCAGAAGAGATTTACCAGGATGTTGCCTGATATGGAGAGCATTAGCAATGATGAGAGGTTGAATCAACTTGGTTTGTTCTCACTGGAACGAAGGAGGTTGAGGGGCAATCTGATAGAGGTCTACAAATTTATGAGTGGCGTAGACAGAGTGGTTAGTCAGAGATTTTGTCCCAGGATAGAGGGTCAATTACTAGGGGGCATAGGGTTAAGGTGCGAGGGGCAAGGTTTAGAGGAGATGTACGAGGCAAGTTTTTTACACAGAGGGTAGTGGGTGCCTGGAACTCGCTGCCGGAGGAGGTGGTGGAAGCAGGGACGACAGTGACGTTTAAGGGGCATCTTGACAAATACATGAATAGGATGGGAAGAGAGGGATACGGACCCCGGAAGTGTAGAAGATTTTAGTTTAGACGGGCAGCATGGTCGGCACGGGCTTGGAGGGCCGAAGGGCCTGTTCCTGTGCTGTACATTTCTTTGTTCTTTGTTCTTTGAGTAGGTGACATGTCCACACAAAGGCTGGGGGGCAGCAGTGGCAGTGCCTCTGGGTCGGCAGGACAACAGGGGGATAGAGTTCTGGGGCCATCCCGTCTGTCATTTTGCTTTCCGATTCCTCCATTGCCCGCTCATTGCCCGCTGACAGGGCAGCCAATAATACAGCTAGTCTGACAGTATGCATGGCCATTATCCTTCTCCTCCACATGCCTCTCTACCTATGAAATTACTCCCTGTATATTGAGAACATTGGCCTCGCTTTTTGAAAAAAAAATCTGAAAAACCTGACTCCACCTGGTAACTCGGTGAATTTTCTTTCCTTTGTATAAACTTGAGGCTGGGTTCTCTGGCCTCCCCAGTCCCGTGTTTCCCAAGGGTGTCCCGTTCACTGACGGTAGAATTCTTTGTTCCCCACCGTTTGTCAGTGCAATTTCCTATTGTGGCCACCCCACGCCGCTGGGAAACCCACGTGAGAAGGTGTGCTGCCAGCAGGGAGAGAGAATCCCAACAGCAGAGAATTTTGACCCTGGTCATAGAATCCTAGAATTTCCATTGGTCATTGAAGACTGTAAATTTTCTTGCAATCGGCCTCAGAATTCAAAGTCACGCAGCACAGGATACAAATGACGAGACAGTATTCACCAATCTTCCCAGCATTCTATTGTGACCCACACAGCGTGAATTCTAAATGTCTAAACAACAATTTTAAATCCTTAAATGTATGTTTGGTGATAGATTGTGAAGGTGTCAGACTCATTAAAGCACTTTTGTGTGGGTTGCAGTATTGGAGCTATGAGACACATGTTTAATGATGCAGTTTGTCACCAGAGAAACAGAAGGTATCATTAGCTGAAAAAAATAGTTCACCGAGCATGGATACGGAGAAAACAGGTACCCACCAATCAGCTCTGCCTCTGCAAATCGAGAATCATACAGTACAGTAGGGGGAAAAAAACTACTTTAATCTACACTAATCCTTTGATAAGGACACATGGAATCCACACCGAGTAAAATAAAGAACTTTGATTTATTTACAAAACGATGAATACATTACCCAGTCGATCCCGATTGGGTCTCCTCCTGGTTGGTGCCTTTCCTGGCCGACATTTTATACAATGCTCATTGGCGTTTCCCGCCCCTCAGCGGGGGAGCTCATACTCGAAGACCGCCTCAATGCCTGATGAGGAGGTGAAGGAGGAGCAGGTGAAGGACGTCGGACTGTCTTCGGCTCCGGAAAAGTGTCGTGAACCTGATGCGTACACTTGTCAGATGAAGCACTGATGGGCCAAAGTCTCAATATCTGTGTTCAAACCCAGCCACCAGGCATAACTTCTCGCCAGCATCACCATTTTGGATACTCTAGGTTGTCAATTGTGAAGGTCCTTCAACACGATCGCCTGGACCTTCGCTCAAACAACAACCCTCGTGCCCCACAGGAGGATACTGTCTTCCACGATCAGCTCTAAGGACTTCAAGGAGAAAGCCTTCAATTCCCCTGGTAGCTGTCAATGCTGGCCACTGTATAGTGCAGATGTCACACCTTGGCAAGAATGATGTTTGTTTGCATCCAGCCATGCGTACGCGATGCTGTGACGGGCAAGGAGTCCATAAATTTCAGGGCAGCAACCAGTTCTGCCGCCATAGGTGGGTTTGTGGATTTGGTCTGTGATGCGGCCATCAATTCACACGAGACGATGAGTAGAAGTGAACAGTGATTTTAATCAACTAGATCTGTGCCTGCCTGCGACTGCTCTGTACTGAGTGCCGCCTGCAGGCAGCAGATCTATATACCTTCCCCGAGGGGGCGGAGCCCCAGGCAGAGCCCACAAGGGCATCAACATAATACAATACAATGTAACGTAATACATTGGTGAATGGTAGCAGGAATACATTCAACACAGTCTGCAGAGGAATGGCTCAATGCAACAGCATGCGCAATCTGGGTCCCTCGGTGGTGCTCAAAAGAGTATTCGGAAGCAACCAATAACAAGGTACAGTGCTGGACCCTTGCGGAAGCTATCGGTGGGATTGCCTTGTCCTCAAGGAACAGGCCCAGCAATGGCTTGTGATCCGTGATGAAAAATAAATTGCTGCCACAGACGTCCTGATGAAATCCCTTCACTCCAAATACGATCGCCACACCTTCTTTTCCAGGTTGAGCATACTTTCGCTTAGCCACAGCCAGCATCATGAGGCAAAGGTGATTGGACGTTCACAGCTATTGCTCAGCCAACAGGACCGCCTCAATCCCATATGGCGATGCATCACATGTGACGAATAATGGCTTTGAAGGATCGAAATACGTCAAAACCCCCGAAGGGGACAACCACAGTTGCACTTTTTCAAAAGTCTCACCCTGGATCTTTCCCCACATCCGGTGCTTCTTGAGGAGCAAATGAAGGAGGGTCAGGATTCTTGCCAAATTTGGAATGAACCAACCATAATGATTGACTAATCCGAGATAAGAATGAAGCTCCGCCATGTCCGGCGAGCGGGGGGGGGACCTGTTCGTTGGTTCTCATTTTCTCGGCGAACGGATGCAGGCAGTCCTGGTCCACCCGATACCCCAAATAGATGACTTCCTTTGCATGAAACACGCATTTGCACGGCACATGCAGACCCCATACACGGAAAGTGCTTCAACACTACTCTGAGGTTCTGTCAATGCTCCTGGCCCATGGTCCCTGTTACTAGCATGACATCTAAGTAAACCGCAACATGCGGCAATCCGCACTGGATGTTCTCCATGAAGCGCTGGAAGACTGCGCACGCTGAAGATGCTCCGAATGGTAGTCAGGTATACTCGTAGAGACCCTTGTGCGTAATGATCGTGATATAACTCCGTGAGGATCTATCGAGCTCCAGTGTAGATAAGCGTTGCTCACGTCCAATTTCATATACCACCGGACAATATAGCATTAAGGTCCTCGATGCGAGGTAATGGGTAATGGTCAAACCGAGGAGCTGTGTCCACCGTCAATTTATAGTCTCTGCAGAGGCGGACTGTCTTAGCCGGCTTCATGCTGGGGACCACCAGCGACGTCCATACTGCAGACAGACCACCAGACCCCACTTGGAGGATGAGCTGCCAATCAATCTGCAGCAGGTGTAGCCAATCACAGCCTAACAGGCTGGAACTGCTTTCTTTCACGACAATGAGGGGAAGGCGAACCAATTGGCGCCCATAGGTGAAGGGGGTAAGCGCTTTCCCCACAATATTCAGTCGTTCCCCAATAAAAGTGGCAAAATGAGCCAGCGTTTCAGCCGAAGTCAAAGTGTGCGCACCCCGTTTAATCAGATCAAAGGTGTTCTGTGCCACCGCAGAAGCGACAGCTCCTGTATCCAATTCCATCTGGAGAACATCCCATTCACCTGCATCAGAGATCAAATAGGGGCCACACCCGATTTTGCCAAACAGTTTAACTGCAGCTCGATAGCATAGTGGTTAACACAGTTGCTTCACAGCACCAGGGTCCCAGGTTTGATTCCCGGCTGAGTCACTGTCTGTGTGGAGTCTGCACGTTCTCCCCGTGTCTACGTGGGTTTCCTCCTGGTGCTCCGGTTTTCTCCCACACTCCAGAGATGTGCGGGTTAGGTAGATTGGCCATGCTAAATTGCCCTTAGTGTCCAAAAAATGTTTAGCGGGGGTTACTGGGTTATGGGGATGGGGTAGATACGTGGGCTTCAGTAGGGTATTCTTTGTCAGGACCGGTGCAGACTCGATGGGCCGAATTACCTCCTTCTGCACTGTTAATTCTATGATTCTATGATCTCAGCCTCATCCTCTGCCTCTTCTGGGACAACCAGATTCAAGACCCGGCCCCCGGGGCTGACGCCTATCTCGACCAGGTTCCTGGAATGCTGACCCTCCTGCTGCCTGCGGTCATGCCTAGACCAGCACCCAAATGTGGCACATGGGCCAGAATCTCCTTCAGCCGAGTCTGGGGTCGCCCCACGTCTTGACGGTTGTCCCTTTGCCCAGAGGCTGAAGTCACTACTGTGGTCAGTCCAGGCTGTGGGGATAGCAACACGTGAGGGACAGTGCCACAAAACATTTACGTCATCCCTTGTATTTCCTGGACGCCACAGTCCGCATTCTCTCGAGACAAAGAGATCGTCAGCGTCTGTGGAAAAGTCAGGAAGGTTTCGCCCAAAGGTTCTTTTCTGCGTCTCCATATTATTTATACCGCAGACCAAATGATCGCGGAGCACATCCAATAAATTAGTCCCACATTCGGCTATCTTCCTTAACCATGATATGAACTCGGGTACATAAGACTCTTGATCGGTCTGAAACTGTGCGATCCTCAGGCCATCAACAGCATGACTGTCTGGCGCTCATTCTCCATGATGTTGTTGACCCGGGAGAAGTAACGTGTCCTTTCAGCGTATTGGTTCCAGTCTTCAACACTGGTGTCAATTGCACATAACTTCCCAAACAGAAACATGGCAAAATAATTAGTTCCAACTTGTGTGCAGAAAATAAGGGAGGTGGTTCAGCCGAGTAGGTCGCAGCGTCGACAGCAAACCAGTTTACTCCTTGTCGCCAGTTTAATACAGAGTAAAATAAAGAACTTTGATTTATTTACAATAACACTATAAAAACAATACCCAATAGATCCGTACCGGGTCTCTTTCTGATTGGTGCCTTATTGGCCAACCTTTTATACAATGCTAATTGGAGTTCCCCCGCCCCTCAGAGGGAAGTTTGTACTCCGCAAGAACCACAAGGAAGATAATCATTCTCACCTCGGAAGTCCCATGTTGGATATTACAAATCACACTTCCCAACATTTGGCCCACAGCCTTGAATGTTATGACATTTCAAGTGCTCATCCAAGAACATTACAAATATTGTGAGGTTTGCTGCCTCAAGTACCCTCCCAGGGAGTGAGTGCATTCCAGATTCCCATCACCCTTCTGGGTGAAAAGTGTTTTCCTCAAATCCCCTCTAAACCTCATGCCTTTCACCTTAAAATCATTCCCCCCTCATTATTGGCCCTTCAACTAAAGGGAACAGCTGCTTTCCATCCATCCTCTCCATAGCCCCCATAATCGTATACACCTCAATCAGGTCCCCTCTCAGCCTTCTCTGCGCCAAAGAAAACAACCCCAGTTTATCCAGCTTCTCTTCTTGCTCCCGCCCAGGCAACACCCTGGTGAATCCCCTCTGCACCCTCTCGAGTGCAATCGCATCCACCCGATATTTACCCATCCCAGTCTCAATAAAAAAAGCCGTGTGATCCACCTCAACAACTGACAACACTTGTTTCTACCAAATGCACTTCAACAGCTGGCAGTCTTTCTTATGCGGTGGGATGTGATACTGCTGTGAGGTTCAGAGCTGGGTGTCAATCTGTCAATAAAACAATGGGGAAACCGGCAGTCAGAAGGTAAAAGAAAGTCTCCCAGGTTCTTGGTGCTCCTGGAGGTGCTGGGAAGCCAATCCAGTGGGACATCTTCTTTGGCAAAGCAGCAGTGACTTGAGAAATGACTTGGGACTATGCTGACTGACGAAACATTACTCAGAATGACTCTGAATGGTGCCTGAGGTATTATGAGGGTTGGGAAATGAGAGTAGCTGTGGTAATGGGAGGTCATGGTTGGTGCTAATCTGGCATTCCAAATTCACTCATCGCACAAGTCACACAGTATTCATTTCTTCACAAAGCTCAAGGAATAATGGACTGATTTTAAAAACAAACTAATGTCACGCTGGTAAGATGGGAAGGACGTTGATCATCCAGCAATTTTAATAGAGCTTCATGAGGGACCTTCAGTTGTGTTGAAAACCATGTGAAAAGATTGAAAGAGGCCACAGGACGTTGAAATGGAACAAAGGTTTTTGTTTTAACTTAGGGTGCGAGTTGCTGAGTCGATAGGAAGTTTGAGGCTGACATCAAACCATCCCAAACTTTGGCAGGGCGGGTTTAAATCCAGGGCTATGTCTGGATAAACCTCATCACGTTCTTCCCGAAAGCGGTGAAAAGCATCAGCCAGCCTGTGGTGGGAAGTGGAATTTGGTGTGGCATAAGGCTGCTATCTGAGGGCCGATGAAATAAGCTCTGGCAAAGAGATAAGTCACTGGGAAGGGGTTTGTGCCGGGTGGGCAAGGAAAAAGTTGCCCCTATGCAGAAAGAAGGCGTTTTTAGACTTCATTTTTTGTGTGGAATTTATCTGATCAGGAATATCCAGCCTTGTGCAAAGCACGGCAGTGGGAAAAATGCAAAACTGAACTAGTGAACAAACTGTCCACAAGATACAAGCTCAGCACAGGCCATCCAGTAACTACAGAACACAGCTCAAAGTGTAGAAAAACTCCAAATTCAATTGTGCTGAAGTCTAGCCGCTTTCCTTCCGAAACTCATAGAACATAGAACATAGAACATAGAACAATACAGCGCAGTACAGGCCCTTCAGCCCACGATGTTGCACCGAAACAAAAGCCATCTAACCTACACTATGCCATTATCATCCATATGTTTATCCAATAAACTTTTAAATGCCCTCAATGTTGGCGAGTTCACTACTGTAGCAGGTAGGGCATTCCACGGCCTCACTACTCTTTGCGTAAAGAACCTACCTCTGACCTCTGTCCTATATCTATTACCCCTCAGTTTAAAGTTATGTCCCCTCGTGCCAGCCATATCCATCCGCGGGAGAAGGCTCTCACTGTCCACCCTATCCAACCCCCTGATCATTTTGTATGCCTCTATTAAGTCTCCTCCTAACCTTCTTCTCTCCAACGAAAACAACCTCAAGTCCATCAGCCTTTCCTCATAAGATTTTCCCTCCATACCAGGCAACATCCTGGTAAATCTCCTCTGCACCCGCTCCAAAGCCTCCACGTCCTTCCTAGAATGCGGTGACCAGAACTGTACGCAATACTCCAAATGCGGCCGTACCAGAGTTCTGTACAGCTGCAACATGACCTCCCGACTCCGGAACTCAATCCCTCTACCAATAAAGGCCAACACTCCATAGGCCTTCTTCACAACCCTATCAACCTGGGTGGCAACTTTCAGGGATCTATGCACATGGACACCTAGATCCCTCTGCTCATCCACACTTTCAAGAACTTTACCATTAGCCAAATATTCCGCATTCCTGTTATTCCTTCCAAAGTGAATCACCTCACACTTCTCTACATTAAACTCCATTTGCCACCTCTCAGCCCAGCTCTGCAGCTTATCTATATCCCTCTGTAACCTGCTACATCCTTCCACACTATCGACAACACCACCGACTTTAGTATCGTCTGCAAATTTACTCACCCACCCTTCTGCGCCTTCCTCTAGGTCATTGATAAAAATGACAAACAGCAACGGCCCCAGAACAGATCCTTGTGGTACTCCACTTGTGACTGTACTCCATTCTGAACATTTCCCATCAACCACCACCCTCTGTCTTCTTTCAGCTAGCCAATTTCTGATCCACATCTCTAAATCACACTCAATCCCCAGCCTCCGTATTTTTTGCAATAGCCTACCGTGGGGAACCTTATCAAATGCTTTGCTGAAATCCATATACACCACATCAAATGCTCTACCCTCGTCTACCTGTTCAGTCACCTTCTCAAAGAACTCAATAAGGTTTGTGAGGCATGACCTACCCTTCACAAAGCCATGCTGACTATCCCTGATCATATTATTCCTATCTAGATGATTATAAATCTTGTCTCTTATAATCCCCTCCAAGACTTTACCCACTACAGACGTGAGGCTCACCGGTCTATAGTTGCCGGGGTTGTCTCTGCTCCCCTTTTTGAACAAAGGGACCACATTTGCTGTCCTCCAGTCCTCTGGCACTATTCCTGTAGCCAATGATGACATAAAAATCAAAGCCAAAGGTCCAGCAATCTCTTCCCTGGCCTCCCATAGAATCCTAGGATAAATCCCATCAGGTCCCGGGGACTTATCTATTTTCAGCCTGTCCAGAATTGCCAACACCTCTTCCCTACGTACCTCAATGCCATCTATTCTATTAGCCTGGGGCTCAGCATTCTCCTCCACAACATTATCTTTTTCCTGAGTGAATACTGACGAAAAATATTCATTTAGTATCTCGCCTATCTCTTCAGACTCCACACACAATTTCCCATCCTTGTCCTTGACTGGTCCTACTCTTTCCCTAGTCATTCGCTTATTCCTGACATACCTATAGAAAGCTTTTGGGTTTTCCTTGATCCTTCCTGCCAAATACTTCTCATGTCCCCTCCTTGCTCGTCTTAGCTCTCTCTTTAGATCCTTCCTCGCTACCTTGTAACTATCCATCGCCCCAACCGAAACTTCACACCTCATCTTCACATTGGCCTCCTTCTTCCTCTTAACAAGAGATTCCACTTCCTTGGTAAACCACGGTTCCCTCGCTCGACGCCTTCCTCCCTGTCTGACCGGTACATACTTATCAAGAACACGCAGTAGCTGATCCTTGAACAAGCCCCACTTATCCAGTGTGCCCAACACTTGCAGCCTACTTCTCCACCTTATCCCCCCCAAGTCACGTCTAATGGCATCATAATTGCCCTTCCCCCAGCTATAACTCTTGCCCTGCGGTGTATACTTATCCCTTTCCATCATTAACGTAAACGTCACCGAATTGTGGTCACTGTCCCCAAAGTGCTCTCCTACCTCCAAATCCAACACCTGGCCTGGTTCATTACCCAAAACCAAATCCAACGTGGCCTCGCCTCTTGTTGGCCTGTCAACATATTGTTTCAGGAAACCCTCCTGCACACACTGTACAAAAAACGACCCATCTATTGTACTCGAACTATATCTTTTCCAGTCAATATTTGGAAAGTTAAAGTCTCCCATAATAACTACCCTGTTACTTTCGCTCATATCCAGAATCATCTTCGTCATCCTTTCCTCTACATCCCTAGAACTATTAGGAGGCCTATAAAAAACTCCCAACAGGGTGACCTCTCCTTTCCTGTTTCTAACTTCAGCCCATACTACCTCGGAAGAAGAGTCCCCATCTAGCATCCTCTCCGCCACCGTAATACTGCTCTTGACTAGCAGCGCCACACCTCCCCCTCTTTTGCCTCCTACTCTGAGCTTACTAAAACACCTAAACCCCGGAACCTGCAACATCCATTCCTGTCCCTGCTCTATCCATGTCTCCGAAATGGCCACAACATCGAAGTCCCAGGTACCAACCCACGCTGCCAGTTCCCCTACCTTGTTTCGTATACTCCTGGCATTGAAGTAGACACACTTCAAACCACCTACCTGAACACTGGCCCCCTCCTGCGACGTCAAATCTGTGCTCCTGACCTCGATACTCTCATTCTCCCTTACCCTAAAACTACAATCCAGGTTCCCATGCCCCTGCTGCATTAGTTTAAACCCCCCCAAAGAGCACTAACAAATCTCCCCCCCAGGATATTTGTGCCCCTCAGGTTCAGATGTAGACCATCCTGTCTGTAGAGGTCCCACCTTCCCCAGAAAGAGCCCCAGTTATCCAAAAATCTGAATCCCTCCCGCCTGCACCATCCCTGTAGCCACGTGTTTAAATGCTCTCTCTCCCTATTCCTCATCTCACTATCACGTGGCACGGGCAACAACCCAGAGATAACAACTCTGTTTGTTCTAGTTCTGAGCTTCCATCCTAGCTCCCTGAAAGCCTGCCTGACATCCTTGTCCCCTTTCCTACCTATGTCGTTGATACCAATGTGGACCACGACTTGGGGCTGCTCCCCCTCCCCCCTAAGGACCCGGAAAACACGATCCGAGACATCACGTACCCTTGCACCTGGGAGGCAACATACCAAACGTGAGTCTCTCACGCTCCCACAAAATCTCCTATCTGTGCCCCTGACTATAGAGTCCCCAATTACTAATGCTCTGCTCCTCTCCCCCCTTCCCTTCTGAGCAACAGGGACAGACTCCGTGCCAGAGGCCCGTACCCCATGGCTTACCCCTGGTAAGTTGTCCCCCCCACAAGTATCCAAAGCGGTATACTTGTTTCTCAGGGGAACGACCGCAGGGGATCCCTGCACTGACTGTTTTTTCCCAGTCCCTCTTACAGTTACCCACCTATCTCCAATCTTTGGTGTAACTAATTCCCTGAAGCTGCTATCTATGACCCCTTCTGCCTCCCGAATGATCCAAAGTTCTTCCAACTCCAGCTCCAGTTCCCTAACTCGGTCTTGGAGGAGCTGGAGATGGCAGCACTTCCTGCAGGTAAAATCAGCAGGGACACTAATTGCATCCCTCACCTCAAACATCCTGCAGGAGGAACATTGCACTCCCTTCCCTGCCATTCCTCTAACTTTCTGCCAAGATCTGGCTAACAACTAAATTAAATTTTTATAAAAAATAATAATAATATAATAAAATATGGTACTTACCTCAGACCAATGGGTTTTATTATTAGGTTAGAGGAGGAGGGCGGGTGGGAGACACTACACGTGTAGTGTCTCGGGTTTCCTCTCCACCAGAATTTATTGGTGAGGGTCTTCCCAGACGTCCGCGGGTCGACTTCCTGTTCCCGCCTAAAAAGCTAATTTTAAAAAAAAAGAAAAATTCTCAGCTCCTGCTGAAATTGACTAACCAGCCAGCTCCACTCCCGCCGAAATCGACTGGCCTGCCCCTGCAAAGACAAGTGCTTTTAAAGGTTGACTTACCTCCCAGCAACCTCCTTCCGCAATGCTCCCGCTGAAACTGACTCACCAGCTGTTCTCACGCCGCCGAAATCGACTGGCCTGCCCCTGCAAAGACAAGTGCTTTTAAAGGTTGGCTTACCTCCCAGCAATCTCCTTCCGCAGTGCTCCCGCTGAAACTGACTCACCAGCTGTTCTCCCGCCGAAATCGACTGGCCTGCCCCTGCAAAGACAAGTGCTTTTAAAGGTTGACTTACCTCCCAGCAACCTCCTTCCGCAGTGCTCCCGCTGAAACTGACTCACCAGCTGCTCTCCCGCCGAAATCGACTGGCCTGCCCCTGCAAAGACAAGTGCTTTTAAAGGTTGACTTACCTCCCAGCAACCTCCTTCCGCAATGCTCCCGCTGAAACTGACTCACCAGCTGTTCTCACGCCGCCGAAATCGACTATCGAAATCATGGACCGGGATTCACCGCCAGCATGATTCTCCGTTATGCCGGCACCAGGGGGTTTCCCGACGGCGTGGGGCTATCCCACAATGGGAAACCCCATTGGCCGGCTGGCGGAACGGAGAATTCCGCCGGCCGGTCGGGGCGGAAATGTGGCGAAGCGGGGCGGAGAATCCCGGCCATGTTTTTAAAAAAAATCTCCATGTAAATTATATTATTTTATTTTAATAGGAATTAACTGATGTCCTGTATATGGATATCTCTGCTTAGGCGACCATGAAAGAAGAATTTCTCTTTTAGCTGCAATAGTGGAATCACAAACAATGTAATTTTTGTGTAGAACTGCAGTAAACAGCACACAGAGGACATCTACCCCCATTGACAGAGCAATAGAATGGATTTCTCTCCGACCGAAACAAATAGTTCATCAGTAGAATGCATATTTATAAAAAAAACTTGGATTATAGTTTCCATAGATGATTCAAAGAAAAGTACAGCACAGGAACAGGCCCTTTGGCCCTCCAAGCCTGCGCCTACCATGCTGCCCGTCTAAACTAAAATCTTCTCCACTTCCGGGGTCCATAACCCTCTATTCCCATCCTATTCATGTATTTGTCAAGATGCCCCTTAAACGTCACTATCGTCCCTGCTTCCACTACCTCCTCCGACAGCGAGTTCCAGGCACCCACTACCCTCTGTGTGAAAAAACTTCCCTTGTACATCTCCTCTCAACCTTGCCCCTCACACCTTAAGCCTATGCCCCCTAGTAATTGACCCCTCTACCCTGGGAAAAAGTCTCTGACTCTCCACTCTGGTCTATGCCCCTCATAATTTTGTAGACCTCTATCAGGTCGCCCCTGAACCGCCTTTGTTCCAGTGAGAACAAATCGAGTTTATTCAACCTCTCCTCACAGCTAATGCCCTCCATACCAGGCAACATCCTGGTAAATCTCTTCTGCACCCTCTCTAAAGCCTCCACATCCTTCTGGTAGCGTGGCGACGAATTGAACACTATACTCCCAAGTGTGGCCTAAGGTTCTATTCAGCTGCAACATGACTTGGCAATTTTTATACTCAATGCCCCAGCCAATGAAGGCAAGCATGGTGTTGCCTTCTCCACCTGTGTTGCCCCTTTCAATGACCTGTGGACCTGTGCACCAAGATCTCTCTGACTGTCAATACTCTTGAGGGTTCTACAATTCACTGTATATTTCCTACATGTATTAGACCTTCCAAAATGCATTACCTCACATTTGTCCAGATTACACTCCATCTGCCATCTCACCGCCCAAGTCTCCAAATGATCTAATTCCTGCTGTATCCTCTGACAGTTCTCATCACTATCTGCAATTCCACCAACCTTTATGTTGTTCGCAAACTGACTAATCAGACCAGTTACATTTTCCTCCAAATCATTTATATATACTATGAACAGCAAAGGTCCCAGCACTGATCCCTGTGGAACACCATTAGTCACAGCCCTCCAATCAGAAAAGCACCCCTCCATTGCTACTCTCTGCCTTCTATGACCTAGCCAGTTCAGTATCCATCTTGCCACCTCACCTCTGATCCCGTGTGACTTCACCTTTTGTACCAGTCTGCCATGAGGGACCTTGTCAAAGGCCTTACTGAAGTCCATATAGACAACATCCACTGCTCTACCTGAATCAATCACCTTTGTAACCTCCTCGAAAAACTCTATCAAGTTATTCATAGTCACATTTAACTCACAATAAGTGTTAACAGATGGGTGAATGCTAATTTATACGATGGCTGGTGTTTGGAGTCATGGTAAGTGTTGTGATATGATATGTATGTACCTTTCAGGGAGCATGGTATCAACCACTACTAGCTCAATGGGATGTGATGTAATAGTCCCATGATTTGTAGTCAGTCTACAAGCAGCAGGAGTAGAGCCAGGTGTCTGATACCTGGGGCGCGATTCTCCGACCCCCCCACCGGGTCGAAGAATCGCCGGGGGCTGGCGTGAATCCCGCCCCCGCCGTGTCCCGAATTCTCCGCCACCAGAGATTCGGCGGGGGCGGGAATCGCGCCGCGCCGGTCGGCGTGGGCGGGAATCGCGGCCCACCCCCGGCGATTCTCCGGCCCGCGATGGGCCGAAGTCCCGCCACTGTCAACCCTCTTCCGTCGGCGTCGATTAAACCACCTTTTGAACGGCGGGACAAGGTGGCACGGGTGGGCTCCGGGGTGCTGGTGGGGGGCGCGGGGCGATCTGGCCTCGGGGTGTGCCCCCACAGTGCCCTGGCCCGTGATCGGGGCCCACAGATCCGCGGGCGGGCCTGTGCCGTGATGGCACTCTTTTTCTTCCGCCTTCGCCATGGTCTTCACTATGGCGGAGGTGGAAGAGACCCCCTCCCCTGTGCATGCACGGGGATGACATCAGCATCCGCTGATGCTCCCGCGCATGCGTCGCCCGGCGAAGACCTTTCGGCGCCGGCTGGCGTGGCACCAAAGGCCTTTCCCGCCAGCCGGCGGAGTGGAAACCACATTGGCGCGGGCCTAGCCTCTCAAGGTGAGGGTTTGGCCCCGAAAGGTTTCGGAGACTTCCGCACCTTTGGGGCGGCATGACGCCGCAGTGGGTTCCCGCCACTCCATTACGCCGGAACCCCCTGCCCCTCCGGGTAGGGGAGAACCCCGCCGATAGTCTCCTAATTAACTCTATTTGCACATAGTCTTGTCTTCAAATAGTGAACTCACATTATTGTTTCACCAATCCTTGTTGCGCGATTGGTGCATTTACATCAAAAAGAAGAAGAACCTGGATGACTAAGGATATTGATGAAAGGTGTTGATGTGGATAGCACAGTGGCATAGTGGTTAGGACTGCTGTCTCACAGCTTCAGGGACCCAGGTTCAATTCCGGCTTCGGGTGACTGTCTGTGTGGAGTTTGCACTTTCTCCCCATATCTGCGTGGGTTTCCTTCGGGTGCTCTGGTTTCCTCCCACAGTCCAAAGATGTGCAGGTTCGATAAATTGACCATGCTAAATTGCCCCTTAGTGTCCAAAAGATTAGGTGGGTTTATGGGGATAGGGTGGAGGCGTGGGCTAAGTAGGGTGCTCTTTCCAAGGGCCGGTGCAGACCTGATGGGCTGAATGGCCTCCTTTGCACTGTCGGAATTCTATTCTATTCTATGATAAAATAAGGAAGCAAAAAGAGGCATATGATGCATGCCAGAATAATAATAGCAATAGAATTCAGGAAGAGTAGCTCAAATGAAGGAGAGAGGCTAAGACTGGAATAAAGAAGGTTTAGAGGAAGCAAAGGAAAGGATGGCAGGCTGTGCTAAAACAAGTAGCAAAACGTTCTTCAAACATATTAATGGTAAAAGATTAGTGAAGGATAGAACAGGGTGCATAACGGACATGCAGGGTAAACTGCTCACTGGAGCAGAGAGTGTGGCAGATGTACTAAATGAGTCCTTTGCTTCTGTCTTTCCCAAATTAGAAGATGGTGACAATGGCCCAGTTGAATATGTTGGTGTTGAGCAACTGAGCAGTATAGTCATGGATAAAGAAAAGTTGCTAAAAAGGCTGGCAGCATTCTGCGTCGAGAAATCGCCAGGCCTGGATGGGGCACATCCTAGATTGTTGAGAGAGGTAAGGGAGCATTTTGCAGAGCGATTGACAGAAATTTTCCAGGCCTCTCTGTACACAGGATTAGAGACTGGAGGATTGCAAATGTGATGCTGTTGTTCAGGAAAGGGCAAAGGATAACCCAGAAAACTCCACACCTGTCAGCTTGACATCAATAGTGGGAAAACTGATGGAGGCCATAATACGGGATGAGATAAACATACACTTCAAGAAAAATAAGTTAATACTAGACAGTTAACATGGCTTTATCAAGGGCAGGACAAATTTCATTGAGTTCTTTGATGAGGTGACGCAGGCAGTATATTTGAACTTTCAGAAAGCTTTTTATACAGTGCCACATGGCAGGTTGGTTAGCAAATTTAAAAAGTTTGGCATTGATGGGTCCTTGATAGCATGGATTAGAAGTTGGCTAAGAGATAAGAAACAGAGAGTAGGTATTGATGGGCATTTCTCAGACTGGAGATGAGTTGAAAGTGGTGTTCCCCATGACTCAGTGTTGGGACCCTTGCTCTTTCTGATTTACATAAATAATTTAGAAGTGGGTGTTGAGTGCAAAATCTCTAAATTTGCACATGATACTAAGCTAGGGAGAATAGTGAATTGTGAGGATGACACTGAGCGACTTCAGAGGAACATCGACAAGTTGGCCAAATGGGCAGACACCTGGCAGATGAACTTCAATGCTGCGAAATGTGAGCTAATGTATTTTGGTGGAAGAAACATGGGGAGACAATTTTGGCTCAATGGTACAACTTTGTGTGGAGTACAGGAGTAGATGGACCTCGGGGTCCAAGTGATAATTCTCTGAAGGTGGCCAGACAAGTTGAAACAGTTGTTGAGAATGCTTATAGCATGCCAGGGTTTATAAATAGAGGCATAAAATATAAAATCAAGGAAGTGGTGCTACACCCCTACAAATCATTGGTCGGACCACATTTGGATTATTGTGTTCAGCTCTGGGCACGCTATTTATGGGAGGATGCTAAAGTCCTGGAGAGAGTGCAGAGGAGATTTACGAGAATGATACCAGGAATAAGGAATTTTAGACATAAGGAAAGATTGGATAAATTGGGCTTGTTCTCCTTGGAGCACGGTGAACATCAAAGAATGCATTGACACACTGGTGCCAACAGACTCCTTTGCCACCATCTGGATTATATGCCCATATATGAAGGGTCAGGATAACCAGCATGTGTGCAAACATCATTCCAGTTTGTACACTGAAATGTATGTAACCAGTGATGGTCCAACCAACTGCTGCCAAACTCGCCGCTTACAATGGCTCAGAGATTGCATGCCTGGGATCCATTACACAGCCTCACTACTACTAACTCACTCTGGTCACCCCAGATATTTTATGCTATGGACACCATGGGTCCAGCGATCACAGGCCTACTGGCATGCAGGGACCTGCCCTTGGTTGCCATTCACATTGACCACAGACCAGAATAACCACAATGGGAAACCCCACACTGACACAAGAAGAAGATATTTTAACTCTGCAATGCAGATCATTGACTAACAGGCCGAGTGGCGCAGTGTGAACTGAATAATTAAACCCATTATGAACGTTCATGCTTCTAATGAGGAACTAATAATGATCAGAGAAGTGCAAGCACCAATCCCCAGTCAGCACTGATTGATACTCCCAGGAGTGTAAACATAAGAAGATAAAAGATGTCCATGACCAGCATACAGGCAATGGGCTACCCAACCTGACCATCGGACATGAATCACAACACCCAATAGATGGCACCTGGAATCCAGCAAAAATCATCAGCATTTGCCCAGAGCCAAGATTATATCAAACACAAATATCAAATGATGCAATAAAACAGTTTTCAAATCAGAACTATGCCATAATCAGAATCACTACGCAGTCCTATGGTGAATGGGACATGGTATAAGACGCAAGACTAACAAAGCACCTCTGTACCCCTAACCAGCATGATTCAAATATACAGCAGCCTCTAGCGAAGACAACTAGATCTAAGCCTGGACGGACAAGCAAACCGCCAACACTTTTCAGAATCTGTGAATTTATTACGGTGTATGACGGTATATTTAGACACAATGTGACTTTCTTTTGCCGGTATGTAAATAGTTGATTTTTAAAAATCAAACCTTTCGTTTAGGAAAAAGGGGGATGTTGAGATATGATGTGCATGCATCTTTAAGGAGGTTTATCTTAAACGACTATCACTCACTAACACCTCATTAGGATGTGACATTTTAGTCCCATGACTTGTCGCCAGTCTTCAAGCAGCTAGTGTAGGAGTCAGTTGTATTATACAAAACCTCATGGTTAACCCTGTGGTTTGTAACTTCTGTAGAGGTGGAAATCGGAGTCGGATTGCCACTTTGCTCCTAGTTATTTACCTGGAAATGAAGCCGCTCATTTCTTGCATGATCTTCCGACTCAGGTCAGATGGGAACAGTGTCATATGGTTAGCGCAGTTGCTTCATAGCTCCAGGGTCCCAGGTTCGATTCCCGGCTGGATCACTGTCTGTGTGGAGTCTGCACGTTCTCCCCGTGTCTGCGTGGGTTTCCTCCGAGTGCTCCGGTTTCCTCCAACTGTCCAAAGATGTGCGGGTTAGGTGGATTGGCCATAATAAATTGCCCTTAATGTCCAAAAAATGTTAAGTGGGGGTTACTGGGTTACGGGGATAGGGTAGGTACATGGGCTTCAGTAGGGTGCTCTTTGTAAAGGCCAGTGCAGACTCGATGGGCCGAATGGCCTCCTTCTGCACTGTAAATTCTATGATTCTATGCAGCGAATTCCCGAGGCCATGTGTCCAGGGCAGCCAAGTTGGTTGTAAGGAAGCCCTGCTCCCTTTCATATGGTGTCAGATGGCCAGTGGTGGATAGTCCTTGGGTGGGGATCAGGTGGTCAATTGCTCACGAGGGAGCATCCAGTGGACAGTGGGGGATGGTCAATAGGGGGTGGGGATTGCGTGGTCTGTGGTGACCTAACTAGAATGCTGATTTATTGGTGTACACGTGGTAAGGTAACAATCAGAATGCTACACAGACCAAGTTACTAACTGAGTCTCCTAGACTCTCCTGGAACTACCCTTATGTGCGACAGTCCTGGTGTGCACCTTACAACTTTCTGTCGATAGCCAGATATCACATGACTGATGTCTGACGCCACTTGCTGGTCAGAGGTCGCACTGATGGGTGGATGTAATATTGTTCACAGACATATCACCACAGGGGCTCATGAGCTCAGTGGAGGGTGTTGAATGGCCAGTCAGGGGTGGCCATTCAACACAGAGTAGGTCCAGTGTTTTTTGGAGAGGGTGTGCAGGGGAGACAGTTGGGTGGTTAGTAGTAAGTCAGCTACTCGGGATGGGGTAGTTCTGTGGGGCATTAAGAGGTCCTGTGATGGTTGGGGCTAGTCGGGAAGCATGAGAGTCCTGTTTGTGGGGGAATGAGTGGGGGTATAGTTCTCCACAAGTAAAAGGTGATTTTATTTATTATAACTTTTGCTGGGTAACTATTCCTGGAAGACAGTCAGAACTATCTGAAGTTTGCGAGTCATATTGTACACCCGGGTCATTCACATTGCAGGTCAATGGAAATTTTAACTTCCCAGGCAATTGCTGTGTGATCCTTACCTGGGGACTCCCAGGGAGATGCTCCTCAGATCATCTTTAGGTTAACCTCCAGTTAGGCAGCCCCAGAGCGTAGAGGTTATGAGCCTATTTGTTCATCGTCATTCCTTCGGATGAAGAACCTGCATTGTTGTTCACCCAATTGTGTGATCGCTACGTTTATGTTGAATAGAAGAATGTAACATTAGCATCAAAAATACTTCAAATTCTACACAGAAAATACATCAGAGAAATTATGGGTTAAGATTATTAGAGCAGCAACCTTCAATACTCTGATGGATCAGAGCCGAACAGACCAGGGCTGATTTTGCAATCCAAGATTCCCAGCTGGAGATGGCCCTCTCAGGAACACATCTTGGAGGCATCAATTTTCTATCTATTGATTTTTAATAGATGGACACTCAAACTTGTGATTGCATTCTCTGGAAGGCCTGCTCCCTGCTGTTCATTAGTCCTAACCACAGCATCATAAATCTGATGTTTGAAATTAGGACTTGGTGTGCATTTGTAACGTTCACTAACTGCACGGCTTTCACATTCAAAAAACACCAGGGGAAAAACACATCAGTGCCAATGCCCAAGGAACCTGAAATTGGGCATTTAGACAACAGGGCGCACTCTGCACAGGGCAGCACCATGGCACGGTGGTTAACACTGCTGTCTCACAGCGCCAGGGACCCAGGTTCGAATCCAGCCTTGGGTCACTGTCTGTGTGGAGTCTGCACGTTCTTCCCGTGTCTGTGTCGGGGTTTCCTCCGGGTGCTCCGGTTTCCTCCCACAGTTCAAAGATGCGCAGGTTAGGTGGATTGGCCATGCTAAATTGCCCCTTCGCGCCCAAAAGGCGAGGTAGGGTTACCGGGACAGGTTGCGGGTGTGGACCTGGGTAGGGTGCTCTTTCAGAGGGTCGGTGCAGACTCGATGGGCCGAATGGCCTCCCCCTGGATAGTATGACATGCCAGAATCACTCATCCATTCTTTTATTAACTCTAGACTCAATTATTCCAGTATAAAAGCAAAATACCGCGGATGCTGGAAACCTTAAATAAAAACAGAAAATGCTGGAAAAACTCAGCAGGTCTAGCAATGACTTTGTAAGGAGAAACGGAGTTAACGTTTCGTGTTTGTGTAACTAATTTCCAGTGTATTACTAGTTGGCCTCCCGCCATCTATAAACTTCAGATCATCCAAAATGTCAGCATGTGCTCCTCACAAGACTAAATGGCTGACCCCTTAACCTGAGACTGTGATCCCTTGTTCGAGAGACTCAGAAAGAAGAAACATCACCCTTACTTCTGGTCATAGAACCAACATTACCCTGACTATTGTTTGCTTGCGTGTCGTTTGAGGATAGGGTGGTGAGAGTGCAGGTAGGGAATGAGGTCATAAACTACTGATACCACATAAAGGCAGCCACTCAATTGAGAAGTGCACTCTGATCAGAGACAGCAGGGCACATCAAAGTACTGTGGTTCAGTGATTGGCACTGCTGCCTCACAGCACCAGGGACCTGGGTTCAAACCCAGCCTCAGGAGACTGTCTGTCTGGGGACTGCACATTCTCCCCGTGTCTGCGTGGGTTTCCTCCGGGTGCTCCGGTTTCCTCCCAGAGTCCAAAGATTTGCAAGTTAGGTGGATTGGCCATGATAAATTGCCTCTTAGCGTCCTTCGTGCCAGTTAAGTGGGGTTGCGGGGATGGGGGGGGAATAGGCCTAGGTAGGGTGCACATTCGGAGGGTCGGTGCAGCCACAATGGGTCAAATGGCCTCCTTCTGCACTGGAGGGATTCTATGGATACTAAAATAACTGTAAGAGGTCCATAGAGATCCAACTTAGAAGGATGCAGGGGAATCTCATAGAAACATATCAAATTATGAAGGGAATAGATAGGATAGATGCGGGCAGGTTGTTTCCACTGGCGGGTGAAAGCAGAACTAGGGGGCATAGCCTCAAAATAAGGGGAAGTAGATTTAGGACTGAGCTTAGGAGGAACTTCTTCACCCAAAGGGTTGTGAATCTATGGAATTCCTTGCCCAGTGAAGCAGTAGAGGCTCCCTCATTAAATGTTTTTAAGATAAAGATAGATAGTTTTTTGAAGAATAAAGGAATAAAGGGTTCTGGTGTTCGGGCCGGAAAGTGGAGCTGAGTCCACAAAAGATCAGCCATGATCTCATTGAATGGCGGAGCAGGCTCGAGGGGCCAGGTGGCCTACTCCTGCTCCTGGTTTTTATAGAGGGAACTCAGGTTCTCTGATGCAATGTTGATGCAGTTGGTAGGAAGGAGGAGAGTGATTTCTACAGTGGGCAGAGAGACTTCAGGTAACACCTTTGCTGCTAAGATGATAAATTCCTGGCTGCATAGCTGAAAAAGGTTCAATAACATCACCAGAGTTATCAAGGGAAGAATAATACTCTGTTATTCTCCACTCAGAAGGGGAGGCTGAACCCGCCTGCAGATCCTCCAGCCCCCAAGGGACAAAGGTTGCTGCTGTTACAGGTGAAGGGAGTGATGGCTTTGGTGAGTGGCAAGGCTGGAGAAGAGTTTGCAACAGCTTTCTTCACACCATTTCCTTTATCCCTTAATCCTCTAGCATCCTACACACTGCTTGACAATTGCTTTCACCTGTCATTTCTCCCTCGTCTATCCTTCCATTCTCAAAGCCAATCCTTATCCTTCTCTTCATGTATTGCTGCTCAAAATGAGGAAATATGTCTGCCATCAGGGAGAGAGGCTGGCCTCACGACTCACAATATGTTGCTCCTCCATTCCCGGGTGTGATTCACCCAAAACATTTCAAAGTGTAATTTTTGGCGACTTTGGCGAGGCGTCATGTTGTTCAAGTCTTTCTGTATAATATTGACCAGTGGGCGATGGTCGGTCTCGACGGTGAATTGAGGAAGTCCATAGACATAATCGTGAAACTTAACAACACCGGTCAGAAGGCCCAGGCACTCCTTTTCTATCTGCGCGTAGCGCTGCTCCGTGGGGGTCATGGCACGTGACGCATATGCAATGGGGGCCCATGATGAGGCCTCATCATGTTGAAGGAGCACTGCTCCAATGCCGGATTGGCTGGCATCGGTCGAAATTTTGGTCTCCTTTGCTGAATCAAAGAAAGCTAAGACCGGGCCGTGGTCAGATTTGTTTTGAGTTCTCTCCATTCGCACTCGTGGGCAGGGAGCCATTGGAAGTCTGTTGTCTCCCTGACTAGGTTCCTGAGTGCCTTGGTATGAGAGGCGAGTTTAGGGATAAATTTCCCTAAAAAATTGACCATGCCCAGAAATCGGAGCACCGCCTTCTTGTCCTTAGTTTTCACAGCTGTGATGGCAGCTACCTTGTCCACATCCGGCTGCACACCCAATTGGGAGATGTGGTCCCCGAGGAACTTGAGTTCCGTCTGACCAAAAGAGCATTTGGCCCTGTTGAGGTGGACGCCATGCTCATGTATACTTTTAAATATGTGCTGGAGGCGACTAACATGCTCCTGCGGGGTGGTGGACCAAATGATTATGTCGTCGACATAGACGCGAACACCTTCAATGCCTTCCATCATTTGTTCCATAATCCTATGGAACACTTCTGAAGCAGATATGATCCCAAACGGCAATATCTGCCAAAGGGGCTATTAAATGTGCACAGTTTCCTGCTGGATTTGTCGAGCTGGATTTGCCAGAATCCTTTTGAGGCGTCGAGGTTGGTAAAGAGCTTGGCGCGAGCCATCTCACATGTGAGCTCTTCGCGCTTGGGAATTGGATAATGCTCCCTCATGATATTGCGATTTAGATCCTTGGGATCAATGCAAATTCTCAATTCGCCGGAAGGCTTTTTTACACATACCATGGAACTGACCCAGTCAGTCGGTTCCGTGACTTTGGAAATCACTCCTTGGTCCTGGAGGTCCTGCAGCTGTTGTTTGAGGCGGTCCTTAAGGCGTGCTGGGACACTGCGAGGTGCGTGCACCACAGGCATGGCATTCTGTTTTAATAAGATCTTGTAGGTGTATGGGAGCGTGCTCATGCCCGCGAAGACGTTGTGGTGCTGGTTGATAATGGGGTCGAGTTGCGCCCTGAAGTCGGTGTCCTGAAAGGCCGATGTGTCATCAGGAGAGAGAGAGTGAACTCTCTGAACTAGGCTCAACAGCTTGCATGCCTGCGCGCCAAGCAGGGAGGCTTCTGAGGAGCCCACGATTTCAAAGGGAAGGATGGCTTTGCGTGACCTGTTCGTCACCTCAAGTTGGCACGAGCCGCTGGCAGCAATGGCATTGCCATTGTAATATAATAGCTGGCAGGCTGATGCAAGGATGGCTGGTTTGACACAAAGGCTTTGGAGGTCAGACCGCGCAATGAGATTGGTGGAGGCACCAGTGTCCAGGCGGAATCGTATTTGGGCCCGGTTGACCGTAAGGGTGGCACACCACTCATCGTCTGAATCGAAGCTGTATACCGATAGAGGCTGGATTCTTTGCTTCGGGGACAACCTGTTTTTTGTAATGATACCGACTCGAAAAGGCGCCTTTGGGTTCTCGGTGTGAATGTTGGGTAGTAGGTCCGCATCGGACTCGGTGACCGTGGGTTGAATGGCCTGGACATTCCTGCGAGGCTGGCTGAAGCGATATGACTTAGCAGGCTGAGCTGCTCTGCATAAAGCAGTATAATGGCCAAGTTTGCCACATCTCAAGCATTGTCGGGATTTAGCAGGGTATTGCCGCTTTAAATGGGCAGAGCCACAGTTGCCGCACGTCGCAGCGGCAGTACGTTCGCTGTGCCACCGCACATGTGCGGTGCGGTCGTACGTGGTGCGCGCCTGCGCATTACGTTCGTCGACGTCACCGTCCCCTCGTTCGGTGCGCACAAGCGCGGGAGTCCGCGAAAAGCGTGCAAAATGGCCGCCCTCATCCAGGCTGAGGCCCTGGAGTTGCTCGATTTCTTGGACCCGTTCCGCCTCGTGGGGTCCTTGCCGTGCCGTTTCAGCCGCTTGGATGTGGGAATACCAACTAGTGGCGTTTTCGTGTAGCACGCAGGTCTCGATGGCGGTTGCTAGGGTGAGCTGCTTTACCTTGAGGAGCTGCTGGCGTAGGGGGTCCGACTGAACACCGAAAACAATCTGGTCGCGTATCATGGAGTCGGAGGTGGGCCCGTAGCTACAGGACTGCGCAAGGATGCAGAGGTGGGTGAGAAAGGACTGGAAAGGTTCATCCTTACCCTGCAAAAGTTGTTGGAATACATAGCGCTCAAAACTTTCATTCACCTCTATGCTGCAGTGAGTACCAAACTTGAGGAGGACCGTCTTGAAGTTTTGTTTTATCTTCATCATCCGCAAAGGTGAGAGAATTGAAAATGTGAATGGCATGGTCCCAGCCGTGGATAGGAAGAGAGCGATCTTCCTGGTGTCCGAGGCATCCTCCCGGTCTGTGGCTTCAAGGTAGAGCTGGCAGCGTTGTTCAAATATCTTTCAGTTGGCCCCTAGGTTACCGGTGATGCGGAGCGGCGGCGGCGGGCGGACGCTGTCCATTTTGCAGGATGACGGTATGCTGGTGGAAGGCAGATCAGTTGCAGGTAGGTCTCAGAAGTTCTAATATCCCTCAACTCCTGGTATCATGATGTGTTGGGTGCTCTGTATCCGTGGAACACATACAGGCCACCAACACTTAAAATAGTGCAACACTATTTTCTTAAGTCAGAAACTGTTGAACATATGTTCGCTGTGGGTTAACACGATATTAGATTGAACTAAAGACCTATTTGTCCTAACCAGTCTATGCACTCAGCAGATGGTGAAGATCTGTGCTGCAAGCTGTAAGCTCTGTCCTACTAGGATGCTGCAGCTCGAATGAGCGGCAACTCTGATGCCCCCTGTCTTTATAGTGCGTGTGCTCTAACTGGTGATTGGCTGCGGTGTTGTGTGTGTTGATTGGTCCTGCTGTGTGTCGATCAGTATGTGTGTCTGCACCATGATATACTGGTGTATATTATGACAGTGAACAGGGGACATCGTACAGAGTTCACATGCTGGGGATATATTGCGTTGCAAGGGGTACATTCTATAGCAACTTTTTGCGTTTAGTAATTCATACATCTTAAACTGCGTGAGAGTAGTGTTGTCCCGTTTGTGTGTATCTGTCTTCTCTACAATAAATAGTTTGTAATAATTGTTGCCCGAAGACCGGGCTATTTATTCTCACTGGGATTGCCCTTGTCTCCTCACACCAAAACAAAACAAAATTATACCCCCCCCCCCCATACCTCCCCCCCCCCCCCCCCCCTCCCCCCCCCCCCCCCCCCCCCCACACACACACACACACACACACACAATCCGGTGTTCCCAAGTTGATAAGTGTGGAGCATGATGCATAAATCAGCAATTAGTGTACTGAGTGGGGAATGAGCAATGAATCGCAGATAAGTGTGCTTTGTGACATGCCCCAAGATATAAAAGAATATTGATGCACTTACATGAGGAAACATGAGCTTCCATTGTAAAGAAGCCCCCAATGTGTGTGCAATAGCTCGTGTTGCCTTGCCTTCGTCCATGTGGAATGAGATGCTGGTGTTCCTCCTTGTGCAGAAAGAGTGTTTACGACCCCTCTGACACAGCAGTGGAATACAAACTAGACAGCTCTACCAGATCACCCCTCAATGCAGTGAAACTGTTTCGCCCAACAAGTAAAATCATCATCTCAACATAGGATTGAGATCTCTGCAGTAAGAAAACTACAGTCCAAAAAACTACCAGAGGTTAACTAGCAAAAAAAAAATACAACTAAAAACCTTTATGTTGTGGATGATTCTAACTGAAGGGTCCTCTTGGCTGCTAGTAAGCAAGTTTACTACGTGATGAGTCAGACTCTTGGGCAGCCCAGTATCATAAAATCCTGAGTCATTTTATGGAGGTCAACAGCGATTTAGTCATGAGGCCTGGATGCCCGTGGAGCAGCCCAATCAAATAAAATGGATGATGCATTTTGAGCACATAATGTGACATGGAGACACATCCGTCATTGTTAATGCTTAGTCCTCTGTTTTGTAGGGCACACTGTCAGATTTTTAAAATTTTTACAAATGAGCAATGAATAGGCGATGCAAACACAGTGAGCATCATCCGGAACATGATGCATAAATCAGCAATTAGTGTACTGAGTGGGGAATGAGCAATGAATCAGACTTCTGATCACAGTGTTATGATAAACAAATCAGATGTACCTCAACCTATTCTTTGTAACACGAGTCACTATGGCATTTGGCTGCAGTGCCTGAGACATGCATGAATCATATAATTAAAGTGTTCCTGCTTGGAGCAAATATCCCGTAGCTTTTTGATTATATAAAGAACCCAAGGACAACACAACAAGAGTTGCAACAATAACGCTTTTTTTTCCAACCTTTCCCTTTCTAAAACTTTGCTGAAAGCAGAAATGTTTGTGATGATGGCAAGTTATTGTTTTTCTCACTTGATGACTAATTGATTTGAATGTTCAGAATGAATCATGGAATGATATCGCAGCGAAGGAGGTCATTCATCCCATTGGGGCATTATTCAATTAGTCCCTCTCTGCTGTTCCTTTCTCACAGCCCTGTACATTATTTTTCCTTTCAAGTATTGATTCAATTCCCTTTTGGAAGTTATTGTTGAAGCTGCTTCTACCATAGTTTCAAACCGCACATTCCAGATTGCAACATCCTGTGTAAACAAAAATGTGTTCCCTCTCAAAATCTTTCCAGATCTATATTTTTTTTAATGAATTCTAGCCTCCATAAATGTATTTTCATTAATGTCCTCAATGGGAACTGAATTGCCTGCCAATAAAATGTGTTTGACACAGAAATTCAAAGTTTTCTTTACCATCTGTGTACATCAAGTGCAATATATTCGTCAGTACGGCACAGGAGATGGAAGACATAAACTTTGAGGCACTCTGAGATGTACATGACATGTTTCATGATTGTTTAGTTATTTCTCAGCTTACTGTTTCCATCACAGCAGTGAATGTTAATAAATACATTAATAAAAAAGCCATGAGAAATGCAGCATCATCGCACGTCAGAGCACCAATTCCGCATGTTGCTGTTTTCCTACTCGCAAGCCATACCGCACTAGGGAGACAACAAACAGGAATAAAATCAACGTAGGGCATCTCAGAGTTGTTGCTGAGTGCCCCGTGTCAGCAGAGAGAGCAGGGCACTGAAGACTTTGAAGGTTACCTTGTCTTTTGGGCAGTAAGAGATGACAGTAAGGAGAAAGAAGAAAAGACAGGGAGGGTTGAGAGGATTGACAGATGAAGAAAGACTGGCTTGTACTCACTGGAGTTTAGAAGAATGAGGGGGCATCTCACAGAAACATATAAAATCCTGATAGGACTGGACAGGCGAGATGCGGACAGAATGTTCCCCGTGTTGGGGATGTCCAGAATTAGGGGTCACAGCCTAAGAGTAAGGGGTAGGCCATTCAGGACTGGGATGAGGAAGAACTTCTTCTCTCAGAGAGTTGTGTACTTGTGGAATTCTCTACCCACAGAAACATGTTGGGGCCAGTTCGTTGGACATATTCAAGAGGGAGCTGGATGTGGCCCTTGTGACTAAAGGGGTCAAGGGGTATGGAGAGAAGTGAGAGTGGGATACTGAATTTGCGTAATCAGCCATGATCATATTGAATGGTGGAGCAGGCGCGAAGGGCCGAATGGCCTACTCCTGCACCTATTTTCTATGTTTCTGAAATAAATTTATACAATTACCATTATGAGCCTTTTGTTCATGTGAGACCAGAGTGCTTTTGTTACAGTAATGCCTGCTGATGATACCATTGAGAATTCTGATTTCGGAGAGTCAAACGCTCAAAGAGATTTTTTTTAAAATAGTCCTTTTGCATCATGCATTCTCCACAGATCTCAGGAGCCAGCTCCTTTTACTGTTGGTCTTGGTGAGTCTTCTGTTGAAAGATTTCAGAATGTATTGGCATGAGGAACAATATTGGCTCTTTGCCTTCGATGAAAGACAGGTAGAGTGTTTGAACATCAGTTTGTGTTCTATCCTCTTCAAACAATATTGGAATTACCTCAGGTTCGAGTCCGACTACAAAATGGGGTAAGATAGATCCTCCTCATTAGACATTCATTCAGTCAGTTCTTATGAAAGGTCATCAACCTGAAAAGTTACTTTGCTTCTCTTTTCACTTGTACCGGTTGGCCTGTTGGGTATTTTTTCTGTTCTTACTGCCATTCTTTCCTCTTACATCAGATTACCCACATTCTTTTTGAACAGAAATGGAGTGAGCAAGATAAAATAGATGGAATAATTTCATGGGTAGTGTTTGAAACTCTCAAATCAGAGGCTGGATTCTCTGAGAATGGCCGTTTACCCGGAAATTGGGAACGGCGCTGACTGGAGAATCGCTCGGGAGTCTCTCGCGCGCGAACTACGCGGCGCGGGTAGGGAGCCATTGACAGGGGCACCCCCCCCCCCCCCCCCACGATTTTCCATGCAAAACTGCCCGAGTTCCCGATGGTGTGGTTCTAACCACCTATCGGCCATCGGGAACCTCGGATCGTGGCTGCGGACTCAGTCTGCGGCCGCCCTGGTGGGGGGCGGCAGCATCGGTCACCGGGGGGGGGGGGGTGCCCTCATGGACGGCCAGGGGAGCGATCGGCCATCATGGACCCATGGGCATGCGCGATCTCAGGGGGGCCTACATTTTTGATGCTGTTCCGAGTCCGCCATGTCCCATGGGGCGGCCGCTGCAGGCCACCGGCGTGCGCACGCGCGGACTCCCGACCCCAAGTGGGGGGCCCCATAGTCGCAGTCAGTGCTGCGAGGAGCACTCCGGGGCCCTGCCAGACCCCTGCACGTAGGCGAATCGCTCAGGACTTTCTTAAGGAAGGTGAAACGCCAGCATTTTTATGCTGGCGTGGGGACATAGCCCCATTATTGGAGAATCCAGCCCCAGGTTTCTGCCCCTGGCAAGGTCGTAAGGAATAGGTGCAGGGGTAGGTTATACAGGTCTCCGAGTCTGCTCTGCCATTCGATAAGATCATGGCTGATCTGACAGTGGCCTGAACACCACTTTCCCAACTCTTCTCCAGAACATTGTTAATTAAAAATGTGTCGAACTCAGCCTTTAATCTATTCAATGACCCAGCCTCCACTGCCCTCCGAGGGAGAGAATTCCAACCTTTGCGACCCAGAGGGGAAATTCATCCTCATTTTTATCTTAATTGGGAGGCCCCTTATTTTGAAACTGTGCCCTGTAGTTTTCAATCCCCCCATAAGAGGGAACATACTCTCAGCATCCGCCTAATAAAATCCCCTCAGCGATGCGATAAAACCACATTCTTCTAAACTCCAGTGAATGTAGGCCCAATCTGCTCAACCTTTCCTTGTTTCACAAACCCTTCATCCCATAAATCAGCCTCGTGAATCTTCTCCTTCCTTGAGTCAGAAGACTAAACTGTGCTTAGTACCAGGGCCCAGAAGAAGGGGTGCATCAGGTGCAAAATCCAGAGGCCCAGGCTTGGTGTGTAAATGGAGTCCTCGACTCCCAAGCTGAGCAGAGAGCTTCAAGCCATAAAGAAAACCCGATAGCTTGTCTGTTATGCCAGTTTCACTGACTCGCTCGCACCTGTTTTATTACTTTTGAAATCCATTTTGTCACCAAAGCTTTACAAATCTCTACTCACTCCTTGGCACCCAGATCCACTCCTCCATCACACACAACACCGCATTCCTTTGCCATGCAATCGCAGAAGGTGTGACACCTGTCCCTTCACCTCCTCCCTGCTCATCATCGAAGGCCCAAAACACTCCTTTGAAGTGAAGCAGCGATTCACGTGCACCTCCTTCAATTTGGTCTACTGTATTCACTGCTCCCTGTGCGACCTCTTTTACAAATGTAGACTGGGTGACCCTGACCTTTTCATCGCTTGCCATTTTAACTTACCATCTTGTTCCTGTGCCCACATGTCCACCCTTGCCTGCTGCAATGTTCCAGTGAAACCCAGCGCAAACTGGTGGAACAACATTGATTTGGCATTTTCCAACCTTCTGGCCTTAATATTTGAGTTCAACAACTTTCGACCATGCACTCTTTCCTCCGTTTTGCTTTTTTCTAACCCTCTCTCCAACACCACCACGTAACATATTTTGCTGACCTTTGTTCTTCTAGTAGCAACATTCTGCTGTCTTCCCTTTATGCCATTATTTGCAACTTCTTTAATTTTTAACACTACACTCAGCAGTCCCTTTGACTTCTGTCCATGACATCTGATGTCAAATGTCTCTCAAATTCTCATCTATCCCTGATCTTGTTTCATCTTCTTCAATACCCTCCTCCTCCCCTGCCTCAACAATGATATAATCCATCATATTTTTGCCTCTCTTCAGCAAGAGTCATACATGACCAAAATGTTGGTCGAGGTTCTCCAGCCATTGTGATTCTCTGTTCATCCCTGCCCATAGGTTTCCGGGCAGCATGGTGCGGCTTCAATGGGAAATACCATTAACCAGCAGTGGGAAGAGAGAATCCTACCACCAGTGAATGGTGCGCTGCCGTGAAACACGTGGCTGGGGCAACGGCAATCCCACCCATTAACTCCATTTAGTTTGCCGTGTTGTAACATGCACTGGTAAGAGGAAGGAATGGCTGAATGAAGAAGAAAGTTCTGTTACCTTGCTCCGATTTTCAAATGGGTGTGTTTTCCACAGAGCATAATCCCTCCAATTCATCCGTACGCACACTTATTTCAATGTTAACCCAGAAACGAAAGGTGCACCACCACCAGGTTACCGAGTTAGATTATAGGTAAAGGACACATTGGCACACTTGGCTCCAGGAGGAAAGTTGATGCTCGGTACCATTGAACATCAGTCGGATGAGGGACAGGTCTTTGCAGCTTGTAGAGAACGCATTGATTTGAAAAATGTAGATAAACCACTTACCAATGTTGGTAATTGATCAAACATAGGTCGTTAACTGCAACTCTGAAATCAATTTCTCTCAACTGTCAGGCTCAAAATTCATTAAAGCCAGTTTCCTCAACAGGACGATCATTCAGACACTGAAATGTCTGGCAATCTGTTCCATTGACGCAATCTCTGTGTGCAGCTGAGGGCCTGAAAGAGGTTCCAAACTAGCAACCGTGATGAGGTCTGAAAAGAGCCAAAAATACACTGAAAGAAGAACAGGTGGAAGTTAAAGATGTTCTGACCATAATTTTTGAATCCTCTTTATTATTCATGAAGGCCCTGCCTTCTCAACCTTGCCCCTCGCCTGAGGTGTGGTTATCCTCAGGTTAAATCACCACCAGTCAGCTCTCTCCCTCAAAGCCTGTTGGTCTTCCAGGACTATGGCAACTTTACCTTACCTTAATCCTCTTTATATACATGTGCTAGAGGACTGGAGACTGAAAATGTTACAAGCTTCTTCAGGATAGAGTGAAAGAATAAGCCCAGCAACGACAGGCCAGTCAGTTTAACTTCAGTGATGGGGAAGCGTTTAGAAATAATGGGTGCAATTTAATAGCCTCATTGCACTCGACTTGGTGACGCGACAAGGCCATTTAATCCCACACAAGGCCTCTCGCAAAGTTCGTGATGCTCGGAATGCCTCCCAAGATTTGGCGAGATCTCGCAAAAAGTTGTGATCTGGATCATGCCTTCATTGGGGGAGATGAAGATTAACATATTAAACTAAGCCATTGGCTCATTTAAATATGTCTATGCTGGATCATCCTGAGGCCGGGAACTATGGCCGCGCCTGAGAGAACTCACCATTACGTGTTTAGCACTGGGCCACACAAATGTGGACCAGGCATAACAGCACCTGGGGTGTCTCCCAGGTCATTGGAGGCCCCCAGGTGACTGGGCTCTGGGCAGGGAGGTGCCCAGGCACTCCCGCTGGCACCCAGGCACCTTGGCTCTGCCAGCCTAGCATACTAATGCTGCCTGGACACACTGGCAGTGCCACCCTGGTACTTCCCAGGTGCCTGGGTGACAGTGCTAAGCAGGCAGGGGCACTGCCAGGTTCCCAGGCTGACAGTAACAAGGTGCTCGGGTGCTAGGTGCCCATGCCAGGGATCAGACCCAGGGGTGCCCTGCCCTTAAGAAGTGTGGTGGTGGGGGGGGGGGGGGGGGGAGCTCGGTGACCCCCTCCCTAAGAAATGTTCGGCTACTGGGGGCCCAGAGGCTGTGGTGGGAATGCTGAGGTGGGTCAAAAGATCGGCAGCACGGGCGGCACGGTGGCGCAGTGGGCTAGCCCTGCAGCCTCACAGCGCCGAGGTCCCAGGTTCGATCCCGGCTCTGGGTCACTGTCCGTGTGGAGTTTGCACACTCTCCCCGTGTTTGCATGGGTTTTGCCCCCACAACCCAAAAGATGTGCAGGCTAGGTTGATTGGCCACGCTAAATTGCGCCTTAATTGGAAAAATTAATTGGGTGGACTAAATTTATTTAAAAAAAAATTTTTTTTTTAAAAAGATCGGCAGCATTTAAAAATGTCACCGTTATATAGCGGGGTCAATCTCGACACTTCAGGTACCCAAAGAGGATCCTTTTTTTTTTGTTGAATTGTGCCCAATAATTCTGAATGAGTTTAATAGTCACATGCAGCATGGTAGCACAGTGGCTAGCACTGTGGTTTCACAGTTCCTGGGTCCCAGGTTTGATTTCCTGCTGGGTCACTGACTGTGCGAAGTCTGCACGTTCTCCCCGTGTCTGCGTACATTTTCTCCGGGTGCTCCGGTTTCCTCCCACAATCCAAAGATGAGCAGGTTAGGTGGAATGCCAAATTGCCCTTCGTGTCCAAAAAAAGGTTAGAACAGGTTATTGGGTTACGGGGATAGGGTGGAAGTGAGGGCTTAAGTGGGTGGGTGCAGACTTGATGGGCCGGATGGCCTCCTTCTGCACTGTATGTTCTATGAACAAATGTGGTTAATAAAGAAAAGTCAGACCGAATCGTGTTGATATTACTTGCTGGAGCTTTTTGTTGAGGTAACAGAGAGGAGGTTAGATGCGGGCAATGCTGTTGATGTGGTATACATAGATTCCAAAAAGGCACTTGATAAAATGCTACACAACAGGCTTGTGAGCAAAGCTAGAATGGATGGAACAAAAGGAATAGTAGCAACATCAAATGTGAAATTGGCTGAGTGAGAGGAAACAGAAGTGGTGAATGTTTTTTTTCCCCAGGCAGGAGGAAGGTTAATGATTGGCTTCACAGGGGTCAGTGTTCATACCCTTGGCTCTTCACAATATATAATAATGATTTAGACTTTGATGTACATGGCCAAATTTGTGGATGTTATGAAACTTGGGATTTATTGTGAACTATAAGGAGGGTTGTGTGGGACCTCAAAAGGATGCAGACAGGTTGGTGGAATTGATGAACAAGTGGCAGATTAAATTTAATGCAGAGAAATGTGAAGTGATTCATTGGTGGGAAGAACGAAGCAAAGCAATGTAAAAGGCAACTTTCTAAAATTGGTGCAAGTACAGGGAGACCTGGGGACATATCTGCACAAATCATTGCATGTTTCAAGGCAGATTAAGAGAGGGGATAATAAAGCCCCACAGCAATTTGGTATTTATAAATGAAGCAATGGAGTAAAAAAAACAAGGCAGTTCTGATAAATATGCATAAAATACTGGCTTAGCCTCAACTGGAGTATTGTGTCTCATCCTGAACAGTACACTTTAGGAAAAATGTGAAGATTTTGCAGTAAGAAGTTAGGATGAATTTTAAGAGTTATCAACTTCACTTTCAGCTGGAGATGAAAACACAAAGGGGCAAATGTTCTCAACCCTCCCACCTTGGGAATTGCCCTGGGTGGGACGGACAATTTGACCGACCTTTGAACCTCGGGTGGGAATTTCCTGTCTCGGGGTGGGCACGACTCATTATAAAGACGTAGCACTATAAAGAAGTAATTATATCTCCAAAACCATTTTGCCATGGCCAGCCAAATTCATAGGGTTATCAGCTCTGGCTTGTAGACATTGTGGGAGATAGCACAGAAAGCCAGTGGTGTGGCATGAGCCGGCTCGATGATAATCCAGCATTTTCATGAGACATAGGTCCTTGGCCGGGAATTCACTGCAGATCCTGCATAATAGATTTTGGAAAGTAGTCAATCTGTTCTGGGAAGTGCAGCCAACTTTAGGTTGCATTGTGAGACACTGTATTCTGATTGCAACATTCCTGGGACTCTGTACTTCTGAAATTCAGGAATTGATCCCAGTGAGCATCACGTCGAAGAGTCCACAGATGTGAGATTGGCTCATGGGTTGAGGGTCTGTGAACCTTGGAAACTGATTACCAGGAGGTGAAAGCTCCTGGTATTTATCATAGATTATCATAGAATTTACAGTGCAGAAGGAGGCTATTCAGCCCATTGAGTCTGCACCGTCTCTTGGAAAGAGCACCCTACCCAAGGTCAACACCTCCATTCTATCCCCAGAACCCAGTAACCCCACCCAACACTAAGGGCAATTTTGGACACTCAGGGCAATTTATCATGGCCAATCCACCTAACCTGCACATCTTTGGACTGTGGGAGGAAACCGGAGCACCCGGAGGAAACCCACGCAGACATGGGGAGGATGTAAGGGAGATTGAGCCCAGCCTGGTCTTGGGATATTTTCTCAGATGGGCTGAAAGTTAAACTAGTGACATTAGAAACAGAGGCCAGCATCAACCAGAGGAGAAGTGGTGACATTGGCTCTGCAGGAATGGGACACAGAGATCAGCTTCAGCTGCAGGCCCGGCAGGTGCTGGGGTTACTGCACTGGCCTCTTATTGTTCACCAATATGTAGGCCAACAACAACGTGTCCCTACATTGACAGCCACAGACACTGAAGCATCTCCGGGGCTTCCACCGCAACACTGTGACTGCCTCCAGCTTGGGGTGTGATGCGACCATGAATTCACTCGAGCCAAGAGTAAAAGTAAACCGCGGCTTTAATCAACTTAGAACAGTGCCTGCCTGCGACTGATACAATACTGTGCGCCGCCTACAGGTCGACTGCTCTTTATACCACTCCCTCAAGGGGAGGAGTCATGGGCGGAGCCCATACATGTCCCAACATGTTCCCCTATGGATGATGACATACAATGGCCCAGATGGGAGCCCACAAGGGCAACAGCATAGCATCGATGCAAATACAAAGGGAAAGAATGGTACTGATACAATGGTGGATTATTGGTATATTACATTCACCACATTCACCCCCTGTTAAAAAAATGAAGTCCGGCGGGGGTGACGGGTTCATACGTTCAGCCGGTCTGGCGCATGATTGTGTGCTGTGATCGCCGAAGCTCTGGCGTCGGTGCTGGCCCGGGTGCCGAGCTCATCCGTGCTGGCATCGGTAGTGGGGGCGCCGGTGCGGGTACAGACGTGGACTCCGGGAGCGTCTCTTCTGGAGCTCCATTCATGTGGACCGGTGAAGGGGGAATGGCGGGCGGGAGCCATAAAGGGGCGGGGACGCTGATCATGGTAGGTTGGGCGGGATATAGGGGAGGGGCGGTGGTGATGGTAGTGGCGGTGGTGGTGGAACTGGCAGGCGCCAGGTCCCGGAGAGAGACCGTATCTTGTTGGCCATCGGGGTGTTCGATATAAGCTTCCTGGGGGATTAAGTGTAGGAGCTGGACCATCTCTACCAGAGGATCGGCCTTGTGGCTCCTGACGTGTTTTCTGAGTAGGACTGGCTCCGGTGTCTTCAGCCAGGACGGAAGCGAGGCCCCTGAGGTGGATCTCATAGGGAAAACAAATAGGCAGCCATGAGGGGTCTCGTTTGTGGCCGTGCAAAGTAGGGACCTAATAGAGTGGAGCGCATCGGGGAGAATCTCCTGCCAGTGAGAAACTGGGAGATTCCTGGACCACAGGGTCAGTAGGACAGTCTTCCAGACCATCGCGTTCTCCCTCTCTACCTGCCCATTGCCCCTGGGGTTATAAGTGGTAGGCCTGCTCGAGGCAATGCCCTTACTGAGCAGGTACTGACACAGTTCGTCGCTCATGAACGGCGAGCCCCGGTCACTGTGGACATAAGTGGGGAAACCAAACAGGGTGAAGACACTATGTAGGGCTTTAATGACGGTGGACGTGGTCATATCGGGGCAAGGATTTGCAAAGGGGAAGCAGGAGAACTCATCAATAATATTGAGGAAATATGTATTGCGGTTATTGGAGGGAGGGGCCCTTTGAAATCGATACTGAGGCGCTCAAAGGGCTGGGATACCTTTACCAGGTGGGCCTTATCGGGTCGATAGAAGTGCGGTTTACACTCCGCACAGATCTGGCAGTCCCAGGTCATGGCTCTGACCTCCTCGGTGAAGTAGGGCAGCTTGTGGACCTTGATATAGTGGATAGGCCGGGTGACCCCTGGGTGGCAAAGGTCATTGTGGATAGCCCATAGTCGGTCATCTTGCGCGCTGGCGCATGTGCTGTAGGACAGGGCATCTGGGGGCTCGTTGAGCTTCCCAGGACGATATACTATATCGTAGTTATAGGTGGAGAGTTTGATCCTCCATCTCAAGATCTTATCGTTCTTGATTTTGCCCCGCTGCGTATTGTCGAACATGAAGGCTACCGATCGTTGGTCTGTGACGAGTGTAAACCTCCTACCAGCGAGGTAGTGCCTCCAGTGCCTTACGGCTTCCACGATGGCTTGGGCTTCTTTTTCGACCGAGGAGTGTCGAATTTCAGAGGTGGTGAGGGTGCGCGAAAAAAACACCACCGGTCTGCCTGCTTGATTGAGGGTAGCAGCGAGAGCAACCTCTGATGCGTCGCTCTCCACCTGGAAGGGGATGGACTCGTCCACCGCACGCATCACGGCTTTGGCGATGTCCGCTTTGATGCAGCTGAAGGCCTGGCGGGCCTCAGTTGCCAGTGGAAAGATGGTGGCCTTGATTAATGGGCGGGCTTTGTCCGCATAGTTGGGGACCCACTGGGCATAATACGAAAAGA